>NC_136009.1:8067177-8367177 GCF_048128805.1 Centroberyx gerrardi
GCGCGTTTTACAATGGCATGATGAAATGAGTCTGCATACGTCTGTGTGACACTTATCGCATTTATTGAATGCAGAGCTCATTCATAGTTTGCGGGGCGGCAGCTGATTCATGTGTAGTCGCCCTAGCAATGAGATAAACAGACAAAACCAACAGGAGTCTTGAAATGAGTGTGTGTGTGTACAAATGCTGTATCTCTCTCTCCTTCCATTTTCTTAACCAGAGTCTCTATTAGCAAAAAATCTTGGGGTGTGTCAGATTCAGTTCATTGTCTCTGCAGACCACCATTTATCTATGATACTACCTTTATTTCTTATATTGCTATGTAGGCTGCTTTTTGCTATCTCCATTACACTGAATGTATAAAATATGTCTCACAGTTTAAAAATTAACTTGTCTTCTCTTTGTCTACATCTCCTCCTTTGTGATTGGTATAGATTTGATAAGGGAGATCAATAAGGGATAATGGCTTTTACCTGGATTTACCTCAGATCAATGTACTTCGTGAAAAGTGTGTCTAATATTTTGTACATTCAGTGTAGGTCCTAGTTTGATTTGTTGCAATTTCCCCAAGGAGATTCTTACAGTTTCATCTCATCTCAATTTATTTCATTTTATTTCATCAAATGTCATCTCATTTTATTTCATCTAATCTCATCTCATCTCATTTCATCTCATTTTATTTCATCTAATCTAATCTAAACTCATCTCATTTTGTTTAATCCAATCTAATCTCATCTAATTTTATTTAATTTTATGTAATCTTATTTCATCGTATTTCTTCTAATCTAATCTAAACTCATCTCATTTTAGTTCATCTAATCTAATCTCATTTTATTTCATGCCATTTCAGTTTATTTCATCTAATCTCATCTCATTTCATTTTCTCTTATTTCAGTGTATTTCATCTAATCTAAACTCATCTAATTTTATTTCCTTTAATCTAATCTAATCTCATCTCATCTTATCTTATCTCATCTCATCTCATCTCATCTCATATTCCTGACCACACATCCAAACTTGGCCAGCAACCAGGCAATTGTTGCTGCTCAGAGGAAGCAGCCTGATGCTATCAACACCACCATCTGTAGTGAGGTTGGGGGGGGGGGGGAGTCATCATCGTCATCATGTTGCCCTCTGCTGGTTGTATTAAACGCTCAGTGAGACTGACTTGACTTCTCCATAGGGAATTTCATATGTTTTACAGTATTTTGAATTAAACATGGCAGTGATTCAATTTCGATATCATGGCAATCTCCGTTTATTTATCAAGAATCATTCAGCCATAGACTGTGATAGATCTGCCTTCTAAACCAGAGACACCATTACATCTACTACTTAGTATGTAGTATCAACATATTTAGGTGTAAATACATTTAAAAAGATGACATTTAAAACAAGATATTTCTCAAACAGACTTTCATATTTACAGCTATGTGGACAGATGAGTACTGTGGTAGCAGGGTGATGAGCTGAACAAAAATGAACTGATCTCACATCATTAAAGAGACAAACAGTTGTGATCTTTTCAAAGGACAGACATCCTGCAGGATCTGCATCTGTATAGCCAATGTTTTGTTTTCGCCTACCTGCAATAATATTTTGCTGGGCTTAAAGTCTATTAGGCTACCAAAAAGAACCTTAGTAATCCTGTAATGACTCCTTACAGGTAAATTATAGGAATATTATAGTGATACCATAGGAGATAAAACATAGACAGTAAAGTATCATACGGTAACTATAAACTCACTATAAGTCCCTATAGGAATATTATAGGACTATTATAGTGGTTTTTCATCAGGGCTGGAAAGAGCTGGAGGCAAGGAGGACAGACTTTTGAGATTCAGCCAGTAGAGTTTTGCCCTCGCAGACTTTTGAGACGAACCCCACATGTGCGTCATCACTACGCGTCAACAACACAGCACACCACCTCTGTAGTTACACATTTCACACGTGAGTTACACTGTTAACTTCTTTAAATTGTGTATTTCTATGCGTATTATGCACAGATAGAGCTAAAAGAGTCGATGTACTGTTTTAAACATTTTGGTGAAAATGTCCACTTGTTTATACTGAATATCAAGCTAGTGTGTGTACACTTTGCATGCTATGCTTTAGCATGGAACTCTGTCTAGCTAACAAGTTAACTAGTTGTCTCCTCTATGGAGAGAACGTCAGGCCAAACTCCATTCAAAAATCTGGCAATTTAATGTGGCCTTGCTTATCACCAACCATACACACTTCATAAAAACATGACTCAACACCTTTTCAGAATCGTTTGTAGCCACTGGTAAACTCGGCATACATATAATCCACCAAGCAACTCTTATTTATTTCAAACACTGGTCCGCCTGATAACCCCCATAATCATCTTCTACCAGAATAACGTTATACCATAGTGGTCTATAGCGAGCAGTATGAACAAAACTTAAAAGTTGAAAATGTATTTTTTTAAAGTGCTGTTTGGTGTATGCCGAATTTAGAAATAGATCCTAATGATTCGTTAAAGGTCTTAATGTTCAACCAGGTATGCGTATTTGCCGATAAACAACGTTAACATTAAACTGCCAGATTTTTAATGGAGGTTTGGCGTGACCTTCTCTCAATACAAGAGCGAACGAAATGTTTCGGGGCTAGATAATAGCTTTATACCTACATTAGGCCTACATAACTATATATACCCCAATACCTGCCGCTCTCAAAAATAGAAACGTCGAGCAAACGGCATATATTGGGGCTAAACCATAACATTAATACGTTTTAAATGTTACTCAGCAAGCTTTGGCCTTCAAGGTGTCCTGTTGTGTGTTTCCTATTTCAGACAGAAGATTATAAGGCAAACACCCTCTTTCACAAGACCAAGATATTCCACTGGAAACATACACGTTGTAAGGTGTGATGCTCGAGAAAGTGGAGGAAAAGAAGCCATGGAAAGGGGGAGGAAAGAAGAGGAGGCACCCTGATGAAGAGGGGGAAGGAGGAGAGAGCAAGAGGAGGGGAGGTGAAGAGGGAAAAAAGGGTCAGGGAGGCGGTGCCAAGGAGCGGCTCGATGCCTTGAGCGTGGGCTACTTCCGCCGAGTGGGAGACAGACTCGGCGAAGGCTTTGAAGATGACGAGGAGAGAGGTGAGAAGGATTGTTTTTGATAAACTCTGAGCAAGCACAAGTTTGAAGAATTAAGCCAAGAATATCAGTGTCCTGAGTTAACCTCAGTGATGTGCAGCCACTTGCTTTAAATTCACGCCACCTCATGCATCTGAGCATGACCTGATTTTAGCTGTGATTAGTTTACTTAATGAACCTCTAATACATGGTGTAGTCACTGGACAGAATTATCTTTTATTTGAACTTGAAATAGTTCCAACCCCCATTGATTTGCATTAGAATTGCTAACAAATGCTTACAAGAGGCCAAAAACATTTTCTTGGAAACAAACCACTGGTGTGAAAACTTTTTTGACAGTCCAAAACAATACAGATATACATAACAATAAATAGATTGAAACTTCCCTCGAATGGGTTGATTCCAGGTATCATGAGCCATGTATCCTTTTATAATTGCTATTTATGGGT
This sequence comes from Centroberyx gerrardi, assembly GCF_048128805.1. Lineage (NCBI taxonomy): Eukaryota > Metazoa > Chordata > Actinopteri > Beryciformes > Berycidae > Centroberyx > Centroberyx gerrardi. Next base: position 8,070,746 of record NC_136009.1, read on the forward strand.
GAGTGCTCATCAATAGACAAGGTTTGATGTAACCTTCCCTTGTTGTAGAGTGAGTACCTTTTGCAAATTCTTGCATATATTCCCCACACTGGGTAGCCATTATTCTCCTTATTGCAGGCTTATTACATCATTTTAGTTGAAATATGATACACATGGGTTGTTCATACACACACACACATCCTCCTGCTCTATCATAGTGGATACATATCATGTTTCTGGATGGCTCTAAGCACTTTCAAAGTTTCTCATCTCTCATTTAACTTTTAAAGTGGTGTTGTTATTTGTGATTCAATATCATCATCAATATGCCTCTAACTGTATGCACAGCCTCCGCTGACTCTTACTGTGTGTCTCTCTCAATATCTCCTGCAGTGATGTTTGTGGAGAACGTGCTCACGGAGGTGAAAGGCAAGGCGGCGCTGGTGGCCATGGACAGGACAGGGAGTATCACGCTCCAGCGGTTGCTCCCGTTGGCCAGCCCCGACCAGGTGGGGGAGGTGCTGGCTGAGCTGGGCGGAGAATCAGGGTCGGAGTTCAAGGCGGTTTCGTGCGACCGGTGTGGGGGTCACATCGTGGAGAGTGCGCTCAGACAGATGTCTCGGTGGACAGGTAAGTTTAAATCTTCTATTTATTAGTGTTATGCTTGTGTGACAGTTTTCACCCTATGATATATTGGATCTTTAATATCTACAAATATGGAAAGAGACAGGTGCTTGGTTGTGAAAAATTGAAGCTCCTCAGAGAATTAAGTCATACAACGGCTTATATTATGTTTGTGCGTCCATTCTAGAGTCATCACAGAAGGAGCCCTCTGCTACCACAGAAGAAGAAGAGGAGGCCTGTGGCATCCTGGAGGCCCAGGTGTTGTCTTTCAGCCAGGTGGTGAGAGACAACAGCGCAGAGTTCATCAAACACACACACGGCTCGCACGTGGTCCGCACACTTCTGCACGTGTTGGCCGGCTGTCTTGGACCACCCCGCACAGAGTCCCGTCCAGGTACAGACACACACACACACACCTACACACACCTGCCAACATCAAAATGAGATTTGATATGCAGACACTTATTCCCGTTTACCTATTCCCATATCTTCTTGTCTCTTTTTTCTAGGTGCGAAAGATCGTAACGCTGCTCCTCCGCTGACAGACTTCGAGGCTCCCACTTCGTTTTGGTATGAGCTGAAAAGCCTAACTGAGACCTTGATGAACAATATAAATGGTGAGTCATCTTTCATCAAAGTCACCCTCCTCCTAGCACAGAAATGCTCTGAGTTACCGGAATGAAAATGCATTGGCCTTGAATGCAGGTGTGTCACAGGTGTATTTCATGTTTTATCTTAAATTTGCAGGATTAGAAATTTGAAGAAAGTATGTTTTCTCTCTTTGTGCCCCTCTCCGTTCCTAGTAAGCGTGACAGACGCCGTTGCCAGCGCAGTGTTCCAGACCATGTTGACCATTTGTCACAGAAAACGACCGAAACTCTGCAAACAGCTCCTCAAAGGCATCATGGAGTACCTGACGACCCGCAGCGCTGCTCCCGGAGTTAGGTTAGAGAACTGTTATCCTATACTAAACCTTAGGGATAAGTCACTGAAGGGATTGCCATGAAATGTTATGTAAATGTGTGCATTTTTTTATTTTTTTGATTCCTTTCAGTCCACTGCTGGTCTTTCTCAAGGACCAGGCCTCCAGTCGCCTCATTGAGACCGTCATCCAGCTATCCCACAAGGCCCTGCTCCGCGACCTCTACAAGAACCATCTCAAGGGTCAGCTGGTCAACCTAGCCCTCCATCCGATCGCCAACTTCCCCATACAGAGGCTGACTGCAGCCTCCGCCAATTACAAGATGGTAGGTCATAATATCTGTGTGTCATACAGTACAAATGGATAGAGTAAGGATTTCGCAGTTACAGCGGTTACTCAGTTTTTTCTATGTCCCCTTTTCCCTCCTCCAAATAGTTCCTGAGGTTGTTTGATGAGCTGGTCCAGGGCGTGGAGGCCATCTTGGCCGCAGGTCACATGGGCGTGATCGTCCAACTGGCAGAGAGCTGCGCAGAAAGCGGAGAGAAGCAGGGAGAGATGATGCAGTGCCTTCTCCAGGTAAGCCACAAGGAATATTAGGTGTAATGAACCTTTATTTACATCGACATTGAGATTTTACTGTTGAAGAACTGAAGGTTCACAGCTGTCTTTAATCAATGTGAAGTTTATGCCCTTGTGTCTGTTTTGGATTTGGGTGTTTTTCTCCTTTTTTATGGATGAAACTGAGTCTATAATAACACCATAAAAGTATCAAAGGTTTTATTTGTGGTTAATGGAGACTCAGCTTATTTGTTTCTCTCCTCTCTCTCCCAGGCGTTCCACTGCGCCGAGCCTGGCTCTCGACACGCCAACTGCCTCCCTCTCTTCATGTCCCTGCTCACCTATGAGGTGTACTACCACTCCGACACAGCAGAGGGCGGCATACAGACCGAGGTAAATGATGGAGAGGAATCGAAACAAATACCGTTTGGGTGAACTTTTGATTGTACCCTAGTCTTTTCAGCTCAGTTACTGTAATTGTATCGCAAAACTACACCTTGAAAAAACAAATGCTTGCTGGGTATTGTTTCCTTTTGAACACACTGAAAGGCACAGTAGGTTGCAACTATAGTTTGTGGTTCATTTTTAGGTCCCGTTGGCCTCTATCTGTTACCACGGGTCCCGGCTGGTCCAGGCGCTGTCCAGGTTCAAGGAGCGCTCCCTCCTCCTGAACAGCCTGCGCTCTCTGACCCCCGCCGACCTGCTGACCCTGGCCTCCGACCCCGCGGGCAGCCACGTCCTCCAGGCCCTCATCACCACGTCCAGCGACAAGGGCAGGGGCAAGATCCTCAAGAGGCTTGAGGTATGAGCAGAGAGGCGATTACAGAATATACTAGCATGGGAAGGTAGCTGGTGTTGTCACGATACAAGGATTGAGACGTGCAGTGAGTGAGTAGGTAGGGGCTCAGTGTCTTGCTCAAGGACATTTTGATTTGATGCATGGCTGTCGCTGGGATAGAACCTGAGAGCTTTTGGTTACAGGATCGTCTCTAACTGCGAGCCAAGTCTAAGTCCATGTCAGTAAGTCTAAACAGAACAGCAAGTCAAGTCAGAACAAATCAAGAGTCTAGTATCAATTAAATATCTTAAAGAAAATGAAATATCTAGGACTTTTCAATGCAATATGGTTTTAATAGGATAAAAACTTGGTAAGAGCATCATGAGTTTGATTTCTATAATCAGTTTCAACAAATTCAATCATTCCATACAAATTCAGAAAACAGAATTTAAATTCAGTCGTCTGCTGCAACAAATCTCATCACTTTCAATCTAAGTCATTTACACAAACACAAGATCTCAAGTCAAGACTTTAGAAACCTTTTCAAGTCATCAAAGTACAAGTCAGAGTCAAGTCCCAAGTCACCAGAACCCAAGTCAAGTCAAGTCTCAAGTCTTTTCTTCATGCTATCTTAAATAGCTTGAAAAGCGTTGGGTTTTGTAATTATGTTCCCCAACTCGTGCTTACGTCACATACTGTTGAATCCATGTGAGATACTAAGTGGAGCAATGAACATTTCCATTAAACAAGAGGAACTTTAGATAACATGCAGTACACCGTAAAGGACAAAAACCTTCAAGGCTAGTTTCTTTTATTTTAACTGTCCCATGGCTCCTATAATTTTGCTTTCCACGGCTCATCACCCCCTTCCTCCCTCTTGCCGCCTGTCCTCCCAGGGCCTGTACGTCCAGATGGCCTGCTCCAGGTTGGGCAGCCGGGTGCTGGAAGCCGTGTGGAACAGCGCCTCGGTCAGCCAGAGGCAAAGCATCGCACAAGAACTAGGTAAAACTACTACTTTCACTCTTGGATTCATCAGGTTGTAGCTCTGTGGGGTGTTTTTGGGGGATGGCTGGGGGTCAAGCTGGGGTTTTTCATGTTCATGGCTTTCTTTCTTCTTTCTCTTTCTCTCACTCCCTCTCAGTACTGAGTGAAACCCAGTTGAGGTCTGACCAGTTCGCGCGCCACGTGTGGGCCAAATTCGCCCTGTCCCACTTCATGAACAGAAGAGCCCACTGGCAGGAAATCCAGACCGGCCAGTCCAAGAAGAGGAAGCTTTTCAGCGACATTCTCGAGTGAATTTGAAGCGGAAATTTGGACACTTTGTATTATCTTCCAGTCTGATTGTTTGTGATGTAATTGGATAAAAATAAAATATAAACTTGTCCTCATTTGTGCATTGATGACAATGATTCTCCCCAAGGTTCAGGGTTTTTCAGATGAATAACTCAACTAGGTTTGCATAAACTCAATAATTCAACCTAGAGAAGCTTGTTTCTTTTGTGATGAGATTTTGAAAAAAAAAAAAAAGCACCTGAGCATCCTCTCTCATCCACAAATGAATCATCTGTCAGAGGACTTCTATCATCTCAGTGAGTCTGAAGTTGAACTTTGAAGATAATTGATTACCCTGTTCCCCCTGAAATTCATGCTTCCTCATAATTCCTTAATGGAAACACAAATTAAGAAATCTTTCATCCTGCTGCTGCCAACACAGTCAGCCCTTCATTTTCTCAGGCATGTTGGAGACAAGCTTGGTCACACAGGAGAGCATTGATTTAAAATTGATTTGTAAAAGGCAGGCCTGTATCTGGCAGACACCTCTCAGCGGACATGAGAAGAGGCTCTGTGGCAAGCAGCCACACCGCAGCACTGCCAGGCAACACGAGTGCTCTCAGCATGGGAACATCAGGACAGAGCAGAGGAAGGAGCTGACAAAGATCAAATATGGAAATTATACCCTTCATTAATACACTTTCTATTCATTTCTAATTTGATTTGACCTAAGAATCAGCATGCAGTATCTGTATTTCTCTGGGTTCACGTGTGCAATGGACTAGAATTTTAGAGTTCACTAATAATGTGTATGAGTGATGGCTATATTTGTGGATGTACTTTTATTTTGGAGACAACGATTATGAATCTTACAGTTGTGGTCTACTCCACTGTGTCAAGGCATTGATTTATTTAATGTGTTTCATATGGAAAATTATATTGATTGTGCAAGTGGCACTTTTACTTTGTGGACTAATGAACAATAAATATGCTAAACTGAGTGTTCCTCTTTTTTACTAATAATTTTTCTCTCCTGCTACACAGAAAAAATAGATCCTATATTGATATCCAATGTAGCCCTGGATTCCTCAGATCAGAGTTTACTTGAAACTATCATAAATAGCATTACCCATTATTTGAGTAATGGTCTCTTTTTAATATAGCACAATGGGAAAATATACAATATACAGTTTGCACTTACAAAACTGTACATAGAGTAGTTGGCCAGCAGAGTGCAGTGTGATAACAAACAACTCCACCCCAGAGCATGCAGTCATCATGCAACATGAGCTGTGGTTCACATCTCCAACACAGTCCCTTTTAGAGAATACTTGTTCTTGGCCGACTGTATAACTGGCAGTTTCCTTTGCTTAAATTCTCCCATTTTGATTTTGTGTCACAACATACCCATTCTGCCTTAAATGCTACTCTTCCAAGTGTATTGTATAAGACTTAATCAGCAGTCCGTGAGAGCATTATTATGGTTTACATCCCAGGATAAATGAGCTTGACTCTACATTAGTTCCATTTGAAACCACTTTATATAATGGTGATGGATACACCAAGGGGCCACAGCACCCTCTTCATTAGTTTTAGCTGATGCATTACACAGCAGCGTCCCCCACTACATCTATGTAATGTTGAAATCAATACTAATCCCATGAAGGCATTTTGTCATACTCTTGCCAAACACGGCTTACAGCGCACGTGGCTCGCCTCTCGCCTCTCGCCTTTTGACCTGCTATTAATCCACATTACCGGGAACGTCGCGGGGCATCGCGCGAGGTGTTCAGACCGTAATGAGGTTGATTCGTCCCTTCTTCTCCCCGGACATTGTAACCACTTAGCCTGATGCGTCGCAGCGGGCCTCCGGGCCCTCCTCGTTTGACCGAAACCGTTTTTTATTGCGTGTGGTTCATTCCGAGCGCGATATGCGGTGATAGTGGCCTGGCTTATTCTCGGGCTCCTTTGTTGCTTGATTATTATAGCCGTGTGCATGTATAATCGGCTCTGTGCGCTAGGGAGACAAAGCAGAGGAACAATGACCTTTGGGGTACAATGAGGCATCGCTCCATGAAAGCGAATCACATGGATTCCCCGGAGATTCAGCCACGCTCGATTCAACGCCACTCAGTGTCTCTCGCCTGCGACAGTGTGTGGCAATCACTGCAGCCTCCACATGCACTCTGCCCTGGCCTATCCCCTACTGCACCAGACATACACACACTTCCGATACCGCCTCCATGCGCCCACACCTAAGGAGAATATGCATTTCATTAGTGATGCACAGTGAAGGCTGAAAATAGTCTTTCCTCGGTGTAAAGTGAGGCGTAAGTTAGACAGGTTTCCTCTGGCGCACAGTAGGCGTCTTTTTCTACTAGGCTACCTCTGTCTTCCCCGCGCTCTGAAAGTATTCATTTGCCCAGACTCCCAGTAAATGCCCACAGAGTGAGTCAGCGACGGAAAGAGAGGGAGAGGGAGGATATCTGTCACGATTTGAGAGACTGATAGGGTGTCACAGAGAGGATTCGTATCTTTATTTTCCTGTTTCCCTCTCCGCTTCCCCTGGGCTTCTGTGTAATCGTGACATTTAGTCTCTTATTTGACAGTTATTTGACCTGTATAAGCGTGATAAAAATCGTTTTAGGTGTGTTTACATGCCATGTCATGTTCCATAACACACGCTGCATAAAATCGACCCCGTCTCTCTTGAAGAGTTCACCTTATCTCTGTCTGTCTCGCATCCACTTCCTGAGGAAAAAAACACTTAAAATAAACAAAAAAGCTCCTCTTCCTGAAAAATCAACATAAATATAGGACAATTGAGATGCCAAAGGACTCTAGGACTTATCGTCTCCTTGACAACAGTCTCCAAGCAACCATTACTCCTCAAAGCATTTCTCCAACCCCATCTCTCTCTGTCTCTCTCTCTCTCTCTCTCTCTCTCTCTCTCCCTCCTCAACCCCTCTGTCTCTTTACCAGTCTTCCCTCTCCATCTCAAGAGTCCTCCCATGTATCCACTCCAGATAGCAACTATACCCACATCAGAACCTTAATACTTGTGTTTCTGATCTGTGCAGCTGCAGGGAACAGTATTCCATCCATGCTAATAATTGTAGTCTATGTGGCACTGTTGTAATACCTGGTAAAACTGAGGGTGGCATAAAGATTTTTCATACTTATTCTCGCCCTTGCTTTTGGGGATTCAAGCACGCAACCATGGGGAAATAAATTGCTGCTACAGTGCATTGAGGCATACACCAAGTTTGGGGGAGTTTTTTTGGGAGATAAGCCAGTTGGTTAACTTACCCATGAAGTGATGAGAACACAGACATTAAAATCATCCATGCAGATCATTGGCTCTGTTGCACCATGCTAACACGTTAGCATACGCTGTGTTGAGTGACAGTAGAAACAACTAAGAAGTAAGAAGTCTGACCTTCTTTCAGTTATAAAAACTTGGTAGTGTTTTTATATGGCTTGTAGATTCAGAAATTAAAAAAATCAAGATCTTACATCAATATAGCTGATTATTTTTTGAACTATTTCAGGTTAGCAACCACATATTCATCCACTAAACAATGACTTTTAGCTGTACACCGTCTCCCATTGCCCACCATGTTCACTATAGAAACAGGGACAGTAGTCCCTGTTAGTTCAAAACAGTACTTTGTTTTTATATCATATTTCATGTAAATTTTTACCAATCTCCTACACAAAACTGCCAGAATTAGCCAAATATCATTTAAGAATACTTACCGTTTAGCTTTAGAGTTGCTATAAGTTCTAATTTTATCACTTCTGATTTAATGCTAGTCGCCTACTATCACTCAACATGGTGTATGCTAAAGTGTTAGCATGGAGCACCGGAGCGAATGATTTACCGGGGACACATGGATGATTTTGGTGTTCATGTTCTCATCACTATGCAAGTTGATCATTCTTGCATATTCATTTAAGTGAGGACAATGCATATCGCTTTGCCTATGCGCAAGTTCATACTCTCTCGAGACGATCTATTCTTGACCTGAGATTCTGTTACAACCTCAAAGTGCTGACATTGCATTGTTTTGTTTTTTTTGCTGCAAAGTTCTAACTAGAACAAAGCATGTGACTGTCCTCCAAAGTCCTCTCTTAGACTCTCTTAGAAAACCCATGAGTCATCTGATGACGACCCGTCGTGTCATCTCTCAACCTAGTAACAACCGAAATGAGACATTCATTTAATAACATTAAGGAACAGGGACAGGACGCTCATTAAGGACGTCAAACAAAATTAATTTATTCTCCTTGGAAAGACAAGAGTGCTTAGTAGACGGTGACAAACAAGTGAGCATGTGTCAATGACGCCGCCACGCCAACAAGACAGCCGAACAACGTTTCCAGAACGTTCTTTTTTTGTTTTTTTGGGTCGTATTCCCCCCTGTGTGGCCAGCCCCCACAGAAGTGCCAGTCCAGGTAATAGTATCGCAGGATACAGTCTCAACACACGTGATAATGCCAGTGGGTACAAAAAAAAACGAAAACATGAAACAGCCACAGGTAGATTAGTTTTCCTCTTGTTTGTCCTCCTCCTCCCCGTCTTCGCTCCAGTGGCAGCCCGATGCTCTTATGACTCAGCCTCCATCGAAGGAAGTGTGGTCTGGTCAGTCCGGCTTGCGTCTGTTCCTTTATAGCCGCTTTGACCTTTTTCTCCCTCGCTGCCACATCCCACATATACAATAAAGGGTTCTTTGTGCTGATTGCTCATGATGGACTCCGATATGGGATATGGCTTGGGCTTGGATCGCCAAACTCGTATAAAAGTCTCCGATGAATGTGTGTCATTCTCAAAGCCGATGGCAGTATCGTCAAACACTTTGGAGCATGAGCATGAAATTGGATCATGAGCGTGCGGTACAAAAAAAAACACACACAAAAAATGCGCGGATGGGGCGTTTTTGTAAGTAAAGGGTCTTGCCTTTGAGATGGCATTGGTAGAGACGCTAGCTAGATTGTGCATTAGCTATTGGCCACTGAGGTACGGCAAATCCAGTAGTGTGTGACTATAAAACCTACAGGGTCATGTCTTATCTCACATCGTCTACTCACGGTGGAACAGCATGCTATAAAACAGGATCTACAATAGGTCTACATTAGATTGCTATCAGTCTCTACATAATCAGTGCGTGCCACTTAGGAGTGTGTTCATTTGTGACTTAACCCCCCCCCAGTAATCGCCCAATCAGCGTCTCGATGCGACTCTCTCGTCTCCCTCCAATTTTCTCTCTCTCTCCCGCTCTCATCAGGTAACGAGCACTCGCTGATTCACCCGAGCTGGTGTGGCGAATTAGACTCACCTCCTTATCTCTGTCTGTTTCTCTCTTTTAATCTGTTTCTCTCAAACTTTCCCTCTCTCTCTCTCTCTCTCTCTCTCTCTCACACACAGGATAAAGGTTCAGCATGCAATCCAGGCTGATTTCTGCTCTATCGCTCCATGTTTCTGTCCCACCCTCCCTCCCTTTCGACTCGTATCGCCTCACTTGACCTCTCATCTCCCACTTGCTCTTCTCTGCATGTCCTCTGTCTCTCCATCTAGCCCCCATTCTCTCATTAATTTGTGTGTCCCCTCCATTCTCCTCCATTCACCCCCCCCCCCCCCCCCTTCCCTGCTGTCCCCCCTTTTTTTGACCCTCTCCTCCTCCTCCTATGTTTCCGTCTGGCATGTGTGTATGTCTATTTGTATGTGTATTCGTGTATTTGTCTGTGTGTGTGTGTCACAGTGCGCTGAGGTCGTGGCAGGAGCGGGACTTCTGGCGGAGGATCTTGCTGCCCCGGTGCCGGCTCATCTCGCGGTAGCGGCCCCGGTCGCGGTCCCGGTCCCGGCCGTAGGAGCGCGGCACCAGCCCCGACAGGAAGCGCTTGGCCCGGCTGGTCAGGCTCTCCCTGCGGCCCGCCCCGGGGTCGCCGTCCGTCCAGCCGGGGCCCACGCAGTCGCCCCTGGCCGCCCGGACCGCCGCCTCCAGCAGCTCGGTGGTGCCGTGGTCCAGGGAGGCCGACAGCTCCAGGTAGAGGCAGTCGAACATCATGGCGCTGGAGTGGGCCTCTGGTCCGGAGAGAGGGAGATACATTTTGTCATTTTTGGGGGGGAAATGTTTCAATTGTTATATGTTGTTTGACATTTGAAATTTTGAAATTTAAAAAGTCGCCAAACACCGAACCCAAATCTGTGTAAAGCCTGACATCTAAAGGTAAAAAGCATGCTACTGAAATGACCATCTGCTATTGGCTGATCTTTGGTGCCAGGTGATGTCACCACCTGTTGTACTCTATGGAATAAAAACTTGCTTAGTGCAGCTTTATCTCAATATGATTTGGACATATAAACTGTTGTTTAGTGGCTTCAAAAATTTACATTTTGTATACTGCTTTGGAAATATTTTCTGATAAACAGTCATGCCAATAAAGGAAAATTAATTGAAAGAGACACACAAGAGAGAAAGAGAGAAATTTGTGAATTTTTGTGATAGATATTCATGTTTATGCCAAACTGAATAATTATAATATGTTTATACATGAGTTTACATAGATGAAATCATTTATGCATTACATCCTAATAATGTATACACTGCTGGTTTTAAAAATTTCCATTTTGTACACTCCTTCGGCAAAATTGTGTCTGCTAAACAGTAATGCAAATAAAGTAACTGAATATAAAGAGAGAGAGGGAGAGAGATAGTGATGGCAGGATGGGGTTAAGGTAAACGCCACTTGCACTTGTGCCGAGCTGTGTAAGCTCAAATCTCTTTGGCTGCAGCTCAAATGGGAAAGCGCTTTCTCTCTCAATGTGACTTTCCTGGATAAAGACAGGTGACTGCAAATGTGTTGCTGACAAGGCTCAGTGTCACGACTAAAAGCGCCCGTTTCTCCCTGATCAAACAAAGGCCGCGTGATAAGGAAAGCCGACAGATACAAATCATTCAGCAACAAACAGGCTGTATTGACAATGTCGATTTGTTTTTCACCTATGCTTCAGCTTTGGCCTTTTCGCTGCTGTCTAATCAGCGGCGATGTCTGAAAACCGATCATGCATAGGCAATAGCATTCACAAAAAACTAAAAGCACATTATTATCATCATAATACATCTATAACCATCTATGGTGTGTTCTTTTTACTGGTATTTACTCACAATGCTTGCTAAATACTCAGCAGTAGGCAGAGATTTCAGCTTTAGACCGATTCTGTGTGGGCTTCAGTAAGACTTTCTTTTTGTTTTTTTTACAATGACCTTATTCCAGTGCATCAATCTAGACAAAATGGTTTTAAGTACACAATAATACTCTGTAAGTACTTGATGAAAATCTCCCCGATACATCATCTACTCGCAAGTATGTAAAAACACAATGTAAGTACAAAATGCACCAAAATGAAGTAACCTCAGGACTTAGAACAAACGAGTCTTAAAACACTTGTGAATAATGAATAATGTCAGAGAAAACAGTTGGCTGCTGTCCAGACTTTTATCTCAAATTGAACATGCCAGGAGAACTCAGGCAACAAAATGGGTTTATTTTCCATCCGTTATCACCATTAACTTCTGCTGGCAAATGATAGAAGGGATGACATGAAAAATTAAAGCCTTCCTCGTTTAACACATTGGCACTCGAATGACACACGGCGTAATGCAATTTGAGTACAGAAAAGAGTGGGAAAGTACACACAGAGTATTATTTTATACTGTTATACTAATTACTTTTCCATGGGTTACTAAACAGGTTGATACTAGAGTTAGAACAATGGATTTTCGAAGGCAGATGTTGATATTGTGTGCCAAATTTGACCTTTTTTATGCCAAAAAAATCCCACAAAATTACAAATAAGCAGTGTTTCCCCCAAAATGTTATTCTTGTCAGGGAGTAAAAGCCTCTGAAACAGCATTTAGACCATGATGTGACACTAAAACTCGCCATTGAAACACATACTAATGAAGTTCTTTTAGGTGTGTTGGCAGCTCCGTAAGGCAAGGTAGGTTTTACAGACTGCTGCCCCTGAAGCCGGTTTAGTGAAATGGTAAAATAGTAAAATAAAATGACTTTTTAATAAAAGTGCAATATCGGCCTGGTACATCGGCAAGCCAACATCAGTCGAACCCTAGTAAATACACTGAAATAAGGTCATTGCAAAGTAAAGTGTTAATCTGGTTTCTGTGTGGCTACATTTAGACAGCATTACCACATAAACACGTCTGTGTCACACAGGTGATACCGAAAAAAGAAGAAGCAGATTTGATCGGGGTGTAATAATCCAGCCACACAGCAGCTGTCGACCCGCTGCAGCGTCACCTAACAGTAGGTGAGGGTAGAGGGGGAGGGAAAAAAAAGACAAATCCCTAACCAGATCAACAGGGCTTATCCTAATACCAATGACAGCTGATTGAATTGAGTCTTTATGACCTGTTAAAAGAGTGATTGAATTGGGGGAAAGGAGAGGAGAGGAGAGGGGAGGAGAGAAGAGGAGAGGAGAGGAGAGGAGAGGAGAGGAGAGGAGAGGAGAGGAGAGGAGAGGAGAGGAGAGAGATGAAACCAGAGGAGAGGGAAGAGGAGGAGAGGAGATGAAATGAGAGGAGAGGAGAGGAAAGAAGAGGAAAGCAGACGAGAGGAGAAGAAAGGAGAGGAAAGTGGCTAGAAGAGGTGAGGAGAGAGGCGATGCAAGGAGAGGAGAGACTAAGAGAAGAGGGGCGAGGTCATCCGAGGAGAGGAGTTTAAAGAAGAGGTAAGGAGAGAAAAGCAGAGGAGAGAGAGGAGAGGCTGTGTGTACTGTGGGGGATCAACGCAGAACTAACATGGAACAGACATGAGATCATTGACGGATCAAAGGAGGATGTGGCAGGCGGGCGGAGGGGGGGTGGGTGAGGCATCGGGGCGCCCGAAGGTGAGGACTAATGGTCGAATCAGCGGGACTCGCCCTGCCTGTGTAGTGACAAGGAGAAAAGAAAGAAAGAGAGAGAGAGAGAGACAGACAGACAGAGAGAGATGGAGAGTGAGAGAGGCGAAAAGATGAATAGGAAGAAACAGGTGAGCAAGGAAGAAGGAGGGAAGAGACGCTGAGACGAAGTGACAGGCAAGACGGGAGGTGAAACGGACAAGTGGGAGGAAGGAAAGGAGGACAAACGAGGGTGAGAGAGACAGAGAGAGAGAGAGAGAGAGAGAGGGACAGAGACACAGAGAGAATGCCGACTAAGCAGAGGGAGCCAGAGAGAATATTAATCAAAAAGCTCTAAGGAGCGGGGCCTCAGCCACACTTAGCAACTGATAAATATGTTCGCAGTGTGACAGCGTGTGGATCACTGTGAGAGAGAGAGAGAGAGAGAGAGAGATGAAGCGAGAGAGAGGGGGGGGAAGGTGGTGACAGATAGCGGAATAAAAGTGTCACTGTAAAACGCCACAAATAGATTTGATGACCTCAGCTCTCTCCGCCAGGGCCCCGAGGCTCTCTCTCTCTCTGTGTATATATTTTAACACAGGCGAGCTCCAGGCGGGCCCAGTCCATCTCCTCCATCCATCAGGCTCGGGTATCGGGGAAAAGAGTCCGGCAAGCACACGAGAGCGTCTCCGAAGCATTTCCATATCGCTGACCCGCATCGCTGCTTAGTGTTTTTGTTTTTTTTTATGAGGAGAGAATATGCTGAGTGTAGCTGGAACATGTCTCCGCCGCTCGTCTCCTAGCATCTCTCATTATTCATTGCCTCCCTTTCCTCTGTCTGCTCTCACACACACACACACACACGCACACACACACACACGCACACACCCCTCCGCTCTCCCTTATGTCGTTGGGTATACACCGAAGAGACACCGCGACCGAACTGGAGTCGACAGCAATGCTCAGACGCCCATGTGCACAAATTTTTACACTTGCTGCCTCGGTTTGACTTGCAAAACAAAGCAAACCAAACAAGATTTGACCCCCCCACCCCCACCCCACCCCCCCTGTGTGACTGTGGCTTCTAAGGCTTCCACGCAGTAAACACAGGCACACACACACCAGCCATGTACTTCTATCCTTGAGAGGACCCTCCGCTGACTACATTCTTTGCCTCATCCCTAAACCTTAACCCTCACCACTACATGCCTAAAGTCCTAATCCTGTACTAACCTTAATTTTAACCCCTACTCTGACCTAAACCTAAGACTAATTCTAATCTTAACCCTAAATTCAAGTCCTAACCCTAAAGTAACCCCCTAAAGAAGTGAGGACCGGCTAAAAAAAAGCCACAATTTGTAAATAAATGGTGTCACTCTGAATGTCTAAAGACTCAAACTGGTTCTCACAAGGATAACAAAACACCCCCCCACCTTCCCCCACCACACACACACACAGTTGTATACAGTTCTTCCAACTCCCGTTCACACATCTATGCATCATCCTCCATCCTCTTCGTCCCTCTTATCACAGCCCTCAACGTATGAAACAGTCTTGCCAACACCAGGCAGCGAAATGATGGAGAGGTATGAGAGTGTGTGTGTGTGTGTGTGTGTGTGTGTGTGTGTGCCTGTGATTGCCGGTTTGTGTTTGCAGGTTTGTGCGCTCTCACTGTGTCTGTGTGTGCAACGCTGGCAGTGGTGCACATATGGCGAGCGCAAACATACATAAAGATAGTGACAGCGGCGGGCGGCGCCCTGTGAGAGGGAGATAATCCAAATAGAGATGTGCCATCTGAGCAAAAAAAAAAAAAAAAACACATAGGGAGAGATAGCTAGGTAATGTCTGCAAATGAAGCGAGAGATGCGATTCTTTATGCTGGATGGATGTGACAGCAGATACATTACCGGCAAAACACACCGAGAGTAAGGTGGGCGTTATATAGATATTGCAGAAGTGACCGTGAGGGTTTGAAATCATATACCGTGAAGGCAAGTTCAAATCCAGGGCAAACTCTGCTGTGACCACAGAACTTGAATGGATTGAACTTGGTCAGGTGTTTGAATTTAGCGACTACTAACTTTTCTTCTCCACCAAAGGCTAAGCTATGTTAGTTTATAGCATTTAAGGGGCTATATTAAGTTAAAGGATATGGTGTTTTTAAATAAATTTCTTATCGTCAACAAATCCTATGAAAAGAACAAAACCAACAAAACGTTTGCTCTACTCCCATTACTTTCTGACTTCCCACGTTCCCTTTTTAGCCTTCAAACCATAAGTCATTTGCTCCAATTGTAAGCTAAAAACCTTTAAATACAGCTCACAAAGACATAGTTTCAATTTTAAAAATCGCTAACTGTTACCACGAAAAGTCAGGCTGTTGTAGTTATTACCAAATCAAATACAAATGGGAACAAATTCTTCATTACGACAGGGACTATTTTCGGTGCTACGGAACTACTTTCCTGAGATGAAAAACGTGTTTACGGTCGGCTTATTAAGTTGTTTGAGGAAAAAGTCAGCTGGCCCGGTGCATCGTGATGATGAAATATGTTGCCCACAGCAACGGCATGGCTCTTTGACGTGTTTTTAATCGTTTTTAATACAATGGAGTTCTATGGCTGCTGGGACATGGCTTCATTGGGCACCGGCTACATGGACGAGACTTGTTAGCAAAACAAATTCATTGCTGATTTTGTTATTTTCATAGGATTTATTGACGGTAAGAAATGCATTAAAAAACACCAGCCTTATCCTTTAAAGGTGCTCGTTTGATGATGCTTACAAGCTAGGTTTGCTAATATGCTGATTTTGACGAGAAGAGCTAGCGAGAGAAGCACAATCTTTGATAGAGCTACGTTAACCTTGTCGCTAACATCATCTTTCAGTTGAGTTTTGACAGTTTGATAACAGACACATCTGTTCTCAAGCAAGTGTGATGGACTTTACTGCCTTAATGCCCAGACTTGCATTGTCACCATAGCAACTAACCCTTAAAATTCCATAGTCGGCATTTTATCCTGTAGTAGCCAAATTACCATGACAAACAGTGGAGGGACCGTTCTATCCAATCTAAACTATAACCATTCTGCATCCCTTTTCCTATCCGAAACATTAATGAAACACAAACCAGATCTCCTTAAGAATTGCAGTCATAAAGTGTAGCAAAATTACACCTACAGCCTGATCTCTGTTGAATTTTTTGAGATTTTTAAGTCCTCACTCATAAATACACATAAATTATGTACAGCACTTTTCTTCTTCAGTGAGTTTTTGCCAAGGCCTTGCTTCAGTGTTGCTACAGCATGCCAAAGTGGCTCGTGGGCAAAAAAGGACCTTAAAACTCTGCTGCTCCACAATAATGACATTGACCAGGAGACAGCGCGCTCTCAGATCCACAGGATTTATTCGTTTTGCGGTGACTCATTGCACCAAAACAGCGCTTATGTTTTCGTCCCGTTGCAATAATAACAGATGATAGATTTTCCGTCCCATAAGGAGATTGCCACAAGAGCATTTATCCTTGGTTATTGTGCACACAGAAGAAAGAAATTGATTCTGCTGATCAAAGATAGACCCTTGAGAGTCTTTCTAATGGAACCGCTGTAAGCTCGGAGGGAGATGAATGGTAAAATACAAAGGCAGCAACAGATAAGCCAAGATAAACAAAGAAAAGAAAGAGGGCAAATAGGAGGGATAGATGGGTAAATGCAGACAGCGTTTTAAGGCACACTACAGGTGTTCTCTAGGGAAAGCGTGTGTGTGTGCTTTTGGGTGTGTATATGAAACTGACATTCACATTTTAGGCATTTAGACACTCTGACGCTCTTCTCCATAATGACTTAGTGGCAGAGTAAGCTTCAACTCCTAGATCACTGTAATTACAAGAAACTGCCATTTCCCATTTAGATAAGTGCTTGTGTGTGGGCATTTGAGCGGGTCCTGTGCCTTGCGTGCGTGCGTGGATGACCGGTTTACACTACCTACCCTCTGTGCTGATTTCCCGGGAGCGGACGAGGTCGCTCTTGTTGCCCACCAAGATGATTGGCGTGTGAGGCTGTGACTCCCTGAGGAGGAGGCGGAGCTGGGCGGTGCGGTGGAAACTCCGCCTGTCAGTCACTGAGAAGACCAGGATACACACGTCGCACTGCAGCGCGGACAGGTCCTGGACACACACACACACATGCACACATGCATTAATAAAACAAGACCCTAGCTGAGTAGATTAGCATTGAATAGAGCAGAAAAGGAGAGATCCAATGACTGAATAGAATGGAGTAGAATGTCACACAACTGCGCCATATTGCACTCGGGGGAGAGCGAAATACCTCACAACCACACACAGCGTCAACAGAGTGGCAATCTCTTTGTGTAACATTCTCAGAAAGTCTCTTTTTTTGTGCCAGAGCTATAAGCCAATGGTGGGACTGCGCGGCCAAAGCCGGCCCGGCGCTCCCAATTCTTATCTCTGTCCCATGGGAGGACTCAGACGAGGCTTCACCCAACTTGACCCCCGCGAACATCACGCTTCACTTTGAATCTCCTGACCCTTTTAACAGTGGCCCCCCAACATCCCGTCCTGTCACAGGGGCTCAATTAGCCGGCGTGGCTCTAGCAAAGAACTGGGGCTCTCTCTCTCTCTCTGATTCAGTGAACCATATTCACATTGGAGCGATGGTGGTGCGTCCCTGTAAAATGGGTCACGGCAAGGTGCGGCCATACCTAAGCCTAAGTGAGCCCAAATTTGATCTTGTAGTTTTTATCATTATAATAGAGAGCAAAGATCAAGCAAAAAGCCATCTAAAAAGTCACATCTAGGCAGCGTTCAGGACCAGTGTTCCCTCTATGCTGCTAGTTTGGTGACCGAGGTCTAACACACAGTCCTATGACCTATATACACATTCACCAAATAATAATATCTTGTCAGTCTTCATTCGCTCCACTTGTCCCCGAGTAATTTAGCCCACTTATGTAAGCAGGTTTGGAAATTTTGGTGGCAAATGATATTAGATGCAGGGACTTTGCCATAAGTGTTGGGGTTTAGCAAAGTGACGGTGCTGGAGTGCAATGTAAATGGCAATCCAATTTTTGGATTAAAGTCAGAAGCCTGAAGTGTCACACTCACATGGCGATGCGGCTCTTCACGTGTCAGACCATTCTTTTGGTACGAACATCCTACTCTGAAGTGATCAGAATATCCACCTTAAAGCCTTGACATGGTATCCAGCATTGGACAGCGCAATCAATACTAAACACGATTGATTTTCGCCCCAAGGCCAGAAACCTGAGAGAAGACTACAGTGTGTAATGCCATCAAAAGTCACATTCTCTAAGCTACATGGCAATGAATACGAGGCTAACTATAGAATAGGAGGACAGGGGAATTGTTTTACATCCAGGTGGGTTTTCTTACAGTGATCACAGTCCTGAACAAGACTGTGGGAATACAGGACTGTATTCTTCAAAAGTAATCCTAGCATTGTCATTGTATCCACAAAGTAGATCTGATTATTGCTTATGAAGCAGTTCCAGAAAGTGAAGTTTATATTACAGTCTTCAGCTTCAGCTTTTATGTATCTGAGAATCTGGGAATTTTAGGGTGGGTTTAAGCTTTAATCATATGTGCAAAACCTGATATGGTCTTCATAAAAACAGGAGGATTTCAACCTATAGAATTACGTACAAAGTCTATTTGTATTTCAGCTGAAAATCAGACTCTTCCCAAGCCATTAACACTGGTGACTGAATCAATATGGGAACATGTAACCCACATAAGGCCCACCAGATTAACCCAAGTCTGCCTGCTGGCTTTCGACTGTATCTATGTCTGTGTGTGTGTGTGTGTGCGTGCGTGCGCCCTTGCCCTACATCCACCGCCCTGAAGGTGAATTCCTGCCCTCGGGAGAGTGCAAGACGCCTGAAAAATTCACATCCTCCCAAGCGGCCAAACTAGTATTGGATCAGACCCCGGGAGCAGGAAATTCACGGCGAGCGCCTTGGCACTCTTTCTGTTTGACGGAGCACAGGAAAAGAAAAGAAAAAGAGATGAGAGGAGGGGAGGGAGCTACTGGCGTGGAAGGCAGCCCGGCCACCTGTCACTGTCTGATCGAGGGATGGGGGAGGCGGGATGGAAACAACAAGAGAGAGAGAGAGTGGGAGAGAGAGAGGGAGAGAGAGAGAGACACTAATCTTTGTAAGCAGAGGAGTAGGAACACTGTGTGGACATCGATTGGGAGCGTGATGGAGCGCTCCAGGAGGAAAACTGTGACCAAGTAAATACGCCTCTCTATCAAACGGAGGCAGAGTAACTCAGGACAGTGCCCATTCTCTCTCTCTCTCTCTCTCTCTCTCTCTCTCTCTCTCTCTCTATCTCTCTCTCTCTCTCTTTCTCTCTCTCTCTCTCTTTAAGCAGCTCCCCTCTGTTCACCGAGCACAGGCCATCTGTCAATACCTACTCCTCCCTCACGCATACAGTACACACATGCAAAAGGACACACACACAAACACACACAAGCCATGCCCACATACAGTACACCTCTAATCATACACACACACACATCAAACATTTATACCAATCTCACATTCATTACAGCCTCTGGAAAGGTGGCTTCAAAGAGTAAATATATCACACTTGAGCGTCATATTAATCATGCGGCAAAATACGAATATAAAAACGTTAACGATTATAAAACACAACTCATCTGGCTGATCAGGCTGTTTTCTCAAGAATTTGGGGGCGTGGTCAGGTCATGCTTGATTGACATCTCTCTG
Source organism: Centroberyx gerrardi (assembly GCF_048128805.1). Classification (NCBI taxonomy): domain Eukaryota; kingdom Metazoa; phylum Chordata; class Actinopteri; order Beryciformes; family Berycidae; genus Centroberyx; species Centroberyx gerrardi. Next base: position 8,090,552 of record NC_136009.1, read on the forward strand.
TAATCTCACGTTGCTACTAACGAGTCTCAAGAGATGGTGCAATGGTTCAGCCTTATCTTTATGAACTGCAGATTCATATTTGTAAATATTGAGGCGGAGCTCCTCATTCTGGTCGGATGGTTACATACCGCTAGCCACATTATTCGTCTATAGCATTTGTTAGCATACACATGCAATTTTAGCAAAGATACCTGATTTGTATAATTGAATTCTCATACTTTTTCTATGCTTTTTCTATGCACATAAGACCACAAATTTACAATGCAGTCACGGAATTCACAGTCATGGCTTTATGTCACTGTATCACACTGAATCACACAAATACATACTGTGCATATTCACAAGCACTCACACACACACACACACACATGCATACATAAACTTGTGAGAGCCAGGTACTGAATCAGCAACCATTAACGTTAAATGTGACAATGAATCGCTTATCAGGCATTATTTCTATAACAGGCTCTGGCTCTGAGAGGACTCAAACTAATGTTCTTTCCAGTTCGGCAAAAAGAAAACACACAGCATTTGGCCCTATTTTGTGTGTGTGAGTGTGTGTGCGTCCCTTATTACACGACATGCTCGGACGGACCCAGAACTATTGAAATCCACTGGCTCCAAAGTCATTTGTTTTGAAGGGGAAGATACACGAGGTCAGGGCAGAGCAGCTCACGGCCTTTACATGGAAACAAAAGGTCAAACCCGTCCCCACCTGCTCGCACAAACATCCACAGGGTGCGCACAAAACATACAGGCACACATTCATACGTACATACTCCAGCTACCATTTTGCTTTATCAAAAGCAAACACATACACACACACTCTCTGCCTCCCTTCCCTGGACTCTATCTCCCTGGATTCTATCTGCTTTCTATCTGTCTGTCTGTCTGTCTCTCTCTCTCAATCTATTTTACACACACACAGACACACACACACACACACACACACACACACTCCTTTCCCTTGAAGCCAAACCTTGTTTTAGGATTATGGGGGGGGGGGGGACTTTAGGACAGACCTGCAGCACTTTCAGAACAAAATGAAAGAGCGGGCAGATCAATAAAGATGTAAGGGTGATAAATGAAGGGACTGAAAGAAGGGGAGAAAAAAAGGGAAGGAAGGAGGTGGTGGTGGGTGAGGGTGGAGCGGAGAGTCAAAATCTGATGATAGGATGATGAGGCTTAGTGCAGATGGAATGCTGAGTCGGTGGGTTTGCTCTCTTTTCTCTCTCTCTTGCTCTCAGCCGCACAAAGACAACACTTCCCTAAGGAAACATATTACTGAGGCCATCTGGTCTGCGCTGGCCAGGCCACACACACACACACACACACACACACACACCCACGCACACAGTAAGCTGACCCTTACCGCAAATGACCACATCACTGCCAAATACAACTGACCTCGCAGCACAGACATACACCATGCTGACTAATCCCCCCCACACACACATACACACACACACACACACACAGACACACACAGAAGGATAGTGTAGGAAGTAAAGAAACCATCCTTCAACTGGAGAACCCAGGTTCAAAGAAAGAGAATTTCCCTTCAGCACACAACAAAGTATCGTATCATTCCTAGACGCATATTATGTTGTATTATAATGTGAGGTGTCCCTTTAAATACAGTGCAATATTTGAGATTTCACATTGACCATGGGCTATCTATTCAGGTACACAGACTATCCTCCGCAAATAAAATGGCTATTGACTCATCATTGCCTTTACCCAGCGGAGACCAAAACAAACATGGTTAACAGAACTTTAAAGGTACAGTGTCTTGTGTGGTTTGGGGCAGGGAATAGGAAACTGTAAACAGCCAAGAACGTTTATCATAAGGCTGTAGTAATGAAGAGCAAAACAGGAAAAAGAAAAATGTCCAGGGAGGGAACACAGGACTCTTAGAAAGATGTCTTTTTTTTCTGTTCCAAGTGCTGGGTGGCAGAACAATGTTTGTTCTTTCCCTTCCTGTAATCTAGCAGAAGAATGTGGTCAAGGAAGGCGCAATTATCTTCCCCCAAATGACATCCTGGACCTTTTTCTAATTTTCTACAACATAATAAACCTCCAGTCCTCCTGGGCAGAAACAGTCTCTATTTGTCTGACAAATGCAGTGTTTTTTTACCACCAAAAAAAATGCTCTTGGCAAAAGCATACCATCACCCCCTGCCACATACACACACACACACACACACACACACACTGAAAATGCCCGTACTGTACTGGCCTATATTTCTCCAAGCCTCGGGCTGCACCTTAGGTTCTCTACTATAAATATTTTAATTTGGAGCTATCAAATAATAATGGTTATCCAATATGTAGACTGGCTAGAGCCAGAGACAGGAATGAATGGAGACACACACAGGCACTGACACAGACACACATCCTCACACACACACACACTCCTGTGTGCCCACAGCGCACACAGGTGTGACTGGCTTGAAGGTTACACACATTAGAGGAAAGGGCGAGAGAGAACCCCCCTCTGGCCTTCAGTGACCTCAATCTCCTCTGCTGGCCCTTTAAATACAGAAGACAGTTGGCTGGTTAAGTGATGTAGGCCGTACATCAAACAAACCAATGTCAATCTAAAGGCAGAGGACAGTGTGGGCCAGCTAGGTCAAGGCCGACCGTGCCAGTAGTGTCTATTTTAGGAACGCGGGATGACTTATTTAAACCCTTCTCCCTGACGTCAACAACACTCACAGCGTCTGGCTAAGGAGAGGAGACACTCCGAACCTTCTGTGCACCAGTGTGTGTGTGCACGTGCGGGTGTGTGTGTGTGTGCATTACACATGTTTGCCGATGCTGTGTGCACATGTACATGTGCGTCTGGGAGCACGTGCCTTCGTCTACACATTACTGTCTATTCGCTTGTGTGCATATACTGTACAAAAGTAGTATGCGCACTACTGTAAGGGCGACCTAGGGAGGGTGAATCCTCGGTTAGCTGTGTTTACCTGCAGGTGTCAATCGAGCGGAGAGACACTCGAGGGAAAAATGACCATGTGTAGATGTAACGGCTTTCCATCTTTTTATTGCGAGGGAGTGATGAGGCGAAGATGGGGCTAGCTGGAGTAGAATGGCCTAAGCCCCACACAGCCGGTAGCAGCTTTGGATGTTGACTGTTCTAACATGATCTGATGCTTGAGTGAGTGATTAAGTGTGTGTGTGTGTGTGTGTGCGTTGCCATGGTAACTTGGGTGTAGGTTGGGGTGCCCCACAGAGAACATTGGCAGCTCGCTGCAAGGCCAGAAACCCTGCCTCTGGAGACTGTGACTGCTGTGACAAGAGCTAATGCAGCGGTGGTCCAAGGCTGTGCCATGTGATTGGCAGCCGGACAGGCATAGATATGTGTGTGTGTATGAGATTGTACATGTTTGTATATATGTTACCCGTCTAAGAGCATTAACGCAAAGCCTGCAAAATATGTGTGTGTGTGTCGGTGGAGGATGCGGGATGTTGTCCAGTCGCCTCTGTCTCTCCCCGCTGCTGGAGTGGATCCAAGCCTCCCGCCGGCCCTGCTTCTGTTGCTCTACAGCCCATAATGCCCTGCCTTGTATTAACACGCACAGAATAACAAATGTAATTAACTCTCCGAGAGATTTAACCGCGGCAGAAAAGGGCCAGCGCTTGGGGGCGGGAGGCGAGCGAGCTCCAAAAACAAGCGAGAGATGACAGGGAGGGAGAGAGAGAGAGAGAGAAAGAGATGGATTTGGAGATGACAGTTGCAGGAAGGAAGGCCAACAAATGAGAGAGGGAGGGGAAGGCTTACAAAAAGGGAGAAAGAAGTGAGAGAGCGAAGAACGGACGCCATCAAAGCTAGCCTTCAGTGGAGTTCCCCACAGTTGAATGTAGCTGTGTGTGAATAATTCAACCTTAGGGGAAGAGCCCCTTAAGGCCAAGTGGACATCTGGAGTGGGGGAACAAGTGTCCCTGATGCACCTTTCAAAGAGCACACTAATGAGAGCGCTCCGCTATTCCATCACAGCATTAATAGGCGATTATGACTGTATGCTTTTTGATTTTTGCATAATGTCCTCAGCGTCACGAGGTGCAGAGAAGCGTTTTTGACAAGCTGTTCTCCCTCTCAGTTTTTCCCCTTTCAAAATCACCACCGAAGGGTCGTATATTCGCCCATTCAGACTATTCATCCCAAAAAGGTTGATGATGCGTAGCAGCAATTTCAGCCCGCGCCTAAATTCCTGCTCACCATGGATATGAATTGAAGCAAATAAGTTTAAAATGAGAGTAATTTCCACTTTTCCAAGTGAGAGGACTTCAAAAAGCTAATATAGGCCCAGCTGTTGCTGTATAGGCTACACACACACACACACACACACACACACACACACATAAAAGCATAAATGTAAACACACAAATAGATGCAGACTCCTTCCTGAGCCCTTCGCTCCATCTTGCACTCTCTCTCTTACACTCACATACACACACACACACAGTCTGCTCGCAGTCCACACCTGTCATTTTGAGAGAAATCGAATAAATGGCTTTTTCCATCGCTTAAGTACAGGCAGTACGAGCGAGAGATTGAATCAATGTCGCGCCAGGCAAAGTGAAAGGGGTTTTAGAGAGGGAGAGGTCAGCAGAGCACAAGAAGACGGACAACTGAGAGACGACTGTGGTGGAGACGGAGCGTGAAGCCGAAGCTGCCGGCGACTCACCTGTTTCCAGTTGTCGTAAATGACGACTTTGCTGTCTTCATCGTCAACTGTCACCGTGCGCTCGTAGCCTTCACCTGCAGACAAATACCCATGTCACACACACACACACACTGGCTGCAGCATGAAAACCTCAGCACATATGACACTTCCAATACGTTTGCTATCTACGATTATGTGGCAGCATATGAATGTGGAGATACACCTTCACCAGAAGCAGCCTGAAAGTGGCTGGAATGTTGAAAGTCCTTAACGTGTATCATAAGGCAAATTTTCCAGTGTTGATAAGTGTTGTGTTTTTCAGTTACAATTACATGGAGTGTTGTTTGTCCACTTATAGAGCTGATATGGCTCTGGAGCGGCTGTTCAAAACTATCTAAAAGTCTTAAATTGGGTGTGGAGTGATAGAAACACTGGGATAATGTTTGCTTTTTACACTCTCAGAGTATAACACTGACACTGACGATTATGCTGTGCAGCTTATAGAATAATCTAGCAGCTACATTGTTTCATCAGCAGAGGAGCTGCTCAACACTGTGCAAAGCTCAGCTGGCTGAACGTGGGCTGGTACAGTTCCCATACAGGATGAGCCCCGTCATGAAAATGTCTACAAGCTCCTTGGAAGGGAATGGCTTTTAGAAATATCTCACTCTGTCCATTTATGATGCATGAATCCGAGTGTAGCTACACGAGCGGTGATGAATACTGTATGGAGTGAGTCAGTCGGCTCTTATATGGGGAGTGCAGAATGGCGGTCCCTCAGCGACATTGATTGATTGATTGGCTGGTCGGACGGTCGAGGACAAGCACTGATTATCCCTGCTGTGACAGACAGACACACTGATTGAGCCAGGCCAGAGCAGAGTGGAGAGAAGAGCTCAAGGTTGTGCTTTTAAAGGGAAAATCCACCCGAAAGGAGAACTCGGAAATGTGTTTACGTTCGAGGACAAACTGCTTGAACCGTCCAAGATCAGAAGAACCAGTGAATCCTTGGTTTGGGGGTGGATTTTCCCTCTGAAGCTGCAGTGGGGAGGTGAGGGGCTGAGGAAAAGATCCATTTATGAGCTTAGATCCTCCGAGAACTGAGACTGTTGTCAGCGTCAGAATGGAGGCGTTCTCAAGTTAAACCATGAATTGGATTATTGTCAAGAAGGCCTCCCGACCCTAACGCACAGATATGGAGCATCACGTTAGTTCAGGCAGAACACTGACCTCCTCCTGCTGTTATCTGTACACAGGATTGTTGTGCAAGCTATCTCCGAATTATGTCTGGTTTTATGTTGGTTTTCATATTATTAATGATATGTCTACTATGCCTTGGGAGGTTTATTGCGCTCCCCGCAGAATCTCTTGCATGCTGCTTGGATTCATTTTGGGAGCAGAACCTTACAACTGTATAACCATTTGTGCTTATAATAAATGGTCCAAACTCCTTTGACGTAACGCATGCACACACACTCAAACGCACACTCATCCACCCCCTCTCCGAGCCATTACCGCAGGCTTGCGTCTCAGAGTCTATAGACAGCGACCGGTCCGACTGGCCGGCCAGCGACAAGGCCAGCGACGACTTGCCCACGCCGTTCTGTCCCAGCAGCACTATCCTCAGCGCCCCGCCGTGGTAGCCCGACGGGGCGGCCGCCGACTGGCCGAAGGACTCGTCCCGGGGCACCGCCGTGTCGCTGATGGGCAGCGTGGCGGGCTCCTCCAGGCCCGGGATCCAGTCGCAGTCGTCGGACACGGCCTCCTCCCGCCGCAGCTGGTGTTTGACGGGCAGGGGCGTGCTCCCTCGGCGCAGCGGGGGCGCCGTGGTGAGAAACATACTGTACTAGAAGCAGATTGAGACAGAAGGGGAAGAAGAAAGGCATAGGTGTTGAGTCTACACACGGCCCATTGGGCATGGCACATATGGCGCTGTCTGCCTAGAGTGCTGGCCAGGCTTTGGAGGGAAGGAACAGATCGAAACAGGCCGTAAATCTATACCTGTAATACTGTCTGTTCTTGTGAATGTTATCACTGTGGGATGGGGGGAAGGGCGTGCGGGACTGTGTGTTTGGGTGTGCATCTGTGTGTGTGTGTGTGTGTGTGTGTGTGTGTGTGGAGGAAGGGGGGTGATAACAATGGAGGTGAGACAGATAAAGTGCCAGGCAGAGAGGGATGCTGATGAAGACATACAGGGAGTAAAGGAGAGAGAGAGAAAGAGAGAAAGAGAGAGGGAGGGAGGAGGGAGAAACAGGGCCGGGGAAGGAGATGCTGAAAGGATGGCATGCAGAAGATAAGAGGATGCGAAAAGGAGGCGACGGGTTGACAAAGGGAAATGTTAGCGAGCAAAGTGGGAGAGAGAGGTAGAGAGAGAGCGAGGAGGAGAGAGAGAGAGAAAGACAGAGAAGGGAGAGAAGGGACAGAGGAGGAGAGCCTGCAGCCTTGTGTAATAAGGGCATAAGTGTGGTCAGGTGGCGTTACTGTACAGTGTGTACATAGTGACTGCAGAATGCATTAGCAGGAAAGTAGGTCAAAAACCTGATATCCATCCCCTGTCACCAAAAAGAAGGGAAGAGTTTAAAGGAGGCTGTCAGCTGTTTTCCCCAGAACAATAGCTTGGCTGAGGGAGGTGTGTGTGTGCGTGTGTGAGTGTGTGTGTGTGCATAAGTGTCTGTGCACCAGCAGGTCAACCAGAGACGACCCTCGTCAATATTAATACAGCAATTAATCTAGCGACAGCAGCGCCCCTGGGCATCTGTGGCCTAGCCTCTGCCTGTGGCACTGCTACAGTCAGTAGGCCCTCACACACATACACACTCATTCACTCAGTCAAGTAGCTTTATGCAAAATCACTAGAATAATCCTATAATATTCCTATAGGGGCTTACAGTGTGCCTGTGGTGCTCAATAGTGGGTTTATACTAATGATCTTGTACCTAATGGGGTTTGTTGTCCTATGGTATCACTATAATATTCCTATAATATTCTTATAGGGACTTACTGTATAGTGTGTCTATGGTACTCAATAGTGAGTTTATAGTAACCTTATCATACTTTATGGTATTGTCTATCTATCTCCTATGGTATCTCTATAGTATTCCTATAATATTCCTATAGTATGGTATATACATTTTATAGTTTTGCTGTGTTTCATAATGTCCTTTAAAATGTTATTACAGGATTACTATAGCCTAGTTCTTTTTTCACAAGGGAATGCAGGTGTGGCTGCCTGTGGCAAAGCTATATGTAGGCGCTCACACACACACACACACACACACACACACACACACACTCATTCATTCACCAGCACCAATTAAGCTAATTGAAAGAATCTAATCAATTAACCATGGCCTTTATTGTCAGCAGCGCAAAGGGGAGCTATATACGGGGAGGGGCGGGACGCTCTGACGGGGGGCTGAGGCAGTGTGTCAGGGGTTAATCTCACTCTCTCGCAGGCCGTCCAGAAACTAGGGCAAACAACACGGCACAATACAAAATTAATACTACAGGCAATGCTGTTTTATTCCTCCGTCGTTACAACCCAGTTATACCCACTGCTGCTTCACTGCAAGCTGTAGCCTGGTTATGTCTAGTACATGTTTTTTATCTTCCAAAAGATGTTTGACTGTAGACCTCATTATAATTCAAAATTTTGAGGAACTAAAATGATGAGAATTCTAATGATCCACTGAGAGAGAGAGAGAGAGAGAGAGAGAGAGAGAGAGAGAGAGAGAGAGAGAGAGAGAGAGAGATAACCTCTTGAGAAAAAAAAAACTAGGCTACAGTAATCTTAGATTTTAGAAAGATAGGCCTACTATACAAATATCACAACAAAACTTTAAACTGCAGCTACTAGCCTATAGGTCAAAAACTACAGGTTACCACAGAAAAATCCTATAGTAATACCATAGGAGATAAAACAAGTCACTATAAGAATATTACAGGAATATTCTAACGATTTTTCGTGAGAGGGGAAAAAAATGCACCAGATAATAAACTGAATTCCCACACACACAATGATTAGACACACATTATGAATGTGACGGGAAGAAACAAAGTGTGTGCACAAAAGCAAAGTGATAGGCGCTACTATTCTCTACACATAAGAGGGTGTGTACCTGGTGTGTGTGAGCCTACTAGAGTATATAGGCTAATACTGTAGGTGCAGAGCGCGTGCGGTGGGTTAAGGAAAGGCGGAAAATATCTGTCGCCTTACCTGGTCTGCCATGGTTATCAGTTAATTCTTCTCTTTATGACAAACAAACAAAAAAAACAAAAAAAAAAACAAGTGCTTTATTTGCAACCGCCTCCTCCGCCCGTTTCAAGTCATCTGTGCTGGCTGCAGACCCGGCATAACATTCACAACGGGAATAATAGACGGCGCACAAAAGAGACGCGCCAAATATCATTTAACATGATGCTATTCTCCCCCCTACTCCGGTGCGTAAAAATCCCCTTCTGGTGACTTCAAAGGAGCGTCTGAGGTGAGGTGCGGTGCGTGGAAAAATAGGATAGGTACAGGCTGCTGCTGCTGCTGCTGCTGCTGCCGCCGCTGCTGCTGGGCGGAGGCTACACCTGCAGCTCCGTGAGGGAGACCAGGCGACTTCTCAGGAAGGTGATGCAAAGAAGAAGAAAGAAGAGCCATCGGCATCGGCACAACAACAACACATCCCCTCCTGTCCTCCTGGTGTCCCGACGCCCAGCAGGCAGCATGCAACCCCGCGCGCTTCCCTCCCCTCCTCCCTTCCTCCAGTAATACCTGCTCTCTCTCTCTCTCTCTCTCTCTCTCTCTCTCTCTCTCTCTCTCTCCTACAAAGTGTGCGTTGGGGGCGCGCGTCCTTGAGTAAGGACGCGTTGGGTTGTCACAGGATGGAGAGGTGGTGGTGGTGGGGTGGGGGGTGGTGGTATGGAAGTCTAAGCCTGGCTGTTTCCCCAAATGCCCAAATCCCCCACACCCTCCAGCTTATCTACCTGTCCTCCGTTTTGAAAACGCTGGCTTTTGCCGGTGCATTTCATTCAGGGGAGGACGGGAATTGGTTTTGTCGCTGTGTGAAGTGAAGCAGCCGCTAGAGGGAGGCAGAGGCATGCCTCCTGGAAGAATGTGCTATTTATGTACAGGGGAATGCGTTTAAGTTATCGCTCAAATAATCCAAACTAAACAATATTTTCCATTTAAGAGCAGGAGAACAAAAACAGCAACAGCAGCTCATCATGATAGAGATCAGTTCATGTTTTTAAAACTCTTTTTCTAATAAAAGGAGTTTGTTCGTTTTCGCAAGGATTTAATTTCAATTCATTAAATGATACAATTTCAACTAAGAACATCTTGATATTGGGAGTGTACTTGAGGTTTTCAGGTTTTCACTCCAAAGACTACAGCAGGTTTCACTGATTGGTTCCTCCTTTCTGGTTGAACGTGTGCTAATCAGTTAAATCATCTGCTGTAGTCTTAGTTGCAACGAAAACCTGCATACACTCTGCCTTCCATGGCACACGGTTGAATACCCCTGATCTAGATTCATGAAAGTGAAAGATTGTCTATGTTTCAGAAGATAAATCACTAGCATGAGATAGTTTTAAAGAAAAACTGGCCCAACTTCCGAATTGCTAAAGTGGGCCGTCACCCTCACACCACAAAAAGGCAATTCTGCCGAAAGTGTATAGCTGTTACCATAGAGACCGATCTGGTACACGTCTGAAACAAAGTTGTTTTTCTCAAAATGTCAACCACAAATGAAAATGAAAAATGTCCTGCCACTGTAATCAAGAATAAAATGAATATAATGAATCATTCTCTACATTTCACTTAAGATTCCTTGTTAGTGACAGCAGAATAAAGAAAAAAGACTTGGCATTTTGGACCATAGCTATTCCTCATTCACTCTCTGCCAAACTCACCCTGCTCCAAATGACCATGTTATATTATTTGTACACGTCAGTTAACTGGCCCTCTACGCTTGCCGAAAAACCCCATTGGCTCACTTTTATTTACAACACCCTCCTTGGACTGGTAGCTCTCTATCTCTAAATGTGTGAGAAAAAACATTGTCTTCCCGTAACGCTGGGTCTGCCCGTCACATCCTGCTAAACGTCCCCAGAGTTCAAACTTCGCTTGGCCGCTCCTCATTCCAGTTTGCTCCTCCCGGTGATGGGAATGAGTTGCAAAAGACTCTGAAATTGGACAATTTAATCTCTCTCTGCCTTCAAGGACTCTGTCACAGACATTTACTGGCACAAATGCAACAGTTTCGTAGCAATATGACTGCACAAACTTTTCTATTAGTGCTGCCTTATGTTTTGGTCTTAAGTTTTAATTGCTTTTAGTGGTGTCCTTGTTGTTGATGGTGTTATTTTTTAATGCTTTTTGCTGTCTCCGAATCCTTATGTGTCCATCTAGGTTATGCCTGTGGTAATTTACTGTCTCTTTCAACATTACTATTTTTATTATGTGCCATGTAAATAGGAACTTGCTCTTAATTGACTTACCTGGTTGAATGCAGGTTAGTTGAAAATTTTAGTATGTCGAAGAATGTGGCGCCATCGTCAAATCTGAGTGCTGCAGTAGTATTTCCCACCTGAAAGCTGATATGAATGGTATTTTTCAAGTATGAAGCTTGAATTTACCATCTTTCCCATATGAAATGAATGCAGCGCTTTAACTTCTTCCCCCATCAGGTAGAAACAGATTGGAGTTCCAACCCAGAAGTCATGGGCAGGGAAGTAAAGTTAAAAAGGCAATTTCTGAGACTCAGGCTGCCATTACTTATGAGTGTCAATGAGCAGTAGCCTAAATATTTAATGTCCCTGCGGGGCAATTTGTTTCACAGCCAGCAGTCCAGCAAATGAATAAATGAAGACACACACAACAATAAACACATAAGAAATACTTACAGCAACAGCATCACTTAATGAGGGTGACTCAGAACTATATGGATTCCACTGGCTAAGACAGCTAGTATGGCCTCTTATACACATTTATTTAAGAACTCAATAGCTACTTAGACAAAAGATTTCCTATTGGTCCCACTTGGGGAAGCTGAACCTGTGGTCAGATAGGAGCAACTGGAACTCACCATAAGGAGGATGATGGGAGTCCAGTGAGAAAGCCTGTGCCTTTCCTGTGTTTCTCACTTAATACACATGAGAAAGATCCTGAGGAGAAATAACTGATCTTTTGGCACGGCTTAATACACTCCAGAGTTTATAGAAGAAGTTAAGACAGATTCAGTGAAGGAAGACTAAAACACTTTCATAAATGCCCTGTCCACATTTCCTCAGTTAAGAAGTAGCCTAGGCTACAACCTTTGATCGCCCTTCTTGCAGATTAAATCAGTGTTTCTCAAAGTTTTTTGTCATCAAGTATGGTAATATCAAATGAAACGTTTAGCATAATATAAATGTTGTCATTTATCTTTGTGTTTCCATTGTCAGATAACTGCATAAAAAGTGACTTGATTCAGGGTCTCGAAATGCAAACAGGCCTGGAATTATGTCACGTTGTACCTCAAAAACACAAAATGATAGCTCACAAGCTAGCTAGCTAACACTTTCTGTGAGCCTCTTTCATGCTGTTCATTTTGAAAATGTTTAAAAGTTGCTGTGCACCTTTCTACTCTAAGTCTACAAATACACAAAACTCCACAACTAGCATGGTAAAATATATGCTACATCACAATATCCAGCCAGCTTTTGTTAGCCAGTTAGCATTTTAGTAGTTCAAGACAAGTGGATTTTAAAGGAAGATACCATCAATTTGTGGTGTTCAGTGCATTCCAGGAGTTATTTTTTGTGTGTTGTAATTTACTTTTTTGGTGTACCCTTTCCCTCAGCCTGCCTCGTCTAGTACCTCTACTTCAGTTAGTGATTTCCTACATTTCCCAGAATGATTCCCCCATATAAAAAAGGGTTCTGTAAAGAGAGAACAAATGCCGAGGTGTGTCATGCCCGATTGTTCAATTTACAGAAAAGCCGAGTTGTATTTACTTTTGCCAACTCTCTTCCATGGAAAGTATTTTGGTCGCCAGATGACATCATATGCCATTTTGCACATCGATTTGCTACAGCCCCCCACTCTTAGCAGAGGGAGGGGGACTATATGTACAGAAAGTGCTGTTGTCATCAGACCTCTTTGGATTAATAAAGAAAGTAGTATCAGCTATACTGATGTATCAGCGTTTTCGTCATTGTTCCCTATGGTCATATAGTTACTCAATTTGTTCGTAGTCGCTTTTGAGAGATAAAGTCACCAGGAGGGTCTGAAAGTTGCTAAACGTAGCCACTTGCTAAATCCAAGCTGGCAACAGTGGTTGTATTTCACACGCTACCGATGACCTACAAAGATGCAAGCTGTGGCTGTATTGCATTATGGTCTGTTGAGGGTACTGCTGGTGACACTTACCGTTTATGTTTTAGGCAGTTGAAATTCTTTCTGCCATCAAACTTGTACTGGAAATGTTTCTCAAAAATAATAAAATATGTGACAGAGGACAAGACAAAGGTGTATTTATTATCAGAATACAGGACAAATCCAGCTGCAGTAGGAAGAGACAGAAAACATGAATTTTAACATTTGTGTCCACCTCCGTTTCCAGCTATACACATGGCTAGTGACAGGAAAATAAGTGACAACTGGCTGTATTAACTCGATAGTGTAGTTATATTAAAGGCTAATTCATGAATCAGCAGGTACGTCTATAACTCCAAGCAGATCCTCCCTCATGGGCTTAAATGGTTTGCGTACAATGACAGCGAATGGCCTGCAGATACCTGACACCCTCTTAAAGGCTATTAAATGTCAAGTGTTCTCTCTTGCAGTCCGTCTCAAACAATAAATACCTCTCCAAAAAGCCCATCTAGATGGAGGGATGTACCTCCCCATGTCATGACAAACCCCAGTGTTGGTGGTAGCGGTGCATCCCTTGGATATCAATCTCCTCCCAGCTTCAATTTGTGGCCCATTCCGCCCAGTCCTGCACTTAGCTACTAGTTCCCATGCATCTGCCTTTTTATAGAGTACAGCAGGCCGCCACGCAGCATGTTGTGACTTCAGTAAACAGAGTGAATGGCAATGGGAAGGCTCCTCTCAATGGGCTTGCCGAGCATGACTTATACTAATCTGCAGACTTAATTAAGTCTCGTCAGGACATCAGAGCTTGCTAGGGCCTGGCGCTGTGTGAGAGGATCACAGTGCAGTCGGATGACAGAGATAAGTGCGCTCATTAGCCACAAAGCCTGTGTCGACGAAAAACCGCTTGTTCCCCGCTAATGGAAACGTGCCGGTCTGTCATTAGAATGTGCAGCGGTGCAGTCTGGGAGAAGTCAGGAGGTCAAGAGGTAACCAGGCAGGATTTATTGCTGCCAATAAGATGATAGCAGAAAGGTCAGGGATTACAGTCTGTATTTATATGATCTTGACTGACCTTCCATCCAGGGGCGTTAAGAGGTTCACAAGGGGCCCGGGTGCAAGAATTGATATGGGGCCCCCCTAAACCAGCATGCCCCCTGTACCCCAAACCAACGATTGTGCCAAGTCATCATAAGAGAACACTGTCTGACACTTAGTCTTACAATTTTAGTGAAGAATCGTGCTTCTTTCTTTTCGCCATGATGTAGCAGCGAGAATGATGGGAAATTAGGCAGAGGTGACCTCAAGTGTTGTACGTTTATTCATAAATTGCATTTATTCAATGAAATATACAGTGTGATCAAAATTGTATGTTGATGCAATGACAAAAGAACATGCCCATGATATGTAGCTTGAGCTTGCAAGATAGTAGGCCAACATACAATGAAGATGTGAGAATCAGTTATGTTCATAGTTCTTTTGGCCAAGTATTACTTATTTTCAGAGGCGTTCCGTGTCTGTGTGTTTATTTAGATAACTTGCAGTTTAAATGTGTGTTTGTGCGCGTCTCAAACCAAACTTCCATCTATCTCCATCTCCACTTACCCTAGCTGTAAAACAAACCCATTATCTAATCATCCAGGGGGGCTTAAGTGATTCTACCCTCCCAATGAATTTAAATCACTGCTTTGCCGTCTCTCAATATGAATAGCCGCACAACAAAAATCCAATTACTTGTCCAGAGCCAATTTGTCAAACAAAGCCCCTGACCACTGTAAATACATGGCATGGCCTTTATATTGTAATATTAAACCACTCCGAATGCAGATGGGCTCCACTTGTTAAGAAGTAATTTTCCCAGTCATCCTCTGATGTATTCCTTTTGTCAAATCCCTGTGTAATAAGCACTTCTGTGCAACCACGCTCAGAACAAAACAAGTCAGCTTCTATTAACACTTGTCTTAAGTCAAGGAAGCCTTTTTCTCCCAAGGTTACTGAGTGGATGTTGGATTTAGATCATGTTCCAACCAAAGGCTAGAGAGGGAAGTATAGTGCACCGTGTCCCCTGTGTTTTGACTGCGTCAGATGGCCTAGTAATGGGGTTACAAGGCTGTATTGCTTGTTGTAATCCACTAGACGCGATGTAATAAAGCCCTATGGACGCTGCCGGAGAGATGGAGTGCTCTTTTCACACTGTGCGCATTCTATACATCATCCTTATCAGCCCTTCTTTTTATTGCAGCTCCGGCTCGGTTGTATAAAAGCCCCACGGGGAATTGGATTTATGTTTGCTCGGATGGGTCGTGTCTGTCAATGTGGGGCAAGCAGAAGTCCCTCAGTCCCTGAAAATGGGGCTGTTAAGACCAGGTTGCAGGTTCAGATCCCACGAGGAGGGCAGCGCTCTAAAGCAACCTCTGAAAGGTCAGTGACCTGGATTGGTACAGGATGATGCCCACGATGCTATAAAAAGTGCATGAAGTGTCTTTCCTGATACTGCCAGCTGTGTACTAAAAATAAACTTGCGTATTCACACTGAGCAGTCGCACAAAATTCTAAGGTATTTTGTCTTCCGTTAAGTATCTATCTACACAGTCGGATTATCTCGAAATGGCCTTACCCACGAGACCCAAAATTGGTTTTGTTTTTCTGTAGAATTTCCTCTCATGTCATTCCAGACGTGCGGTTCTCTTCCTCTGCAAGCTTCACAGTGCCAGGAGTCTGAGTTGCTTAGTGACTCTGGCAGCGTGATCAGAAAAATGAGCCTGGTTGTGTTTTTATGGCACATGGTGCATCCTGTTTATGATACACTGTCCTCTATCTGAGAGCCTCACACACACACTGTTGCCCGGAGCCTTTATATGCATTTAGTCTCGCCGAAGCAAAGAGGACGCGGCCTTAACTACATAAGCATGTGAGTAGCCTAAATGCAATCTGCGCATGTGAATGTAAAGCGTGTTATATTGTGACTCATAAGCTTGTATGTACTTGTGCTTCTTGTGACAGCAAATGCCAACTGTACGCCATGGTTGTACATTGAATGGAAATTTTACTGAGTCAGCCCATGTGTCAAAGTGTGATGAGTAAGTGAGCGCTCGGTCGGCAGAGGATGCGGCAGGCGCGGGGGAGGAGCGGGAGCGATACGCCAGCGCCGCGCACGTTTCCTTCCCCACTGCCTCTGGAGGGACGAAGGCAGGAGAGCGCAGAGCTGGCGAACCGCCGGCCGCGACAAGAGGAAGTAGAGCGGCGGGTTCCAGCACGGCGCCAGGCACACCAGCAAAATGGCCGACAGGGACGCCACCTCCCACAGCAGGGACACCTCCGTCACCTCCTCCTCCCGCCCGGGCGACGGAGACGTAGTTGAAGCGAGGCCTGAAGGTAGCCCGCACACCGGTCTGCTAACGGGAGACGCTGCGGTGCTAACGTACGGCGATATAACGTTGACGAACTCCAGCGCGTAATAAGGCAGCCAGCTGATCGCGAAAACCACCGTGGAGCCGATTAGCAGGGCGGTGGCTTTTTTGTTGCGGCGGTCGGCGGCCAGGGTGCCCCTGCAGCGGTGGAGGTGGGAGATGATGAGGCCGCAGTTGACGGCGATACAGAGGAGAGGGGCCACGTAATAAACCAGGAAGGCAGGAACCAGGAAGCCCAGCCACTGGTCCCGGCCTACTGACCAGGTGCAGCCACCATCAAATTGGATGTAGGTGACCTTAGGTAATGCCATGGTTACTGAGACCAGCCAGATAGCCACCACAGTGCAAAACCTGTGAGCGAGAGAGAGAGAGAGAGAGAGAGAGAGAGAGTGCAGGGTTATTTGTCATCAAGGTTGGTCACTTCTGTGCCAGCACAAATAGGTCACTTATATAAGCCATCTGACTTCATACACCTGGGTCTGCTGTAAAGGATTGTGACAGTTTGGTGTCTGATGAGACTGGGCAGCACTTCTACAGTGGAGCACCTGGAATTTCTCCATCGACTTGTAATAGATCGACTTGGTCATAGTCCATGTGCCAAAATGCACAGCTTGTATGAGTTGCTTTCTGTTGCCATATTTCAATCATCTTTCCTCTCTACTGCTTTTGATTGGCGATTGACCAATCAACTCTTCATGTGAAGGGATTTTCCACAAGTAATCCATACCACAAGCACTGCCATATTTCACCAAATGAAAGGAGACCATTAGCTGCAGTTACATGAGCCATATTTTTTCATTCTGAAGGAAATCAATCTGATTGAAGATTCCCCCACAAGTGTGTACATGAGCGCTAAATAAAAGGATCGCATGGTGTGCATTTACATGCTCCACGGTATCAGAATAAGAGTTTCTGACATGCGCAAAATACAGAATCCAGCACTCTCGCATGGGCTTATGTTTCTAAAAGATGGATCTGCATTGGGCGCTTGGCAACGTTATTGCTTTACTGCTGTTCTTTCTGAGGAAGCAAAACAGTTTTATCAGAACATGCGACTCCAAAAGTGTCATTCTCCTGGAAAAAAGTAAATGTCATAGATGTCATTTACATCACATGGGCGAGCGTGGGCAGAAAGAGTAGAGATATTCCAACCAAAGAAAGACATTTTATCCATGAACAGATTATAAAAGGTTTATTCTGATTGCGGTGGTTACATGAGGCATTTTTCATTCTAACTGGGCTGCTATTCTGATTATTAGTGGAATAAAAGGCTCCATGTAAATACAGCTACTGGGGCGACTGTTGGAGATATGTGTTTCTGTTTTGTTTTTTTCACCAGCATCACAAGGTGTCATCACAACTATTTTCACAGTAGAGAAAATCCTACCTGTAGCATATGTACGCTTTCAACAAAGCCGCCGCTGGCTGGCAAGCGATACTCACACTTGCGTCGGCGTCGCAGGCGGCCTCGCCGGTGGGGCGACGATACGATACCGCAGCACCGACAGCGCCGCCAGGCTGAATATATCCACACCCGCTGTCAACGAGGTCATGAACCCCAGGAGGACGCAGATCCCGCCGCCCAGCTGCCAGTTCTGGGAACTGGCGCTCAGGAGGACGCAGGGCAGGGTGAGCAGGGCGCCCACGTCGGCCAGGCTGAGGTTGAGGAGCAGGACGGAGCTGGGTTTGGAGCGGCGCCGGGGGTTCCGCATCAGCACCAGCCACAGGAGGAGGTGACCCCCGACCCCCACAAGGAGGGAGAGCACGCTGACCAGCGGCAGCGCCAGGGAGAAGGAGATGGTGGTGTTGGTGGAGACGGTGTTGAAGAGCAGGTTGACTATGGCGGGCATGGCGGAGGTATCGGGTTCTAGCAGGGGGACGAGGTGACGTCACTGTGAGGATGGGATGAAGAGGTGAAAGACGAGACTGAGAGATGGAAGATCGCTGAGCAAGTGGAGGAAATAGATGGATTTCGGAAAGATGAAGGGAAAGAAATCGAGGAAATATGATGGTAGATGGATAGGGAAAGGATGCACTGGAGGGTGAGAGGAGGGAAGGTAAAGGTGAGGAGTGATTTGAGAAACAGGGATGAGAAATGCAAGGAAACAAGGAGAAGGAGTGATTGAGAAACGGATATTTAGAAGCGAGAAAACGACAGAACTGAGAGGAGAACGAGCCAGACGGAATCCCGCATTTTGACAGACACGCAGAGCGACGATGATTTTCGAAAACGAGCTTAATAATTAATGCGACTGTCTCCCATGTATTATTCATGTAATAACAGTTGCCTCATTTTCTCGGCGTGGCTGGTGAATCACCTGCGATTTGGAGCTCGCCGGGCCCTCCCTCTGTGACTGACAAGCCCGATGATTCAGATCAGGTGGGTTTAGCCCCCTTTTCTCTCTCAGGAGATTTCAGCAACAAACACTCAGTGACATCAGCCAGTCCGACTGCATCACGGCACGAATAACACGGCTCACCTCGGCGGGCTGCGCGGCACAGGCGGAGGCGTCACGCCGACGAGGAAAGACAGCGCATTCGTTCCCGGGGGGATAAACAACAACATCAACTAGTTGTCACGGCGGCAAAGTGTGCGGAGCCAAAATAAAAGCCACAGAGAGCCTGGATGGAGAGCAGACAGCTGACCACCGCCGAGCCACAGAGGTAAACAAGCCCCTTATTTGCCGTCAAAGAGATGACTGGGCTGCCCACGCGGTGACATTTGGGAAGATTTGCTCTGCTGAATAATTGATTTTAAATCAATGTCTGAGCAAGAAGCGCTGCCTGGAAAAAAAACACAACATGTTTTGATCCCTCCACCCCCAAAATCCTCAAACAGGAATACCGCAGAATTTCAGAGGCGTTATGGATCGCTCTTATGGATCGGTTCAGCTACAGTAAATACTCACAGCTGGATCGTATTTGGACATTGCTTCCAAAAAACAAACCAAACACTTCCCTGAGGAGAGCTAAAGAAAAGCAGCCACAAGTGTCTCACACCAGTATCTACAAGCCTTACAAATGTAAACAAACCCCACATTACTTCCACACATGCTGCCACATACTAGCATGAGTTTGGAAAAAAAAACATATCTAGGAAAAGGTCTCTTTAACCTAATACATGATTATGTAAACCACGGCAGTGGTAGGGCAATAAAGGTTCAGCATGGGGCGCCAAACTGTAAGTTAAGTATGATAAGTAATCGTAGGCGGTTAGCATTAGGCTATCCAAAAAGTGCAAAAATGAGCAGTTCCAAGGCTGGATGGTTACTTAATTTTAATGATTGATTGATTGATTGATTGATAATTGTTAAAACAGACATAAAATACGACAAAAAAGAATGCACTTTTGGCAGAGATATCTTTTCCCACGAGACTTCGATTGCAGCTTGTTTTGTTTAGGGGAAGTTAGCAAAGTTAGCCAGATAGCTAGTTTTTGGCGCTGTTGATTTGTAATGGACTTCTACTTCTTCTAGATTTTATTTTCAGAAGTTATGAAGCTACAGGCCATAGGATGCAAAACCAATACCAATTTTGGATTACTAAAAGGTCTATCTTCCTACTTTGGACAATGCTAGTCACCTACAGTTATTTATGCTAAAGTGTTAGCATGCACACTGGACAGAGCTATCTACTGGTCTCACAGAGGTGATTTTGGTGCCAATCCGCTCATCAGATATTAAGTAAGCAGACCAATGGGCCAAACTCCCAAAAGTCAGTGTAATCCTTTAAGCCTCAAATTGGGTGAATATTGGTGTTGTACCCTATCACTATAGTAGGATATTTTTTACAGGAGGCTTAGAACTGGTTCTTCATTTCCTACTTTTGAGAGAGAGTTGATTACAACTGTTCTCCTCAAGGTCATGCGATAATTTTTAAATACCTAATTGACTGGTATTTCCCTCCAGTCCCTTAGATAAGGTATTTGACCTACAATTGTCGCCTTGGGCTAGAGTGATTTTGAAAATGCTGGAATGTAGTGCTGAGATGCATCCAAGTGTTGTCAGCGATGTCAGAGATATTGCGTGTGAGGGACAGATGGACGACGACGTTTGGTCATTTGTTTTTCCATCTGTCCCTCGCCCGCTGTATCTCCCCCTCCCTTTATCACTTTGAGGAGAAAAATAAATGACATTTACATAAAGCTTTACATAAAGCAAAAAGGTCAAGTCGTCATTAACTATGTGTTGAAAGCGGAGCCAAACACAGTCAGGCCTCACACATGAAAGTGATTAGAGATAAACGATCTGTTTGATGGAAAGTAATCATTTAGCAGCCTCCAGCCTTACCAAATATTACTTAAATAACATTGGACGCTGATGACAAAGCCTCACAGTGTTTACATTTTCCCGTCACATTGGTTTTATCGGCGCAGCAGCAGAAGTGGGGAAATGTGGAGTGAATTGGAAAGATGTAACGTGACAGATGAGGAGAGACAGCAGTGAGCAGAGAAGTGATGGAAGTACAGACGCATGGAATGAGCAACAGACGGCTAAGCTAATTGTGTGTAATTTTAGACACATTGACCTCCAGCTGAACTGATTTACTACAGTTTGTGACTGACTGCAGGCTATTTTCAGTCCAATCACTTTCACTCCTTGGTCACATTATGGATTTACATACATTTGTAGCACCAAAATCAATCAATTCAGGCTGTGGTTTTCTGAATCAAGGACTCCCTCTTAGCCTGGCAGAAAAAAAAAAAAACCCCACATATATTTACAAACCAAGAAATTAAATCCAGCAATGGATCAAAGGCTGGATTAACACAGGCACAAAATCTTTGTGGCACAGATCTTCTCCTCTCTTAACTGTGTGAACAGGGAAAACCACCACATTGAGTTAATATACAGCAAAATATGAGTTTAAAATCAAACTTTACCTGTCATCCACATTTTACCTGCAGTATAACTTGATATACATTGAACCAGACCTGGGCCTAATAGTATTTGCAAATACTTTTTTTTAGGTAACACTTTACAGTAAGGTACACAAAATCCTGAGTAGTTCCTGAATAACTGAATCAAGTACTATAGTAGATAATGATAAGTTACTTAAGAATAAACTGTTACATGCCATGTTAATGAACCAGTATCTAATGATTAGTTCCTGGATATCTGTGAATCCATATAATGACCACTTACTTAATGAATTGTCCCTGATTAACTCTGAATAAGGTACTAAATGGCACGTAAACAATAACAAATCATTAGTTCCTTATTACCTCCATATTACTATTTGTGTCCCCTCAAGTAAAGTAGTGCATCATACTGAGTTGTTACTAGTAATGCATCATTACTTGATCATTACCTTACCATTAGTTACCATTTTTGTGTCCCTTCAAGTAAAGTTGAGCCCTACCTAACTAACAAAGATGTTATGTTTTGTACCCTACTCAGCTGCCAAATGGGACATAGGACAATACAAGTGCATAAAATTTAGAAAAGTCAAATTAGTCTGTTGTTCTGTGATTGACCACTTACCTAACAAAAGCTGTGTGGCAAACTTCCCCATCAGGGTTAAACCAGATGCTAAAACACGTTAAAACCCAAGTGGGTTAAAACAGACGCCAAGAATTATTATCTGCACCAACTGTTTGACCCAAGTCTGGACTGAACATAAAGAGAGAACTCTGAGGTCTGAGACAGACAGGCAGTCCCACAGAGAGGGAGGGACGGAGGCTGTTAAATGGATGTGCCACACTTACTATGAACAGTGACCCGCTCCGGGGAAAAGCCATCCGCTCGCCGTCGGCTGATGTGCTGCATAAAGAGGGGAAAGAGAGGGCACACACCTGCGTCCCTGCCTACATCCTCCCCCTCTTGACTTCCCACGCTGTCCTTTGACACACACACACACACACATACACTGACTATTCTTTCCCCTCTCTCTCTCTCTCTGTCTCTCTCTACACAAACACAAAGTGGCAGGATAATGAGCCGAGGTGCCGACCGAGTGAGCTACTGACTATATAAATGAGACAGTGAGGCAATTCAGCATTGTCTATCTATCTTCATTTTAGAGCTTGGGAGTGTTTTTCCCTCTCTCTCTGGCCTGGTTACCTCAGCTCAGTCCCCCCCCAACCCCCCCTAGGCATTTTGTGGTCTGAAAAATATCTCACTCCAAATTCAAATCCAGCGCTCCCTCGTCATCTCCAACGCTGACCTCGCTATCACTATCCCTTTCACTCTTTCTGCGCTCAGTGCATGTACACAGGCACACACAAACACACAAGCAAGCACACACACATTTGTATTACTGCACTTGTGAGGACCTCCATTCACTCCCTAACCTTTAAATGCACTCTTGCCTAAAAAAGATTACATGCCTCACCCTAACCTAAACATAATCCTAACTCTAATCTTAACCCTAATCATAAAATAGTCCTGTAAAGAAGTGAGCACCGGCAAAATGTCCTCACTTCGGATGATTTTTCTCATCTTTCTGTAAGTATAGAAGTACAAGAACACACACACCAAGACAAGTGGACGCGCGCACACACACACACACACACCTTTGATCCCCACTAATCCGGTGGCAAGAGGGTATTATGAGATTTACTTGTTGTTAGGGAAACCTTTAAGAAAACAAACAGGTATGGAGGAGAGGGAGCAGAAAGGGGAGATAGGGTGATAGAGCAAGAGAAAGAGAAAGGTAGATGGAGTGATTTTAAGAGGGAGGGAAGGAGGGAGGGAGGGCAAAGATATGCGGTGTCAAACACGCCTCTTCGGATCATGCAGGACGGAACAGGAGAGCCTTGAATATTAAACCTGAGAAGCAAAGGAAAAACACAGTGACAGCTGCGTCGGTGGAAGCGTCCGAGTCGTGTCGGGGGTTCAGGACGGAGCCGGAGGAATCCGTCAAGTGGGCGGCGGCGGCGGCATGGTTGGCGTCAAGCGCACTGATTATTTTACAGGAGGGAACAAAGCTGTTACCTAACCTGTCCCAGGGAAACGGAGGCAGTAAAGTTTATGGGTTTCAGTTGAAGCCCACAGCAGATGAACCCGCCTAAGCTCAGTTTTATTTATTCATCACCTTTCATTTTGGTGGAATAGAGTTTGCCCACCTTGTCTAGGCTGACATAAATCTGTTTGATGTAAATAGTATCAAACTGATGTGAGTTATAGGAGGATAGGGTCTTTTAAGGGAATAAAGCATAAGGGAATGCTTTTCTGAAAATAGAATTGATTTTTCTTTATATATATGTGGTTGTTTGCCCTATGATCACTGACTCACAGTTTACCCACATTTTTTATTTACCGCTACATCACTGTTTCCAAGGTGACACCTGCTATTCTATGCTCCACATAAAAAGATAAATAAACACAATATGGCGTTAAACATCTCCGAAATGAAAGACGAATGGAAGTTAAGGGTGTATACAGGGAAAGTGTATAGGCCCATAATCAAGAGCTGACACTCTGTTGCTGTAGATGAGTCAACAGCAAAAAATATATTAAAAAATATATATAGTGTCTTGGAATGAAACGCCTCATTTGTGGAGCTTGTCCGCCTGTTGTCGTGCTGCTCAGTAGGTACATGGCACAGCGCACCGGCTCAAATAAACTTATTACCAGCCTTCCGCTGTTGACACAGCAAGTCAAGTGGCTTGCTGCTGACCCATCTGCTGGTGCTGCACACGCCTGACTCATACACACACACACACACACACACACACACACACACACACACAGGAACGTGTTCGGAGAGAGAAACAGACAGGAAAACACACTTCCCTACAAACAGACATAGATGAATGAGCTTGCATACATGCAGATACATGTAATCGAGTGCAAGCCACACACACGAACCTACAATCTGATGTGGATTAAGATGAATGGGCTGGCGCGCATCCAGATAAACGGCGCTCCATTACATGCACACACACACACACACTCACAGAGAGAGAGGGAGAGAGAGTTTTCTTAGTAGAAGATTGTGTTTATGCATGTGTGAACCATGTATGGTTGGATGGAACACACTCAGCTGAGCATATGGTGTGTAGGACTGTGCATGGGGGAGAGAGAGAGAGAGAGAGAGAGAGAGAGAGAGAGAGAGAGAGAGAGAGAGAGAGAGAGAGAGAGAGAGAGAGAGAGAGAGAGAGTTAACCAAGCCGCAGACTAATGAATGTGACGGCTCAACACCCCTGACTGTGCTCCGTCCCGACAGCCCGGGAGATGATGATGACTGTGCGGAGCGAGTTAAAAGCTTCGCACGTCAGAGAGCAAACATCAATCACTGTTTGCTGAGGCTCGACCCCGGGCTTACCTCTGCTCACCTGCGCGCATACGGAGCGAGAACGTCAGAATCGGTGCACGCGCGCTCCGTTTATACGCGAGAGTCGGTCGTAATTAACGAGCATGTTTATACTGTCAATTAAGCGCTGATCTCGCTCATTAGCAAGTCCCATCTTGGTCTGTCTGTCTCGGTTCTCCTGAGGCGACCGTATTTAAATGATCTCATCTGCCGGATCAGAATCACAACAGCAGCGTCATCATGCATATTCCCCCCTTCATTAATGCGGTGACACTGATTGCTGTTTAGATTCATTATATGTTAATTAATGACAGTGCGTGAGGCGGCCGGTGACAGGTGAGCAGGCGGTTTGAGACTGGAGCAGCGCTCGGTCTCTACCGCCCCCTGCTGCTGGAAAACAGAACTACTTCAAAATCATCCTAACAAGGGAATAATGTGTTAAAAAAAAAAAAAAGTGACAGCTCTTCAGTGAGTCAACATCAGTGTCACCTAAAATAAGAGAAAATGTTATTCTGTCCCTTCCATTTTAAACCCACTTTCAATCTACATCTGAATCTGAAAACTCATCTCAAGAAACACTTGGAAAAAACTTTATTTAAACAAAGTAAAAGAGGACTTTTACTTTGTTTAAATAAAGTTTTTTCCCTGGTTCTAACTTTTTTATCTTTCACTTCTCACACACGATAATTCCAGAGAAACAGGGATATTTTATTACAGCTTTGTCCCTTGATCTCCATACTCTTGGCTGCTTGTAATGTTGGTGATTTAGGAATTGAAGCTTATTCTACTGTTGTAGAATTGTCTCATCTGAATGCTTGAATGTAAATGTTCTGCAGATGTAACATACATCTAAATGTGCTATAAACACGACTTGAGAAATAATAAATCCTTGCAACAATCCAGTTCCTTTTGTAAAGTCAATTTTTATTTATTCTGATTCATAGAAGCATTTTTAGAAAATATACTCATTTTCAGGCCTGTAAAATCAGATTAAAACTCAGTGATCCGCTGACTGGCTTAACTCAATACTCTTACAGAGATGGGAATGCTAAGTGCATGATACACATTTCTCAGTTGTCACTGTCAGCATACACCAAAAGCATACTTACGACACACTTATCAAATGAATTATATATTACCACAAATAAAACATGATTGTTAACCGGTAGAGTTACCACAATGGTTAGTGCAGTTTAGTGGATTTGTATTCAGTATTTACAATATTCCGTTCGAATAAATACAAACTCACTCTCACAGCTGCAGAGTCACAGATTGTCAGTAAAAGACAGGAGAGGGGGATGAGAGAGACGGGGCATTTTCAATATTAAATGACACAATAAGAAATGCATAAAACAATAGTTAATGAGCATACTGGAGAGACGTTGTACTACTCTGTGTGTGTGTGCGTCTCCGCAAAGGTAATTATATAGGTAAGAACATCCCCTTAACGCCTGAGAAAAGAACATAGCAAGTGCAACCGATTCAAAACGTAAAGCATACATGCACGTTCAGCAACAGGTGTCTACATGTATCAAAAGAAAAAAAAGAGGAAACACCACTCCACTCCGCACAGTTTTAAAAGCTCGTCTCCGTCCAGTCCTCCGTCTTCCAGTATTCTCTTCCCAGCAAACTTCTCTTGCTCCGCTGGTGACGTCATAACGCGTCTCTGCCGCCGAGCTGGGGACTGTCATGACCTAAAAAAGCAAACACAGAGTCACTTTCAGGCTTGTCCCGCCTGGAATTAAAGGCAGAAAGGCCTCATCATCACCATAAACAACCTGTCTACCTCTGACATTCAGATCACATTACGCTTTGGAACCGCAAATACGACAATCTGCCAATCGTCCCGAATGCGAAGCCTCTGGTCACATTCCAGCTTCTGTACAATTTAACCAGAGAGGACCCAGACAGCCACTTAGGTTCCACACAGTCTAATATAATTGGCTTTTATGCCACCATTTTGTGACACGCGGACCCTTTTATCATTTTCACAGTGATGGTAATTGAGTCCCCCTGAAGCCGATTTTTGATATATAGTTCCGTATTACAGAGATAATTGGCAGCGGTTTTGCCATGTCATCACTGCCCCGTCGAATTCCACCGCCTCAGGGTTTCCGTCTTGAATGCCAAATGGCTCGGCGGAGAAAGCGTCGATGAATCAGCCGAACATGGGCTGCCAATTATCTCAATAATGGAACGTGGTATCAAAAAGGAATCAGCTCCGATTATGAGCAGAAGTGGTAAAAGGCCTTCGGAATGAACACTCGTCCATGGAGCCGTTCCATGGGTTTCATTATCTGCACAGTCAAGGGAAGAGAGGAACAGATACGTACACCTGGTCCCGGCAGGGCAGTCCAGAGATCTGTTTCTGTACTGGGGGAAGCAGGGCTTTTTCACAGGGAATTTGCGATCTGAGGACCTCTCCAGATCACTGGGGCTGTCCCGCTCCATGCCTGAGGGGAAATGGCATGAGACACACACACATATAGCGGGGGGGGGGGGGGGGGGGGGGGGTGAGAAGCTCAGAGAAAAGGGGGGGCGGTGGCTGGAATCAAACAGTGACGTGGCGCGCTGCCGGAAAGCTCTACGGGCTCGGGAGCGCGTGAAATAAAAAAAAGAGACTGACTGATGGACACACAGCGTTTTCATTTGATAATATATAACAAAGACATCGTGCCGTTGTTATGAATTATGAACAAAAACAGCAAGAGGGAGGTACAACGGACTAAGATATGCATCAGACATCCATGTGTACGGCTGGATACAATGTAAAAATGCATATCATATGATGTGTATGCATCGACTCAAAGGCATGCAGTAAAGACAGTGAGAGACAAATACATTGAATACATACCTATGTCAAATGAGTTGGCTTTCCTGTTGCGATGTGATGTAGCTGGAAATCCATTGGTTCCTCCTTCCTCATCTGAGTGATGAAACAGTCAGCATCATCATCATCATCAGTATCCTATTTCCCAACTGACATCATCCAATCCATACTGTCTCCTATTTGTTGTCACTGTCATCCATCACAGTGATCAAAAATATCATTATCATAACACTGCCATCAACTTAAACATTAGCATTTTCACACTTTTCCATATCATCAAAGTGATAATCTGTGACATTTTAATATAAATAAATGTCTGTTTTGCTGCTTTCTATCACAGATTGCTATAACACAATAGTGACTGAACCTATATCCAGTTCATGAAAGCTTTCACATGCCAAAGAAGAAGTGATGCATGTTTTTTTGGAAGAAATAGAAGAAGAACTGGGTAGTCAGCATGAGCAGCGATAGCCACCATGTAGCCATCATGGCTGAACAGGCACAGAAACTCAATCCTCATGCCTATATGACAGTCTAACAGTACCTTGAGTGGCAGCTGGATCCCCTGAGTCGACCCCTGGTGGCACAGAGGGCGGGCTCTTCCTCTCGTTGGTCCCCTCCTTTTGAATGACAGGAGCGGTGGAACATTCAAAAGCAGGCGGAGCCAGAGGCAGGCTCTTCTTGTCATTGGCTGGCTCTTCGGCCGGAGTGACGGGTGAGGCTTCGGGAGAGCTCTTGGCCTTTTCCGGAGAGGTCTTGTCTCTTGATAGGTCTAGACTGGGCTGGGGGAGGGACGTGGCGTTTGGTTATTTCATGTATGAGGTGTTTTTTTAATGACTACTCTTCTTTATCTTATTACACAGACGCACCTTATTGGGAATGGGAGGACGCTGTCCCTCTGGGCCTCTTGCTCTCTGCTTCTCTTCACACTTTCTTTCACTTTGGTCCTCTTCCCTTTCTCCTTCCAGCCTCCCAGCATCTTCTGTTAAGACAAGAAAAAAACCTTCCTTGAGACCAAAAAAGAAGAAAAACAAGAAACAAGAAAAACAATGTTCCACTGTAAGCTGTTTGAAATCTGACAAAAGAAGAAGCAAAAGCTCTTGAGCAGAAATAAGCCTTGGTTAGATGAAAATAAGGGCTGAAATCTGCCAAACATGTACTGCACACAATGCCAGTTGAGTTTTTCATACATAAGGGACCAAATATTCAATCATGGAAGAGGGGCTCCACTTAAGACACAGCCATCTCTATCATTAGAGAGACCAAAGCAGAAAATATCAAAAAGCTTTTCTTGCAAAGTCCAAATGTTGCAGCAACGTTTTGAACCCGGGGAAGTTCTTGCATCAGCCTTTTTACCAAGCCTTCCTACCACTGGTTCCCCGTATGTTTTAAAATTGATTCGAAGATTTTTATAACCATTTTATGGCATGGCTGGGTCTGGCCTCTGGCTATTGTACTGATCCTTTAATTCCCTTTGAGCCCGACTGCAGCCTGTGGTTCTGCGAGTGAGGCGCTCTTGCTCGTTACGGTCTAGACTGAAAACTGAAGATAATGGCCCCTTTCTCTGTGGAGGCCCCTACGGTTTGGAACAACATACCTGTGGGGAATAGACTCGCCGAATCGCTATCCTTTAAATCGCTCGTAAAACTCACTTTGACAGACTTGCGTTTAACTAATGTTTTTTTTAAGATCTTTGTAATATATTTTAATGGCTTCATACTTCCTTTATATGGTTTCTTCTTTGCTGCGTTAATGGAATTTGATTTTTTTTTTTTTGTTTAGTTTTGCCTGTGTCATTTTATTGAATGTGAAGCACTTTGTAATGGTACAAATAAAGTGTATCATTGTTATTAGGGCCCAACAGACATACTGAGCACCAATATTATCGGCTGATATTGGCCTTTTAAAAATATTTCTACTGGTACTGATGATAATGCACCGCAGAAAACATGACATTTTATGCAGTAGTTTATGCTTAATGTCATACTCATACTTATTGCTATTATGAATTACTATCAATTAAGGGCCCCAACAGTTATTAGCATCAAAGGTGAAGCTGCATTTTAACATCAATTTACCATATTTTGAAACATTGGTATAATCACCGCAAACAAATGAGACCATCGGCCAATCTTCTCCAACATGGTCTCATTTGTTTACATTACATTCATCTGACAACAATATATTGATGCTAAAAATGCAACCCTAACCCTAACCCATGCAGCACCTTTAATACAAATTCAGTTGCTGTCCCAGTTGCAGTACCTAAGCTCTCCTGCAGGTGTCTCTGCCTCATGACGGCCAGACTGGGCTTGCTGCTCTGTGGCGGCGGCTCTGGCCTCGGCCCGCAGGGGGCGGCGTCGTCATCCTCCTCCGTCTCCGTCCGCGAGTCTGTCAGGGGCACGATCCTCTCCTGTCTGCCTGCCTCCGCCTGCCGGTCGGCGGAGGCCGCGTGGCCGTTGGTGCGGGCGTCCGCCGGGGCGTCCGGGGCGGCGGGCAACCTGTCGGCGTCTTGGTCCGTCCCTCTGCCGTCACAGCCACTGCTGGCGTCCGAGTCCTCGATTTCAGCCCCGATGCAGCTGTATACCATGCTGACCAGGTCTGTGGACTGGCCGGGACCAGAGAGAGAGGGAGTAGGAGAGGAGGAGAAAGAGGGAGATAGATACATTAGATCATGGGTTCGCAAATGTCAAGGATCCCTCAAGACATTTGGAACCCCATCTGATAGGGAAAGCTCTTTGTTGTTGTTGATGTAGTATTGAATTATATAACTGTCTACCCTGTATGTGGGGAGATAACAGTAGTGAGAGTGGCACCTCTGATTAGAACTGGAAATCATTTCTAGTGAATTGAACTATACTGACATTAAACAATTCCTAATTTTGCTCGGGATGCCCTCGAATCCCCTCAAGGATCATTCGGACCCTACTTTGGGAACCACAAGATTCGATCATTTAAAATTGAGATAATTTGTGTGTGTGGAGAGAGATTTAAAATGGGTCATATCATCTCCCACTCTCTGCGACACCTCAGACGACCTGCACAAACAAACCCCGCCCCGCCCGGAAAATGGTGGGGAATAGCAGGTGGTGGCCACAGCATGCAACAATGCATCGTGTAGCACCATGTTGAACTGCAGGGAGTGGAAGTAGGACGCTTGCTATTTTGATCCTTATTTATGAGTTGGACTGGGACCAGACGGGTCAAACAGTATTAATAAACGACACTTTTGAGTTTATTTTAACCAGTTTGGAGTACCAGATGGGTACACTTCGCCACAGAGGAATAATACAATGACTGCCAAAAAGTTTCAACTATTTGAAAGTCAGTTCCTATGTAATGTGTTCCGGTGGTTGATCTGGTGCTGCAACCGGATTCCAAAAATTACTTGGAAATAGCTTTTTTATGATAAAATTTTTTTGTGGCACTCTTTTGATCCGCAAAGGGTAATTCTCTTTTCATTTCCCCCCCTTCACAGTGAGGTCAAAGGTCAGGGTTCAGCTACAGAGCAGCAGCCTGGAGCTGGTAGGGACTCAATGTCTTGTTCAAGGACACTTCAGCAGGGACTTGAACCTGGGAATTCCAACAGACCCCACAGACCCGTAGGATTGCTCCATTACGCCGTACCTGTCTCTGGATGAGGCAGGGGGGGCTGGCGCCCCTCATCCCGTGCAGCGGTAAGCCCTGTGCGGGCCGCGGCGAAGGCATGGTCCCGTTTGCTCCGGGAACCGCGGCCTCTGCCCTCCCGGGATCCTTAGGGTGCTGAATCATCGAGTAGACGTTCTCCGAGGCACTGCTGGAACGGACAGACAGAAATGTTGGTGCGTGATTCATCATGCGACTCCTAGTCCTTGGGTGTGCCTGAGGCTTGACCCAAGAGTCCTGGGTGGAGGTGAGTAAGATGCCCTCAAATTGACTTCTCTTGCTGGGTTACTAATGTACAGTATACAGCATGTACTGCCTATACGACCAATGTGCAAATGCTGCTGTCAATTGACACATCTTGGGTACTGTTGCACTTCGTACACACTCGGTTCTCCTGTCCTTCTAGAAAGAAAAGGGATATATGTATGTAGAGGGCAGCCAAATCTCTGGGGTTAAGTTTAGCAACATCATCTGAAGGTGAAACACCACAAAACAAGGTAAACTGCTGCTAAAAAGTCCTTCCATAGCCAGCCCGGAGCTTACTCATCCATTCTTTTATCTCTTCTCTGTTCCAACTGCTGTAAATTTTGACCTCTGTCTAAGTCACAGATCCCTCTCCCGTGTGCAGCTGCCGTGCCGCAGCGAGGTTTTTTAACCAGGAGAGGAGATTGCATCACCCCCTTTTTTTCCGACTTCCCGCTTCCTGCGAGTTCGATTTGTAAGCACCTCTGTCAGTTGAAACACATAGCTCTCTCTAAGTGCCTTTTTCTCCTCCATTTCGGAGCTGTGTAACCCCTTTTTATGTTGAAGTTTGCAACCAAGAGTGCCCCCTGAGTGCTATTCTCTCCCCATCAGTTATTAATCTGCGTAATTCCCTTTTTTTCATGCGGTTTGCCACGTAGAGTACTTTCCCTCTTCCTTTTTGACTATGGTTGCTATTATGAAAGAAAGAGCACCCTAAATGTATGTGGTGCCAGAAATTCAAGTTCGTGACAGGGAAAAGATTTTCTTCCATTAAAATATTTATGAAGCTATGCCGTGACGTTAATGCCCCCGCGCCGGATTAATTTGACAACAGCCTCTTCCCGGGGCGCCCCTCCGCGTCCCGCTTACTCCGAGTCCTGATTGGAGATGGTGGAGTTGCGGTTCTTGCGGAAGCCGGAGAAAATGGACAGCACGCTGCGTCTCTTCTTCCTCCGCAGTGACTGGCCCTGATGGAGGGATGACAGCTGACTGATGGGGAGAGAGATAGGGGGAGATAGAGATGAGAGAGGGAGGTGGGGGAAGAGATGGAGCGAGATAGGGGGAGAGAGAGAGGGGGGCACATAGACCAGGATCAGAACTTAAGGTAATTTGTTTGTATGTACAGATGTACTAGGGAGAAAGACTTGGTCGTTTCATTTTACTCCTTTCTGAACAGAGCATTTTGAATGTTTGATTACTGGCTATTTTCAACACAGCTCACGTATATTCATTTCCTATTTGTATTATGAATTTCATAGCCAATATGATTAAAGACAGTTTCATGTATTGGACTGAAGGCATAGCCTATGCTGCCACAATGAAAACCTTTTTCATGTGCTACTGGTGGCATCAAGCACACAATAACAATAGCTATGTTTGGATATAACCTATGATTTATTTCCATATGGGTAGGTCAGCTGTGTAAAATTGAAATTTTACTGATTATGTTTTACATGATGTGCTGCTGTTAGTAGAAAGTCTGGGTGAAATGTAAATTGTAGATGTATACAAGTACAGTATATAATATATATGTATACTGTGAAAATATTGAAGTGTTCGAATCCAAAATGAGATATCTACCTCCATCTTTAAATGATGGCATAAAATAAAACCTCATTCTGTATGCTACCTGTCAGGCAGTACTCTCTTGCTGTAGAAATCAGGCAATCCATCCTCAAGCACGCTGACTCCTCCGTTCTCTGAGCAATGCTAAACACACACACACGCGCACACACACACACACACACACACACACACACACACACACACACACACACGGGAAACATAACAGGATAACAATGATCAATGCCACCATGTCAACAAAAGCTGAAAGGCTGACAAAGGCTATTATCATTTCAAATGGCCGGCTGGCAAAACCGGATCTCCTGCCAATAGAGAAGTCTATTTGTAAAACAACTCCTCATCACTGCTGCCCTAAGTGAGTTTGTACCGATTTAGAAAAAGCCTTTATAAAGTCTGAAAACAAACAAGCCGTTAAGTTGGAGGCTGCCCCGCGGCCCCCCGGAGATGGGTGTGTGCGTGATTAACATTTGAGTCACAGAGACACATGCGACAGCTTCCTTCTTTAAAAGGAAGTTATTTTTGGAAAGCGCCACTGGCACTGGAAAACAAGATAAATAACAAAAGTTCGTACAAAGCAGTACATTACAGACAAGCGAGATAAATAAGACATAAACTCAAGCTACGCACAATGTCGGCTTCAGTCTGCTCTCTCACCTCTTCACCCTCCTCAGCTCTTTGTGTGGAACCAAATGGACTGAACTTCACGCTGTAGCGCGGGTTCAGAACTGGGGCAGAAAAATATATGCAACTGTGCCACTAGCACAATAACAACTCCTTCAGAAAAACTGCCACAGGCGCTCCAGGCCTTCTCCACGTTCTAGGAAAAGAGTTTCAAAAGTGCTAGCCTTGTTTACAAAATTGTGGCCGGAAAACTAAATAAAGTGTATCTCACTTTATGCCCACTCTGAAAGTTAGGATGGGATCACAGATCATGTAAAAACCCACATACGGTGTTTCTTTATGGAGGGGAAGCTGCCTGTAAGTGCTGATCTAGGGTCAGAATTGCAGTTCCCCCATTTGGAAAGCCTGGCGGAGAAGCTGATCCCTGTCCACTCTAGTTCAGAACACGGTCAAAGTTCATTCACAGGTCATTTGGCGTCGACTCACAGACTCTGAGGGGAGGTGTCCCGTCCGGTGTCTCCGCGGAGGGCGCGGCCTGACGTGGGTCACGTGACGCAAGGGCGAACCGTTGGTGGGAAGGGTGGACAGACACTCCCACGATGCCGAGCGGGACAGGGGGGCGGAGTGGGTCGGAGCGGTGGGGGTCGGGGAGGAGCAGGGGTCGTCGCCTAGACCTGAGACGGCGAGACGGGAGAAAGCATTGCGGCAAAAGTGGAAATTATTCCCGTGCCGCTTTCACCACTTTTTAAGCTATACACACTGCATATCAACAAGGCTTAAGGTCGATCCACTTTCATTCAGCTGCATTCGAAACCTAGACTGAAGCTGCAATTCATTAACTTATGAAAGAGCACTTACTCACAATTATTTCTTTATAAAGTCAAATATGAGAGCTTTTTTATGGCCAACATTTTTCAAAGTCGTTTTTTTTAGGAAAAACCACTTTCTCAGTTGATTAAATACAAAGTCAATTGACCCTGACCCTGCCATTATTGTAAATGTAATGTGCTATATGAGCACTTGAGGGCTCTTAGCCGCGAGGCAAGACATAAAGCTCACTCAGCCTGGTGGAGACGGGCCGGATTCTTCTAGTCCTGGAGGTCCGCTTCTTGATAGCCATGGTGTCCTTTTGACAGAGAAGATGCCAAATTTAAAGTGAAATTTACATCCATTTAAGTGTCCCAATACATTTTTGCACAGACTTTGAGAACAACAAACAAAGCAACCACTAAGGTTAAAGGTGCTATGTGTAGCATTTTAACATCAATAAATCATGTCATGGTCATCATTTGTTTACAATAATTATACCAAGATATCACAATTCATTTGACAGTAACATATCGATGTTCAAAAATAGCACACATAGCACCTTTAAAATGAAAAGAAACATACTCTTTCACTTACACACATAAGTATTAGCATGCGGCTCACACACTTACTATTCCCAGGTTGACGCCCAGATCCTCATCGGGGAATTCCAGAGACTCTGCTATTCTGGACTGTCTGACGGTGCGTCTGCCCGTCCCGCCGTCATCCCACCGCTTCGCCTGAGACACCTGCCGCAGCTGACGCAACGCGCACATCAAAACACACATGCACGCGCACACAGTCGCGCACACAAAGACAAAGACACACACACACACACACAGTGATGACACCTGAAACAATATCTTTCTATCCCTCAACACGCTCTCCGAGGAGAAGCGTGTCTGTCCTTGTACCCAAGAAAGCTCCCAGACAAAGCAAAGGGTACTTTTTCCATTGTTTGCGAGAATATGAATAACATCCATTTTCTCGATTATTAAAGCGCAGAGCGTGATAGAGGACAAACTGTCACTGCAGCAAAACAGAGAAAAGAGATTGTGATGTAACAGCGGAAAACAGTGCAGGGAATGCAAAGCGGAGGAGTGGGAGCAGACGCCGTTATTGCCGAACGTCTGTGTTTGCCTCCCCTCCGGTGCCTGAATTTTAAACAACTTAATTTTGCAGAGGGGAGGACGTGCGGCGTCTAATCGCGCCCTTTGATCGACTCAGATGTATTTCTTTTGCCGTCTCCGGGTCTGTTTCTTCTGCCCACACGCCTCTGCAGAGGTGGATACAGTGTGTTCCTCAAAGTAAGATAACAGCACAATATTCTACTACAACAACAACAACAAAAAAGCTTTAAACTCAGTCTGTGCTTAGTTATAATAATAATAATAAAATAATAATGCATTTTATTTGTATAGCACTTTTCATTCATAGTGAATCTCAAAGTGCTACAGAGTTAAAAACATAAAAAAATGAAAACAAAGAAAAAAGAGATCGCTAACAAAAGTTAACACGAAAAAGC
Source organism: Centroberyx gerrardi (assembly GCF_048128805.1). NCBI lineage: Eukaryota > Metazoa > Chordata > Actinopteri > Beryciformes > Berycidae > Centroberyx > Centroberyx gerrardi. Next base: position 8,126,490 of record NC_136009.1, read on the forward strand.
CTTCCTGAATAAAAAGGTTTTTAGGCCTGTCTTAAAAGAGTCCAGGGTCTGCGCTGCCCTTAGATGGTTAGGAAGGCTGTTCCACAAGCGCGGTGCAGCTGAGCAGAAGGCCCGATCCCCCATGGTGCGGAGCTTGGTACTGGGGGCCCGGAGGAGCAAGCTGTTGGTAGATCTGAGAGTGCGGGTGGAGGTTTGTGGGGTGATCAGTTCTTGTAGGTAGGGAGGCGCATGTCTGTTAATGCATTTGTAGGTGAGTAGCAGGACTTTGTAGTCGACCCTGATAATCTGTCATCCGTCACCATATGGCAACGGCATGCAAATGAACTCCGGTGCCTCCTTCAAACGCGAGCAGATTCCTTCATTTTGTAGTTCACAGCCTTTGTCGGTGGCCAGGGAGACTTGGGTGAAAAACTTGGGAGTGTATATCAAATTTTATCGGGTCCTTGCCACGGAAAGCCTCGCATAAGAGATCCAAGAAAAATAATGAGCTGCTGCACTTGGCCCAAACGGCAGCAATTTAGAGGAAAATGATTGATTATCAACGCGCTAAAGTGAATATTAATGAGGTGAATGAATTAAATTTGTTGCGTATTGACTTTCTTGACATTTGAGCACAATCCCGAGGCGTACCTGAGCTGACTCCGTGGCACGCTGGTTGAAAATCGTTGCCACGGACTAATCTGGCCGCAGGCCGTGTTGTCCTTATTTATCAACGATTAAGAAATACAGCTGTGATCAATGGGTTTTATAGATTATGTTTTTTAATGTTGATGTAATGCAACCGTATTTACAGTAAGACGGCAAGGCAACGTGCAGGAAATATTCGATTTTTGCGCGTTTAGATAACCAACTCCATGCCGAATGTACACTTTTCCCCTGGAAGACACTGGAAGCCTTTACTTTACAGCAAAATGTTGACTCATAAAAATACATCATGATATCTTATACACATATACTGTTCAAATCGCTGAATACATAGAGTAAAGCATGGTTTTTGTAGTTCAAATTAAACCAACTGACCCTAAAAAATATCAAAAAAATTAACCAGAAAATTAAGAAAAACAACATTATTTTTCTACGATGCTACAAGAAGTCATGCAGTAAAGGGTTATTACCAGTACCAGGGTTTTATGAGTGGTGTACAGCTCTTGTAGAATCTGATCCACTATGGAGTTGGTCAGATAGGAGACCACGGACAACTTCACCTCCCTGAAGAAGAAGCAGGAGGAGGAGAAGGAGGAGAAGAAGAAGAAGAAGAAGCAGAAGAAGAAGAAGAAGAAGACAAAGGAGGAGAAGAAGAAGAAGAAGAAGAAGAAGAAGAAGAAAACAAAGGAGAAGAAGAAGAAGAAGCAGAAGAAGGAAGAAGCAGAATAAAGAAGAAGAAGAAGAAGAAGAAGAAGGAGGAAGAAGAAAGAAGAAGAAAGAAGAAGCAGAAAAAGAAGGTGGAAGAAGAAGGAGGAAGAAGGAAGAAGAAGAAGGAAGAAGCAGAAAAAGGAGGAAGAAGAAGAAGACGGAAGAAGAGGAAGAAGAGGAAGGAACAAGAACGAACAAGAATAAACAAGAAGGAACAAGAAGAAGAAGAAGAAGGGGATAATAAGAGCAGAAGAAACACAGTTAACATTTCAAGCTGAACTGCTTTCCTAGCCGTGAACATTTCAGCATCCCTCCTTCTTACTCGAGGGCTCTGTTGATGTCCTCAGCGGCCCTCTCCATCAGGGCGTTGCGGATGGCGGAGCGAGGGATGGAAACTTGTTCGGAGATGGAGGAGAGCGGCGGGTTGAGTCTCTCGGCGGCCGAGCAGGACATGGGACACAACTCCCGGCACAGAGACACCATGGAGTCCACTATCACCTGGAGGCCAAGACACCCAAACGTGTGTTATACTGTTGAGGAAGAAATGGAGAAGTACCTATACTAAGCCACATTCCTATATGTGACCTCCGACCCATGTTTACACCTTAAGAGCCTAAAACTCAAGAATACTGAATCTGCTTCATCATTATAGGATTAAACTCTAAAGTAACATCTGGTGTGTTTCTCACAGAACTGTGAGCCTGGAATGTGCAAATGCCCAAATCTCACAGAAAACATTGACCAAGTGGCTTTGACAAAATATGATTATCATTGGTTGTTCAGTCTTGTTCATATGACCTTATACTTTTGGACCAATAGCTTTATTCTTCCCTAACCCTCTATATTAACATAATCATGAATATTCAACACTATAAAACTCTGTAATCATCCAGATTTTGAGTTCCTTGGCTCCCAACCTGCAGCTTGAATAAACTGTCAAACTGCCACTCTCTCCTCCTGACTTTTCTTCCACACTACTAATGACACATTCATTCACATTCACAGTCCATCTTCAATGAATCAAGTTCTCTCCTGTAATCTGTTGCTCCATGTTCATCTATATATTCACACTTCTCCATGCTGACCCTTCCATTATTCATCCATAGGGTATTCATCTATATGCTTCGCTTTTTTAATCCGTCCCCCTCATGCACGTGTTCACTTCTACGCATTTTCATCTTCCACTCATCTGCAATGCAGCAATCCCTTCATCCATCCATCAGCCGCAAATTCATTTGCACGCGATCGGCTCACACCTCCATCCATCCATCCATCAATCAGTCTCCCACCGGTTCACACTGGGGTTGGGCGACCGGGCGTGAATACATCAAGGTGGAAATTCCCTCGCTGATTTTTTTTTACCGATTTAAATGAGCTTGATCTTTGCTCATTTAAAATGTAGCCTAGCGCAAGACGCTCGAACGGGGGAGAAGCACACGCAGGGATAGAAAATGATGCCGGAGTTCATTTAAAACTGATTTGGAGGCAGCGCAGAAGGCAGCCTAAACACTCACAACATTTCCCAGAACCCTCCTCAGGGTGTGCTGGTTTTGTCCCATTTGACTGTCCTGCACTACTGCTTCCTATCGGGACGGGAATCAAATTTATAATGTGAAAATGCCCCTTCCTTGTGCTTTTTTATGTCTTCAAACCTGCGCCACGCACAGTCACACTCTCGTCACGGGCAATTTAAACTCATCCAGAGCTCCTCGACTGCTTAAAAGTGGGTGCACGTCTCCCTCGGCATGGATGAGTACATCAGGAATTGGTTCTATATGTGTGATGATAACCCTGGTTCACACTTCCATCCATCCATCCATCCATTCGTCCCTACCTGTAGTTCTTTGTCGGCAGCCTTGGCCAGTTCTCCAGCCAGTGTGTCCAGCCTCTGTTTGACGGGACCGTCCACTGACAGCACATGGGCCAGCTCACACAGAGAGGGATACAGCTACACACACACACACACACACACACACACACACACACACACGCAGCCAGACAGGGAAGAGACAGGGTGAATATACTTAATGATGAACAAAAGAAGAATCAAGAAGAAGAATCATGTTCAGTGACACAAAAATGCAATGGTGTCTTCCACATATTTAGTGGTAAAATATGAATTACAGTTCATAGGTCACCTGAACACACACACACACACACACACACACACACACGCTGGGACTCCACTCACAGCTCTTGAGTTCCTGGCCTCTTTGAGGATTTGTCTGGCGGCCTGGACTTCCTCTCCTTCCTCACAGCCTCTCAGGACACACACCTGCTGCTGTACGCGCACACACAGCCGCTCCATCACCTAGACACACACACACACACACACACACACAGTACAAATACACACACACACAGACACATGCAAGCAAACACAAAACATGTCAGTCAAAGCTGTAAACATCAAAATAAAAATCTTGACTTCTGAGTTCATAGTCGTGTGTACATACAGACACACACACACACACACACCTGTTCGGCGGTGCTGGTGACCAGGCCTTGGTGCAGCCGGAGAGCCTGTTTCTGAGAGAAACGCTGAGTCTGATTGTTCCTTAGCAGGGCCCGCTGGATCTGTCTCACACACACACACACACACGCACGCACAAAACAAACAAGGGAGGGAGAGTCGAGATGACAGGTGTTTACAAAGCACGGTGAGCAGGAGACAGGAGACGAGTCCATTTGCATGGTAATAAGGAGACTGGAGAAAAAATTTTGATCCCCTGAAATAAATGGGATGCCTTTGATTTAGTTTCCTTGACTCAGCAGGTGGAAGCGTCCTCTGCTTTGGTTAATCATCTTATGTAAAGAAAGATGGAATCTTGAAGGGCCCCTTCAAGGATTTATGAGCTTGACAGACTACATATAGAAAACAAAAACCCTTAGCTGGATAAAAGCTTCATACACTGCATATACACTCTTAAGAAAAAGGGTTATATGTAGCACCAGTATATGCTTCATTAGGCTTGTTATAAAGCCCTCTTTTAAGAGATTTTCCAAACCAGCAGTATTTAAGGACCTTTTTAAGAACAAAATTGTGTTATTTATTCTGATCTGACAGTTTCTTATTTTAACAAGTCAGGTCAAAACACTATCCTAACCAAAGAACCCTTGAAGAGAAACCTACATACACAATAAAAACCAATTGCTCCTATATTATCTTACTATACAAGTTGTAAACAAAATGATGGAAATACCACATAAAAAAAGGACTAAATCACAAGTGCAAAGGCAGCCACACAGGCAAGTCACATTAAGTTGAATGCCAATAAGCAGTATGTGTCAGCTTTAATTAAAAAGATCTGCTAATCGCCACTTTTATATGTGAGTTTTCAAAGCAACACGAGGCAACTAATATGAGTCAGTGCCTGAATAGTCACAAAAACTACAAAATTATTTAATGTGGCAAGGGGGAACAGCCTCGAAAATGATGACAGTATATGCCAAACATGAAAAAACTGCATCAGCAAAGAGGAACAGTGTTTCAAGTTGAAGCCCACTGACCAAGATAGACAGACACTTAACAGAATAGCTGTTAAACACCACAAAACTAGGACCGCACAAATGAACCCAGAATTGAATCAACACCTCTATGACACAGTCTCAACAAAAACTGTACATTGTGATCTTCACAAAGCTGGTATGTAATGCAGGAAAACCACTTGTTCAGGACTTGGTATGCATGACATCACTCCAAAGAGGACCGAAGCTGTTCTGAAGGCAAAGCATAGCCCTACTCCTTTTTAGGTTCCAATGCTACGGGTTTTAGAAGGCTAATACTGATGCAGATATTTTGTGCCGCTATTCGATATCTTTAAATTAAATTGTTTTCATGCCAACAAAATTACAAGTACTCAGTGTTTTCTCCACTATTTAAGTCTTGGCAGAGTGGAAAAGGCTCTGAAACAGCATTTAGACCATTATGGGACACTAAAACTCTCCAATACAAGCAGCTCCTTAAGGACCCATCTAGTGATCCATCACACCTATTCAATGGAGGAGGAAACTCTGAGATACTCTGAGATAGATTAGGCTTTTAAATTAATAATTAATTCACAAAAACATGATTGAACATGTCGAATATGTCAAATATCAGATATCGACATAACTTGGTGATATATGATATTTCATTAAAGGCCAATATCAGCGATAAATCAGTCTCACCCTGTTAGGTATTGCCGTTATTTTGTCCATCCCCTGCATCTTTATAATAATAATAATAATAATAATAATAATAATATGACGCTGCAAATCCTTGCCTCTCAGTGCCCTCTCACCTTGGTCAGGGCCTGGTCCGTCTTCTCCGGGGCGCTGCGGTACGCCTGAGTGACATCGCTGAGGGGGAGGGGCATGTACTGCAGTGTAAAGTTACTAACAAGAGAGGAGAGAGAGAGAGAGAGAGAGAGAGAAAGAACAAGGCGTGGGAGGGAGGGAGGGAAGAAAACACGCATAAAAATCACATCTGCAATAATAATTAGCATTTACCCAGCGCCTTTAACAAGAGCAAACAGGAAACGCCCAGGGGCAGCGAGGGATCGGTCCCCGAACATTTGTCTCTCTCTCTGATTCCCTGATACCCCAACACAGCCACACAGCCCCTATACACACACACACACACACACACACACACTCAAGGAAGGTGTATGACTGGCAAACGCGTCAGCAGAGTGATGAAACGTGGTGTAATAGTAAACACTGTACAGCTAGGTTCTGAGATAGTTATCCGCCTTTCATATGCTGTGCTGGAGTTGTGTTTGTTTGATGGGGTGAGTGTGTGTGTTTGTGTGTGGGGCACTGTTCAAAAAACGCATCTGTTGTTTGTGTGTGTTCCTCTTCAAGGATTTTTGGGGTGTGTGTGTGTGTGTGTGTGTGTCTTACTGCTCCAAGGCTCTCGCCACATCTTGGAAGCCTGTCGCTGTGGTGTTGTTGCGATCCCACGTCACACTCCTGAGAGGGATCAAACCGAAAGGAAATAGGAAAAGACAGGCGGGGAGGGGAAAGAGAGAGAGGGAGGGAGGGGGAGAGGGAGAGGGAGAGAGAGAGAGAGAGAGAGAGAGCAGAAAGATCAGTCATTTTCTAAAGCCCCAAAAACATCACTTCAAGAGACACTACCGCACACACGCACACAAACACGCAGTGGGTATAATATCACAGTTACAGTACTTATCTGACCATGCAGCTGCACAAATACATCACACAAAGATTAGGCAGAAATTTGTGGGGACTTCTTTCTTCTGCAGCAGAATACGGATGCACAGAATCACAAACATTTGCATTGCGCGAGCGGCCGCGATGCAACTAATGAGCGTTCTGTATTTCACCGAGCGGATTCTCCACCTACACTCAACGTTGTAGAACACTTTTTATATATATATATATATATATATATATATATATACACACACACACACATATCACTCATTTTCTGCCCCCCTTTCCCTTCATCCCTCCTCCTCCTCTCCCTCCCCCGCTCGCTCGCTCTGCCCTAGAAATTGAATCGGTGAAAAAAAACCAAATCGCACTCCTTAGGTGGTCTCCGTCTCTCTCGCTCGCTCCTTCACAACCCCTCCATCCCTCCCTCCATCTCTCTCTGTAGTCCATATCCAACTGTTTCCCTTCCTACTACTCCCTTCCTTACCCCCCCCCCCCCCAATCTCTCTTTCTGTCCTCCTTTTCCCCAGCCCTTCCTGCCCATCTGAGAGTATCTTACCCCCGGAGGGCGTTGCTACCTCTCTCTTTTCCACCCTCCCCATCACTTCTCTTCCCTTACTTGGGGGGGTGTGTGTGTGGGGGGTGGGGGGGCGTTGGTGGTGGTACATTACATTGCCTGCCTGAAGGGCATTGGTTCCCTTCATCCATTGCCTCACCATGCATCCGCCTCCAGCTCCGCCCCTCTCACCGTTCTACCTTCTTATCTTCAACATGGTTCACGTTTTTGGTTCCCCCCCCCCCCCCCCCATCTCTTCAGCGCTGCATTGATCTCGCTATTCTGCCTCTCAGCAACCTCAGTACATCCTCTCCGCTCGAACCGTACCTAACATCTTAATTTTCCCTCTGCCCCTATTCTTTCATCTGTCCTCTAAAACCTCCCCCCCTCCCCCCACCACCACCCAATCTTCCCCCTCTCCTCCTCTCTGTACATGAGCGCTCTGATCTGCAGGAAATCCCTCCGTTCTTGCCTCTTCACTCCCACAGGAGAGCTCATTTTGAGACACACACGCACACACACACACACACACCTGAGCGTGGTGTTGATCTGCAGGGCCTTGCTCAGCATCTTAGCCCCGGCGTCCTCCAGGGCATTGCCGCTCAGGTCCACCCTCCGCAGGCAGGCGTTGGAGCCCAGGGCGTTGACCAGCACCGTGCCCCGCTGGCGGAGCCTGGAGTCGGCCAAGGAGAGAGACTGCAGGGCCTGGAGGAGGAAGGAGACGGAGGGAGGGGGGAGAGGATGTGGAAAATAAGAGCCCAGAGGGGTGAAAAGGGTGTGAGTGCATGTCTGTGTGTTAAAGGAATACACCAGGTTTTTGGGAGAGATTGGCTTGTGAGTCAACTTAGCTAGAGAACGTAGACACCGAAATCATCCATGTGTCCCACTTTAACATGCCCTATGTTGAGTGATAGTAGGCGACTAGCATTATCCAAAGTGTACTAAGATTTCTAGAAAATTATGGGAATAAAGTCGGAATTTCGAGAAAAAATATAATATTACAAGAAAAAGACTGAATATTTTGAGGAAAAAAGTCGAAATATTACAAGAATAAAGTCATACTATTACAAGAAAAAAGTCGTAACATTTCGAGAATAAAGTCATACTATTACGAGAAAAAAATCATAACATTTCGAGAATAAAGTCATAATATTATAATAATATAATACAACTTATAAAAGTTGAAATATTACAATAGGACCTGACACTGCGGGAGCGAAGAGGAGCAGTTCACTTCCGAGTCCCAGCTCAGCACCGTGAGCTGGGACTCGGAAGCATTTTCTTTTCAAAATAAAAGTTGAACATCATTAACTCAATTTAGCTGATGGAGCCAGATTTATTTTTAGAACTATTTCAGGTGAGCAACCACGTATTCATCTGCTAAACAGTGATTTTTAGCTGTAGACAGTCTCTTATCACCCACCACCAGCACTTTCTATGGAAACAGGTAAAGTAGTCCCTGGTATAGGTCAAAATCCTAAGTTATGTTGATATCATATTTTGTTATTTATGTTCAAACTTTACCAATCTCTTACATAAAACTGCCAGACTTAAGTGCATATCATTCAAGCTTCCTTACCGTTTAGCGTTAGAACAGCTACAAGTTCTCATTTTCTCACTTTTGAGATAATGCTAGTCGCCTACCATCACTCAACATAGTGTATGCTAAAGCGTTAGCATGGAGCACCAGACCGAAAGATCTCCCGGGAACACATGGATGATTTTCTGTTTATGTTCTAATTACGAAGCTGACAAACAGGCCGCTCTCTCTCAAAAACGCACATTTATGCCCCGTCTGTGCCTCTGCGAGTCTGCCTGTGCACATGTCTCTGCCCATGCTCAGTGCGAGTGCATGGTTGTGAGCTATCACCATCAACAGTGGTAAATAATTGAGTAAGCTGCTTGTCATGCTGGATTTGCAGAGCAGAGAGCAGAGAGAGAGCCTCGGGAGCCTTGAGAATAAACTGAGACCAAATGAATCATTCACTGGGCCTGCAGAGAACATAACTCCAACTGTATGCGTGTGTGTGTTTTGTTTGCATGTTTGCATCGTGTGTACGCGGCGGGTGGGGATAAGATTGAGGTTGTACGTACATGAATGAGGATATAAGAATTTAAAGGGTGAAGGGTGTGTGTGTGTGAATGTGGTTGCAAATCTCTTTTTGCGTACAGGCATGTGTAGGCGTACTTCTGTGCATAATGCAATGAAGGATTTGTGTGTGTGGAGTGTGTGTGTGTGTGTTACATAATCCAACTCACACACTCTTCCTCCTGCACCAGCTGAACTAGTTTCTGCAGAGTTTCATCCAGCACCCTGAGGAGACAGAGAGAACAGGAAAACATTCATCATTATCATCAGCATCATCATCCTCCTCATCTTCGGCACCATCTGTATTACTGTATGCCAGCGGCCCGCCCGGTCCTCACCTGCCCTTGATGTTGAAGTTCTTCCCCAGCATCAGGTGTTTGAGGGAGGGGTGTCTGGAGAAGGCCGGGATGACAGCCAGCAAGTCGGCATCCAAACCTGCACACAACACACCACACACAGCATTCAGATTGCATGTGAAATTGAATTAAATCCTTAATATAAGTGTTCGATCGAATAACAGAGCGCGCATGAAACTGGTGCGGATAAGAGTTAGAGTAAGTCCTGAATACAAAGCGACAAGACAAAATATTAACTCATATTCAAAGGGGAAATATGTGCAATTTTTACTGCCCCATAGCACAAAATGACCATAATTTATCTTGTAGGGATTTTGATCAATACCAGTGACTCAGGATTACTTCCCTAGCTGCTGAGACTTTCAAAACTCACTTTCTGGCCCGAACTCTCGTCTGGAACAAAAAAACTCCCCGCCCATTGATATTCAAAGAGACACCATCGTCACACCCCCTGCCCACACACACACACACACACACACACACATCTACTCGCATTTTCAACTGCTCAAGCATGGAGGACGGTGCTGCAAGCAAACGTTCTGCGCTGCAAGACACTTCAGCAACAAAGGCTAAAAAGCCTCTTTCTCAAGCCAACAAAAGCAAAAAAAAGCTAGTCTCTGCTTTAATTAGCGTGCTTACTCGCCTCTATTGTGAAATGTGACTTTACTGTTTGTATCAATTACAAGGGGTGGGGGGCAGGGGCTGTACCAGTGACTTGTGTAGGAGGAGGCAAGATGCAATTCCTACTGGTCCTATAGAAGGCATAGATTACTTAATGCCCCTTTAAGGGTAGTGGGGTTACCTTTTGTTATGTGTACCTGCCATTGTGACTATTGTAGGTGGGAAGTGGTGTGTGTCTCACCGTTATCAGAGATGTCCAGGGTGCCCACGCATGAAACTCGAGGAAACAGCTCCTGAATCACCCCGGCACCTGCTGCCCTCAACTGAGGGTGAGAGACAGAAAATTATGTAATAGCCACAAGAAAACGGAATGCATTAAGAAGTGAGAATAACAGATATACCAATAGCGACATAGTCTGACAGACCGTACCTCACAGCTGCTGATGTCCAGGTGTAGATCAGTGATATGAGGGTTATTGGACAGACCTAGGAACAGCGCTCTGAGGGAAAAGGGTGGGATGGAGGAGAGAAAGATAGAGAGGAGAGGAGGGGAGAGGAGAGGAGAGGAGAGGATGAGGACAAGGCAAAGACAGAGAGGCAAAAAAGGGGAAGATTAATGGAGGGAGAGGAATAGAGGGCAATTGATAGACAAAGGCAAGGGAGAAAATGAGGGAATAAAAAAATAGAAGCGACAGAGAGAAAGAAGAGATCAGTCCCGCATAAATCCAATTGCCGTGTTTTTTCCACTCTAACAACCTGAACGGATCAACCCGCCCCTCCCCCCCGCCCCGTCCCACCCTGCGTTCTCTCCTGCACACCTAAAAGTTTTAGAGCCATCTTAACGGCTTTAGAGGGAAAGTAGCTTAAAAAGATGATGCATGGCTCACTAAGTCTCCGCTGAAAATCACCTAAAGACTTTCAATATTTATTCGGGAAAAGTGGCCAATTGTTGCGGATGCGCACGCACGCACACACACACACACACACACACACACACACACACACACACACACACACACACACACACACACACACACACACACACACACACACACACACGCGCGCGGACCTACTTGCACTTGGAAGGAAAATTGCACTTGACAACAAGTCTCTGTTGGAGGTTGTTTTTATACAATGAAAACACGTTTAAGAATTCATGCGCTGCGAGGAAGTAATGAAGAGGCGCGCCATGTGGGGAGTCCAGTCAATCCATTTTGGCTGAGATCCATCATGCAGTACACAGCCACCTCGATTGTTGCCAGTTTCCTTTTGTTTATTCCGCTATTGATTGTGCTTTTTGGCTGTGTGAAGATAACAGCAGGCCGCACACCTGACAAACACACTGTAATACTGTCATACTTTATTTATTCCCACAAGGAAGTCCTCTTCCCACTCGCCCACCTGACTGAGCACGGGTTCAGCTACAGAGCAGCAGCTGTGGAGCTGGTAGGGAGTTCAGTGTCTTTGCTCAAGGACACTTCAGCAGGGGGGATGCTGGCCGAAACTGGGGGCTTGAATCTGGGTCCTCAGGTTGAAGGACGGTGTGATAAAACTAATACAGCAGAACATGACTCTACTGTTGAGAAGAAGGGTTTGATGCCTTCTGGGACCCCTGATAATAAAATTTCACTTTGGATACAAGCCACACAGTATATATTATTTTAGTATTCAAACCAGAGACATCAAAAAGAGAAAAATATCACCTTTGGATGGTGAAATGTTCCCATTGGTCTGATGGTGGATTACCAATTTCCTCTCAAGGCCAGTAGGCATCAGCTATGCATTAGAACTGGAGTACTGGCCAGAGAGCAGTGCGGTTCTTATGGGGATACGTGGGATAATGCACATGAATTCTTAAATTGTGAAGCTCTCCTCTTAAGCTGTCTGCCTAGGTTTGATACTGTACAGACCCAAACTTAAAAAGCCTTCAGCAGTGACCTTGCATATGTGCCATTTAGTGGATGCTTTTATATAAAGCACAAGTGTATACATATTTAGCATCTAACAAGTGATTCATTAAATTTCATTAAATAATTGATGGCTCATATATATCTCAGCCGGTCAGAGATGAGCATAAACCTGCTGAATCATGATGACAAAACACACTGTTCCCTCCAATAGAATCTGTCGCTACTGTACAGTTACATTAGGTTAAATATGTTTAAATGCGAAACAGGTCTGGAGCCTTTCAGTGTGCAGGAGAATACTTTCCTTACTTTCCTTGACTTTTGTAATTAACATGCATCTTGTATCCGGATTGATTACAATTAAACCCGGCATTGAAATTGATTTGCTTTTCCCTCGTGAAAACGCAGATTGCTGTGCGCATCACTTCCTCGAGTTAAATTTACATCCTTTAAAAGTGTCAGGAAACACTTTGTCTCGCTTTTTTCCCCATCCGCAAGTATGCTGACAATCCATTTCAACAGGTTTTTTTTCCTTTTTGGTATTTGCTACTGTATATGTGGATTGAGGAGGGGATGCATTTACATTTTGTTGGGAATGTGGCCAAATGCATCTCTGACCAGATCTTCAGTACAGGTGTTTTGCATTTTAGATTCTCTCCACAGAGAAATTATGTTGTTTAGTCAAATTATCACTATTGGAGTGTCTAGTGAGCATGTGTAGGAAAACGGTCAATCTTGGTGAAAAAAACAAGGAGAAAAATAACATTCGACATGGTTTTAAATTGTCAAATTGCTGTACTTGTGTTTAAAGGCCCTATTGATATGGGGGATCAGATCTTCAATACATCTTTCACACATTTTCTATCCAATTACAATCGGATCACCCAGGATGCATATTAATGCCACATGTAAAGGGGGTCATCATTGTCCAAATTGAATGAAGTGAAGGCCAGGATGCACAGCTAGGCCTTTTTCAGCTGTTACTGTAATCACAGTCTTCCTTCTTAAACCAGCAAATTGAATCTAAGGCTTGTTCAAAGATGTTCAAATGGCTTCTGAGGTCTCTTTAATCCTCGCTCGCGACTGCCGGCTCACCTCAGAGAATCGGGAGGGACCTTCATGGAGGCCAGGCTGACGTGGGTCAGGCTGAACGCCGAGCTGAAGAACTGGCGGAAGGTCGGCAGAGAGTCCCTCGCTTTCCTGGGAGAGGACAGGGAAGAGGAAAGAAAGAAAGATTGAGAAACATGGGGGGTGGCGGAGAGCGGTGAGTGAGGGCGAGCATCAAAGACGGGGGGGGGGACAGAATCCGGGCAGTTAAGAAAGACCGAAAACGAAAGGGGAAGCGAGAGAACGCCGACGAAGACGAGAACAGATAAAGAGATTGAGCGAGACGAGGAAGAGGGTGACAGAGGGAAGTGATACGCTGATGGAGAGTGACAGAGAGTTTGTGGCAGACGGGCGGAGAAGCGACAGGGAGAGAGAGAGAGAAACAGTAGTGACAGAGAGAGAGAGAGAGATAGATAGAAAGCCAAAGCAGACAGATGCTCGCTGTGACATTTAGGTCAGTATTATATCAACCAGACACCGTGAAAAGGTGAGGCTGGCATTAATTACTGCCACCAGTTAAAAGGTAACCCTGACCAATTATCCAACCATCTGCTTCGCATATACACTACATTAGCCTGTCATCGGGGAAAGACAGAGAGTGTGTGTGCATATGTCCGTGTGTGTGTACAAAAACCCCTCTGAGTCATAATACATGAGGGAGCTATCGGAGCATTGGCGGGATAGTTGTAATACATCGGTTCGGAACTGTGTTTAGAACTTGTCGAAAGCAGCCAATCTGCCGTTTCAGCCCCCGCTGCACAAATAACTCATCACAGGGGAGGATGGGGGGGGTGGAGAGAGAGAGAGAGAGAGAGAGAGAGAGAGAGAGAGAGAGCCAGCCCAAGCATGAGAAAGTGATGAGAGGCAAGGGAGGGAAAGAGAGAGAGAGAAGGAAAGATGCGGTCCCCCCCTCTGCAAAGATAATAAAGGCATGAGCAGTTGACACGAAGAAACTGTCTTTTTTTCTTCTTCTTCTTTCCTCCCCGACCAATGACTTCCAACTCAAGACTGGGAAGCGTGAATCTGCCTTGAGGGTTGGAAGGAGAAAAAAAAAAAAAAAAAAAAAAAGACACACAAGGCAGCGAGTGGTGAGAAAGGGAAATGTGAGATGACGAGGAGAGAAAAAGAGAGCGCGGCAGAGGGACAAGTGTGAGGAAATGAAGTGTGTGTGTGTGTGTGGGGGGGGGGGATGGAAAAGGTCATAACTGAGGGAGGGGAGGAGGGAAAATAATAAAAAAAAAAGACAGAGAGATGAAGATATGGAGACAGTCGACGGAGGGGGGGAAAAAAGCGAGGCGGCTGCTTTACAAGCTCATGTCACTGCGCTCTATTCTGATAACCTCCCGGCGTCCAGAACACCAGCGCTTCTTTGACCCATTTTGTAACGATTAGCATACCGCCTGTCAGGACTCCACGGATACAGAATGGCTCCTGTCGCATAAGCAGATACGGTGTCACTGTGTCACACACACACACACACACACAGACTATTCTCTGGAGTGCTGTATCAGCAACTGCTCCCTGCACGCAACTGTATCTACATACATTGCAACATCTATGCATTGTTTCTCAAGATTGTGTGTCTGTGTGTGTGTGTGTGTGTGTGTGTGTGTGTGTGTGAGACAGATTGGGTCGGAGGGGGTCCCGTTCCATATTCATGAGTGGCGGCCAGGCGGGTCTTATCAGCACGGTTCAGCTTTGTGGCGCTGTGTTGTCACCACAACACCACGCACTGAGCCAGCGCTCATTTAATAGCAGAGGAGCCGTGGTAGGATGAAGTATGAACAGACGGAGGGAGGGAGGGAGGGAAGGGAGATGATGGACGAGGAATGAGGGAGGGAAGGAGGAGAGGGAGAAAAGGGAGGAAGAGTTTCCTGACCCTGCCACATATTGAAAATGTCTGTTGGGGGAAGATGAAAGTGCTACATGCTGAGTTTGTCTCCTCCTGCCATAATACAAGACAAAATACATAAAAACAGTCCTTCACCTGCATTTAGCTGTCTTAATGTGATATACTATATGAGTATTGTTTAAGTGTATTAAGATCAAATATTATAACATTCATGAATGTACTTATACAATCACACTACATCATATAAACATAGGGTATATAATGCATTTGTGTATTTAATCATTTGAGTGGGTTTCTTTTTTTCCTTTTTCTCTTTTTTATGTTCACTTTTAATACTTTTCTTTTATTGTGATTACCAGATGTTATTGTTATTACCATTCTCTTTCTGCATCTATTATTTTCTCCTCTATATACTTTGACAAAACAAATGTATTTGCATGTCATGCCAATAAAGCAAGTTGAAATTGAAAAAAATGAGTAATGAGGAGAGAGGAGGGGGAAGAGGGAGGGAGGGAGGAAAGGGAAGGAGGGAGTGAGGAGCAAAAGGAGAGATCAAGAGCGAGAGGAAGAAAAGGGTAAAACAGCCAGGGATGGATGGGAACGAGAGAGAGAGAGAGAGAGAGAGAGAGAACGGACGTCATCAGGAACACAATAACAGGAGGAAGAGAGCACGGGGAAACTCTATCCTCCCATTAGAAATCAATGGGAGCTGTGCGTCCAAGAGCTACAACAATAGTGAGATTCACATCTTAGTGTGAAAGCGTCGGGAAAGGAGGAGGGTGGTGGGCGAAAGAGAGAGAGAGAGAGAGAGAGAGAGAGGTGAAGCCAGAGAGATAGAGAAAGAAAAAGGATAGAGCAGCGTGAGAGAGAGATGGTTACAAGGAGAGAGGTACAGAGACCGAGAGAGAGAGAGAGCAAGAGAGAGCAAGAGAGAGCAAGAGAGAGCAAGAGAGAGCGCGCACGCACACACGCGCGAGAGAGAGAGAGAGCGTGCAAGAGAGAGAGAGAGGTGAAGCCAGAGAGATACAGAATGAATAAGGATAGATGGTGTGAGAGAGATGGATACAAGGAGAGAGGTACAGAGACAGAGACAGAGAGAGAGCGAGAGAGAGAGCGAGAGAGCGAGAGAGAGAGAGAGAAAATGCTGGCGCGGGAGCCTGGGGATTGGAACAATAATTCCCTTCTAAAATTAGTCTCATTTTTCACCAACTTTTTTTCCTCCGTAATGCTGTAATGTAATGTGCTGAGCAGGGAAGCTCCTGGGCTCCTAGGGGATGTGGCATGATGAGAGCGGGAGCTGCTTCTGCCTGCGAGCTAGGTAAACACACACACACACACACTCCAGTGCACACACACACGCACTTCTGCACATGCACACACACTCAATAGTACACAAACAAACAGGTGCATGAAAAGACTTGTGGGCACGCACGCGAGCGCTTGACAGACATGAAACCTGTTAGCAAACACAGACATCTGCACATGCAAAGACACAAACACACACTCTCTCTCTCACACACACACACACGGCGAGCCAGAACAAATGAGGGGGCGAGTCGGGCGCGCACGCTAATTCCGTCAGTGAGGTCCGGGGCTAAACACTAATCTATGGGAGAAAATAAATGATGATGCTCCGCTCTGCTCCACGCCTCGCCTCCTGACTGGAATTCCTCCAGAGCCGTTTGGCTGAGTCAGAAGAGGAAAACAAATGTGTCGGTGCGCTTTTATAAAAACAGCCTTTACAAGGGGGATTTACGGCCCACCTGTGAGAGAAGGAGTTCTTGGACAGGTTCAGGTAGGAGAGGTCGGCGCAGCAGCCTCGCAGCAAGGCCCCGAACAACTGGCGGGGAGACAGAGGGAGAGACAAATGGGTTAGTGTTATGTTCACGACGCCGCGCGCGATCGTGTTGTGTAACAGTTATTTTGGCTCTTGAACGTTGCATAAATGGTTATAGCGCGGAGCGCAGCTGACACAAATGCAATTTTGAACAGCCTAAAAAATGACGCCATTTCTTTCTTGGCCGAAGCTTCTTAAATAAAAATGTCCCTTAATATATCATGCCCGTAAGGGGATTAGCGTTATGTATGGCGGGACAGAAATTCCTTAGAAGCTCTAGCAGTGTCTGGCACAGAGGGGCGGCAATAGACTAGAATAGAATAGAAGAATGGACTAGGAAGATAGTAGATAGAAGGTTGCAGGTTCAATTCCAGGGATGTCCAGCATGTGAACTGATTGCTGGGCAAAACAGTTTTTGCAATTTGTTTTATTGTTTCTTTAGGATTTGTTTTACTGCTTTGGTGCCATATGGTGGGGATCTGCATAGGGCGATACAATGGCTGCTATTAAGTTTAGACAACCACAGCCAAGTCTTTGAAAGTAGCTCTCCCATATGGTGCTCTCTGCAGGTTAAAACAAACACTAACAATTTTTCTGCATTACTGCTGTGTGCACTTGAGCAAGGCACCCGATGCCCCCCGGCTCCAGCAGCTTCCGAGCTTCCGTGCCGCTACCAATCCTTTATTCATTCAGTAAAAGATGTATGTATGGAAAATCATCTGTCAGCGGAGTCTACTAATTCCTGATGGCAGGACCAAATGGGCAATAAGAACTGTAATTGTACTGCACTGAATCAAAGTCAAGCTGAAGCCAACGCAGGGAAAAAAATGTAATTACTTAGAGTTCTTCAGCAGTTTATTATAATGAATATTCATCAAATGTCAAGTTTCATACTCAAAAAAAGTGAAATATCGGCCACTCGGAAACTGTGCGGAAGACGAAGTGTGCTGTGTCACCCACAACTTCCCTGCCTGTATTATCAATATAATCATGCAGCATTTCAATCCAGCCATACAGCTATCAAGCATCAAAGTGCATAGTGCATCAAACTTTCCTCTTGTGAAGTGATCGCTCCCTTTCAAACGAAGGGTCTCTGGATATAAAAAGTACAAAAAATAATGCAAAGAATCCTCTGAAACAATTCTCCTCAAAATAAAGGTTAAAAGTGTGTGTTTGTAGGAAGAACGAATAAGCTCTGGGCCAATATGACTGCCATCACAACCTAATTTCTTGCCAGACTTTAAGTACCATCTCATCTCTTGCAAGAGGTGAAACTACCGGACAAATCCATTTTTCACTGGCAGCGTGATCCATCATGCAAATTGACTAATCAATATTCACCATCGTTAGTACGTTGGTGCAGATTAAAACAGGAATTTATTAATAATTCAATCTAACAAAAAAAAAAAAGATAGATTCTCCCCGAGATAGTTGCTCTCCGAAGGATACATTACAACTGGCAAAACAGGACATGAGCCAGCCATCAAAAGACTGTACTCTTTTCATCTCGAAGGGGTTTCCGAGAGAAAGTCGGAGAAGTCGCAAATAAAGAAGAATAGACGCGATGGCCTCCGTTCGTGCACTAAAATTCAATGCAATATTCATGGCAGACGTTAGCGAGGAGTGGAGGGTGGAGGGGGGGGGGGGGGGGTGCGGAGGTGCTTTTAGTTTTACAGGGCGGACTGTTCCTCCCTGAAACAGATTTACGGTGGAGCGGCGTGCGGGCCGACTGCTTTACAAGCTCCCTAATAAGCTCCTAGGTGTTTCAAACTGCTCGACCGGAGTGAAATGTGCCGGAGAGAGCAGTTACCCGGCGAGGGGAGGCATTAGCAAAACCCCATCGCAGCTCTGCGCTGTGGTTAAGCAGGAGCAGAGCGCCGTATCGCCAGTGTCACTGAATCGGGTACTTAAAATGTTGCTGTAAGCGCTCTGGAGCAGCGAATATTGGCTGCTGGACGAGTAAAAAGAGACTTTCCCCAAGGGGATCAACAAAGTAGCGCTTTATTATTATCATGCTGTGAAAACAGATCATTTGTGTCTGTTCTATTGAGTCTGCTGTGTTCCTACTGTGCGGTAATACGGCAATACAACAGTGACAAATAGCCTCCAAAAATATTGAATGCGTCCACCGCTCAATTCCCTAAATATATTCTAACCAAATAAACAAAATGGCTTGAAAATTATCTAAGAGATGCACTCTTTTCAAACTCCTATATCCCATGCAAGACATTTTAGGGTCATCAAGGCAAAAAAAACAAATGTATCACAATAGAAGCTACACTGAGGTTTGTCTGTGCAGTGTAATCATTAGGCAATTTAACTCTCAGCACTGTTACTTTCATTATTTGTGCCCATTCTTCCCAGGTAATTCCATGTTTAATGTGTCTCTTGCATATTCACAGTGAAACCCTGGCAGCTGCCATCTCAGCAGCGGCCAGCAGGGGCAGACACATCCGAGTCTCGTCGTCAGACATTGTCAGAGAGGGAGCCGCATCCTTTCAACGGTTTGCACATCTGCTAACGTGACAAGACGCTCTTTTGTCACACTGGCGGACACGCTAAATATAGACACAGGAACACAGGAAAAGATTTACCCGGAGCGATGCACAAATATGTGTGCAACTGCATGCAGCAAACACTCCTGTGTGCCATTCACTCTACACTGTCTCATTTAGATAATTTACATTATAGGATATATTTATATTGTTGTGTTGCCCTGTGCCTTCTAAGAGCTTTTACCATAGTTCATGAAATTGTGCACATAAGTAAGAAGAAAGACTGTTAGTCACTTGGGGTAATGTCACATATGTACTTCTTGGTTCAGTATGGTGAGAGCCCCTTACTAAAAAGTCACATGTGAAATTGAATGTGAATTTAAAGAACATGTGTTTTTTGGACATATTAATTTTCGTAACTGAACGTGTGAAATTTCCCATTTCCCTTGTGAAAATGACATTTTCACCTATCTCTTTGCATGTGAAATCAGGTTTACACATGTGAAACAAATACTGTCATGTGAAAAAAGTGGGGAAAAAAACACTTCACCTATGAATTTAAATGTTCACGTCTGAGGTAAGAATCGCCACATGTGATGTCAGAATACAATGTGAATATAATGTACAATAAGAAAAACCAACATGTGTCCAAAAAGCACATGTGCTCTGGATTCACGTGTGTTTTCACATTGAGCATTTTTGTTCGGCATTCAGGACGCTGGTACTTTTTGTTACTTGGACTCAATCCCATCCTACAGATCAGATCAGACAGCAGTGGGTGGATGCTGACAGAGACAGAGAAGCGTAGACAGCGAGTACACACCGAGTCCACGGTGCAGTCTGTCCCAGACAGGTCCAAATGCACCAGGCAGTTGGGCTGGGCGAGGAACAGGTACAGGTTCTGCGGAGGAAAAACAAATCAAGAGTGAAGGAGGGAGTAAATAAGAAAGAGAGGAGGTAAATTGCACCGCTTGGGTGTCTGAGCATGTTACGGTTTGTCTGTGCCTCTCAGAAAATGTGTGTGCGGCAGGTTCATACACGAGTGTATATCTCAGAAAGCGTGTGTGTGTGTGTGTGTCCTGACCGTAGCGTCCTCTCCAGACAGAACCCCGGGGTTCTTACTGAGGTCCAGATGGAGCAGGGAGTTGGAGTAGTCGTCGCTCGAACACAACGCCTGGGACAGAGAAACCACACCTAGAGGGGAGAGGGAAGGACGGATGGAGGGATGGAGGACATAATGGATGAAGGGGAAGAGACAAATGGAAGGTGGGGGGGGGTTGGAGAAAGAGGTGGAGGAGAGAGAACGAGACAGTAAACAAGTTCTGAGTCATTTAATCATCCTATAACTCAATCACTTCGACGGGCTTAGCCATTTTAATGCAGTGTACGAGACTTATCATTAGCAGCCACTGAATACAAAACATGACAGAAAGCAGGTGAGCAAAAAAATAAATAAATAACTGAAAAGGGGGATTTGTGAGCTTATGTGGCTGCAGAAAAAGAGCTTTCGGAGGAAGCCAGCCGCCCCTTTTTGTTTTCCGTCCCGGCATCTCGGAGTCTACCCCTGAAAGCCAAAAAAGCCATTGCCTCAAATCAGATCACAGCACAATTACACCCACAGGCCCGATGGAACTCCTCATTAAAATCTTCACCCCGCAACGCAGATGCAAAGCGCAGCGTGTCGCGGATTAAATATAGACACACCAACAACACGGGAGAAATATCCAGCCGGAGCCGCGGATAAAGAATTGTACTACTGTGTGCGACAATCGTTACCCCGCGTGCCATTCGCCCTGCGATATATCAGCCGCACCGCTAACATTTACGGGATGTGAGTTTCTGCTGTTGCCCTAGGAAAGTGTGTGTGGAAGTAGCCGGCGATGTGCCGCTCTGAGACCGGCGAGGCGCTAAGCTCCTCATCCCTAATTTGTAGCGATTAGGAGGGAAATGAGGGGTAGAGGGGACAGGGTGTCTAATCCCCCTCCATCTTTCTATCTATCAGCACCGGAGCTGTTTGATGCTGCCGCCGCTGCCGCTGCTGCCTGATGACTTTCACAAGCCATCCTGTGCGTGCACGTGTGTGCGCGTGTGTATAAGTTTGACATTGGCAAAGTGTGCAGCAAGTGTGTGTGTCGGGGCAGGGATGTGAGCGAGCGCGTGTGTGTGACAGAGAAAGAGAGAGACGGAGAGAGTGCATTTGCATATTTGCATGTCTGATCGAATCTAGGTGTTGGTGTGTGTGTGTGTGTAAGCATGTGCACATGTGCTTGTGTCGGCATATGTGTAGGTGTTTGAGAGACAAGAGGAGAGAGAGAGAGACAGGAGGAGAGACAGGAGGAGAGACAGAGAGAGAGAGAGATCTATAAATATTCAACAAAAAACGCTCTGCCACTGCAAAGTCATAACAGCAACCACCATCCAAGGTCAGCACCACCACTGCATTCCCCCTGAATCACTATGTCAACCCATTGCCTTTATAAAAAATAAAAAATTAAAAAAAAATCACACCTGATGTGCTTTTCCATTCATAACATACGCTGATGGGGTGTCCAGCACTTTCTCTGCAGCATATAGAGCCATACTCATCTTTCAGTATATTGTATGGTTAGGTCACAGTCTACCCACAATACACTTCCGCAACTCAGAGCTAACTAAAATCAACCGGAACAAAACACCAAAAAATACTGTAAAATATCAGATTATAGATGTATGGATTTACTCCCACATCACTATTATCCTTCTGAATCTGCTGTAATGCTGGATAGTTGCATTGTCCGGGATAAAAGCAATAGAATTGGGATGCAGGCATTGGCCTGCATAGGATTTTAGAAAAAAAAACAGATAAACTACTCAGAATTCTGACCTGAATACTATTTGGTAGATGTGTTGTGCATGCCTGGGTCTGTTTATCTGTATGTGTGTGTGTGTGTGTGTGCGTGTGTAAGAATCTATCGGTAGCCTATATGTGCTAAGGATTGTGTTTCACTAATGTGTACTACTAGTGCCTAGTGTTTAGAAAGACTGTCCTTCAACTGCAGGACTTGGGTTCAAACTCATTAGCAAGCATCTGTCCTGCTGGCTGAAGTGTCCTTGAGCAAGACACCAAATCCCTACCAGCTCCAGAGGCACGGAGCTGAATTAGTGCAAACTTATGTGGACATTCGTTTTTGCAATTATTCTGTTTGTGTGTGTGTGTGTGTGTGTGTGTCTCATCGACCACTAGGGGTTGCTGTGTCTCAAGGGAGTAACTCTTACCCTTGGAGGAGAGCGAGGTCTTGGAGAGATTGAGGAGGCGCAGGCCCTTGTTGAGACGACACACTTGCTGGATCAGGTTGGAGACTCCTGGTGGGGAGGTGAGGGGAGAAGAGAAGAGAAGAGAAGAGAAGAGAAGAAGTTCATTTAATTAAGAACACACACACACACGCACCCAACCACTCAAGCAGACTTATGAGCAGGGCATTCAGAGAACAACAAACAGCCCACACACAGCCACAAAAATAACTAACATCAAGCTGAAATGCACCATCTCTCAATACACCCCCTCCCACACACACACACACACACACTCATACCCACAAGTATACTACAGCATATACCAAGCCAATATACACTCTCACCTTCCCCCACATGCGCAGAGCAACAACATACCCATATGAATACCATATGCCAAGCCAAATTATATAACGAGCAGTTCCAGCTAAGCCATCTGATTGGCCGATATCACATTCCAACCACGCTGGTAATGCGACAAACTCAAAAAGGGAATTTATTGTTATGCCAATTCTTGTGGTAACCAGGGAGCTAGTTATTCATCTTCCTGGCTTTATTCTGTGTTTTTAGTCTTGTGTATGCAGACAACTTTAACTTTGAAGGGAACTTAAAAAAAACACACATGCACATGCTGTTTTCTAAAAGGCATAACGCTCAAGGGCATTTTTCATTGTGATTATGGCCATTATGGTGATGCCAATGGTACTTAAGGCTGCATCACTTTTGTGGCTGTAATCACAATAAAGAATGCCCTATCATTTTTAATTGCTGTTTTAAGACACACGCTCTTACACCCACACATTGTACACATATGCGTGCACACACACACACACACACACACACACACACACACAGTGTGGCCTGTGTGACCAAAAAGTATTTGTTGATGCGAGTGGAAGTGACACGTGTCAGACAGGAGGACAGAAACCAGCTAATGAGCGATAGTGGCATGCATGCAAACCGTGACCCTGGCTTGTACACACACACACACACACACGCACACACACACACACACACACCTCACAGAAATGTATACAGTGATTGCAATGCAAAACGGTGACTGATGCAGAGACAGGTAAGGGTTGCAAAAACTTGATGGTGACAGGAGGGGAGAAACAGAAAGAGTGAATGTGTGTTGCTCTATGTGTGTGTGTGTGTGTGTGTGTGTGTTTGTGCGAGAGACTGAGAGAGCTAGTATTTGTGCGGGGAGGTGCGGGCTCCAGAAAAAGACAGACAAAAAAAGAGACGTATATGAAGCTAAAGCACCGCTACAGAGAAAGAGCAGTAGATAACACTCATCGACAGACATGCGGCATCAAAGATAGATGAGAGAATGAACCACAGAGAAACAGAAAATAAGAAGTTCTGCGTGGAGGGAGATTGATTCGGAATTCTTTGAGAGTCAACAAAAAAGCGTTGACACAGTAAAGACGAGAGAGAACAAGGAGAGAGAGAGAGAGAGAGAGAGAGAGAGAACAGAGGGAGGGAGAGGGAGGAGTTCGCGGAGTCCGGCTTGTACCTTGGTTGTCGAGCGTGTTGTGCGCCAGGTTGAGAGAGTGAATCACAGAGGCCGGGTTCTCCGACAGGGCCGACGCCATCTTCTGGGGAAAGTCCCTGGAGACGAGCAACAACAAGAAAAAAAAGAAGAAGAAGAAGAAGAAGAAGCAAATAACAAGAGTTCAAAGAAAAAGAAACATTCAAACCAACTCTCACAGACTCCAAAAGCAGATGAAGGAGGGAGTGTTCTGTATGTATCGCAGCGCCGCGACGCCCTCACGTAACTTCCAGGAGTGGAGAGAGAATCCAAATATCCCACTCAGTAGAAGTTACTCTGCAGATATTTTAGTTTATTAGAGGTAAGATTAGAGCTGTACAAATCTGCTTTTCTGATGAAGGTCGAGGGAGCAAAATGTCATGTTTTTATACCTAAATGGATTTCTATTTTTTGACGACGAGAGTGTTGCGCCTTTCAATTGAATTCAATTCATTTCAACTGAATTCAAGGTATATTCAAAGTACTTTTGCAACAATAAGCAATACAATTTAAATTCTCATGACAGTAATCAAACTTGACCACATGACAATGAATAATACATAAAATGCAATTGAAGTCACAAAATTAGTAAATAAAATTAATAAATAATTAATTATCAGCCAATTTAGCTAAATACACATATTTTGCATCCTCAAACGTGTGTTGGTCACACAGTTTTTTTGTCTATTTTTACATTGTCATTGGTTCTCCAGTCAGACTATGGCAGGCTAAGACATATTTGGCTGCAGTAGTGGCACACTCCTTTTTTTCCCTCCTAGAATGTACTGGAGTTTTTCCATTTCCTTTCTCTCTCAGCAAAATCTATTTGAATAAAATTAAAAAGGTAGTTGATTCAAAATGTTCTCTTTTTCACATAGGAGAATATTGTTAGGAGAATATGAATATATCTTTCCCAGGCAATGCAAAAAGGACAGAGAGTTAAAACTAGATTTTGATTTTTTAATTGGAAAACAACCGTCAACAAAATAAAGTGCATTAACGAAGCGAAGCATGAAACGACACGGTTCATTCACCATGATTATGACCGGCCAGTTTGTGATGCAATGCTTATGGAGAACGTGCAAAAATTGTACTCCATAATAAAATGCAGGGAAGGTATAAAACACACTAAAGAAAAACACTCAAAAAAGTACAAGTACACAAAAAGTTACTCAGTTACATAAGAAGAATAAAGGTAATTCATTCCTCCCATCCTGGGTCATTTTGCTACAGTAAACCATTATGCCCCCAGGCAGGGAATTCATATCAATTAATACTAAATAAGGAAACTGCTCTGCGTAATGATACTAGCCATGCATATAAAGGTGAAAAGTCTTGCGAGGAGAAATCCAAACTTTCATTAATGTCTCAATGGGGGAAAAAAAAAGTAAGCTTGCCGCAGGCAGATGGGAGGAGGGGGGGTGGCAGGAGATGAAAGAGTGGAGGGGGGAGGAGAGCCAGAGGAGGAAAAGGTCAAAAGAGCAGAGGAGGGGAAAAGAGAGAGGGGCGGTGGGAGGAGAGGAGAGGAGAGGAGAGGAGAGGAGAGGAGGAGCGGAAACGACAAGAGGAGACGAGGGAGAGCGGTGGAGAGGTGGAGAGGTGAGGACATGCAGAGACCAGACAGGAGGAGATGAGATCAAACAGAGAGAGGCGACAGGCAGAGAGGCCGACGATGGCGACGAGACAGGGGCGAGAAAACCTACGATTTGAGTCCGGCGTTCTCCAGAGTGAGCTCCTCCAGACTGTTGGACTTGCTGACGGTGTGCAGAACCTGGTCCACCACCTCCGAACCCTGGGGGACGACACAGGGACACAGACGCTAGGTTCAAATCCCACACTGGCTGGGAAAAAGCAAAGGCTCCTAACTCCCAGCTGCCGTGGATCTGTGCCACCTCTCACAATAGGGCAATAGTAATATGACTCAGAGTAATCGCTGCTATGGTAAATTTCTGAATCACTTCTGATTAATGGCCTGCAGATTTTTTGCACGATGAATGCACTTTTATGACTGCTGCGTTTTATGAATCAGCCCTCATGTGCATAAAGCATGGCAGCCTGATGGGATTCACTATATGAATTCAAGGGCAATCGTCAACCAATATACCCAAAACAATGTATTACTTCATAAGTTACTGGAATGAATTATTTAAAATAAAAGTAAAATAATGACCTTAATATCTTTCGAATCATATTAATCTGTTTTATTTTCTTGAAAAGACCTTATTATAAATTTATATAATAAAGATTGCCATCGTCTTACATAGACAAATATATAAAAACTACACTACCAGTCAAAAGTTTGGACACACATTTTTCTTCATCATTTTACTAGTTTTTCACATTTTAGAATAACAGTAAAGACATCAAAACTATGAAATAACGCAAATGGAATTATGCAGCGACCAAAAAACTTAAACAAATCAAAACTATCTGATATTTTAGATTCTTTAAAGTAGCCGCCCTTTGCCTTGATGGAAAGGCAAAGGCTTTGGAAAGAAATTCATACATAGGCATCAACTTCACTATTTATATTTGTCTAAAAAAAAACTAATTTCAAGCATTTAAGCATAAGCCTTTAGATCAAAATGGCTTTAAGAGAATGAAAAACATTGCATTCAGTCAGGTGCGTCCAAACTTTTGACTGGTAGTGTACGTTGCAGATGAAATGTGAATAAAATGGGTTTGGGCGAGTTTAGCCTCCGTCACACACCCGGCGTTATCAGAACTAATAAGAACTCGACGCCTGGGTGTTCATTGCAGGACGGGCAGCAGCGATTAAATGACATTCCAGGAGGCTGATATGCTCCATGTACATGCCGCACTGCTCCAAATCAATTGCAAATCAATTCCGCTTGACCCAGAAAAGCGCTAACCAATCCCAGAATCACCATTTTTTTGTGAAAATATTGGACTCGAGCACGCCAAAAGGAGCGGATAAACAAATCCCCGAGCCAATAAAATAAAAAAATGATGCATTCAGGTAACGGCAGAGACGGAAAGAAAGAGGGGGGGAAAGAAACTAAAAGTGGGTCAGAGAGAACTGAGAGAGTGGCAGGTAGGCTTATGTAAGTGAGTGCTGCCCTGATAAGCCCAATAGCTTCTTAAGTCAGGTTTGGTTAAAAGGAAAGAAGAAGAAGAGAGAGAGGGATAGTTACTATGCGCATGTCTTTGCAGTACAGCTTGGTGAACCATGTGTTGTACGCCATGGACGCCACGATCACCGCCAAGTCCCTGCAACACACACACCCACACACACACACACACACACACACACACACACAAGAGAGATAAAAGTCAACTCCTTGAATTAGCAAACTCCATCTGCTCCAAAACCATTCGATGTCATTGATCCATAAATTCACATTATGGTCGACAAAACTTTTTTTTTTTTTCTCCCTCTCCTTCCCCTGTTTCGGCAAAAGCAGTTCATCATTGTGACAGAGAGAACACTATGGGCAGGGCCCTGCCTTCAAAAAAGATGACTGATACTGTAGCCTGGCCCCTGCCGGAGAGAGGGGCGTGTGTGTGTGTGTGGGGAGGGGAGCGAGGGAGGGAGAAAGAGAGAGAGAGAGAAAGACAGGAGAGAGGATCGATGGCCGGGTCAGTGGATTATTCAATAAAGCCACAGTTTGATCCCAGCTACAGCCCTCAAACACTGCTACACACACAGATACAGGACCCACCGACGATCCTGTGTGTGTGTGTGTGTGTGTGTGTGTTTGTGTGTGAGAGAGGAAGAGAGAGAAAGAGAGGAGGAGAGTTTTAGAATCCTCCGAGGTCCAACTAAAGCCACGGTGCGGCTCTACCTGCTATACATCATCTGACAAACAAGCTGCAACACGGCGAGCGGGCAGGCAGAGAGAATGAGAAAGAGAATAAGAGACACGGGGAGGGAAAGAGAGGGAGAGAGAGAGAAAGAAAGAAACGGGGAATAGAGAGACAGAGAAAAACACACAGCGAGAGAAAGAGAGAGAGAGAGAGAGAGCTCCTGTTGCCAGTGACTGCAGTAGCCAGGACATTACAGTATATCTCAGTGGAGTAGAATGGCTACAGGCTGTGTTCCTTTTCCACTATACTACCATGCCAGCCATCAGACCACTCCATTCTGACTAAGGCATCTGACTAAGTGTGTGTGTGTGTGTGTGTGTGTGTGTGTGTGTGTGTGTGTGTGAGTGCATACGTGCATGCCTGTGTGGATGCACATGTCAAGATGCATCATCAGCACTGTTGATTCATGTTTTGACAGCAGGACATGTAATTGACCTCTATGTTGGCTGATGCAGTCATCCAGTGTGTGCGAGTGTGTGTGTGTGCATGTGTGTGTTCTTGTACTTCTATTCTTGTGAGAAGCAGTTCGAGTCGTTAGACCCTCAGAGGGAGGACATTTTGGGCTGCTTCTCACTTCTTTAAGTTAGTTTAGTTTAGGGTTAGGACTTGGGTTTAGGGTTAAGGTTAAAATCAGGATCAGAATCAGATTTATTTTCGCCAGGTACATTTTCACATACTAGGAATTTGACTAGTAGACAAGCAGCAATCAAGCGTTACAAATTGAATTTAAATATAAGAATTTAAATATAAGAAGTAAAGAAGAAGAGATTCCTGAAATACAGTATATCCAGTACAAGTGGGGCTTTTTACAAAGGCTCAGTAGTAAGCTGAATTTAGTGTTTGACCAAGTACCAAATACGAATATGAATAAATAGTGTCACTATACAGGGAATACAAATATGATAGGATTAGGTTAGGACTGATGACACTCCAGAACACGGATAAAATGGAGAAAGCCTGGTATAACATTGGGATGACTGGAGGTTTTCCAGGTCAGTTTCTTACTTAATTTATACTGTAGAGTCTCTGTTTCTTCTTTTTTTTATGAAATAGCTCCGTTATGAGCAAAGCCTTCCTGCACTTCTGCCCTGCCCACCATGTTGACAGAAATCTATCCGACAATAACTGTCTGTTTTCTGTGGCCACCGCTTTAAAGTTAAGGTTGGTTTAAGATTAGGATGTTAGAATTAAGATTAGGTTAAATTAGTGTAAGGGTTAAGGTTAGTCATGTGGTATAGAGGGGTAAAGTTAGGGTTAGGGGTTAAGAATGAATGAAGTCAATGTATAGTAAGAAAAGTACAGTAAGAAAAGCATGTGTTTGTGTGTGTGTGATGCTAACTAAGGATGCATAGTACAGTGCACACACTAATCATCCTTTCCAAATTGACTCCCTTTTGTATTGTAAGGGTGGTGCAACTGGTACAACTGACTGACCATGCAAGCCGTCATGCACAGCAAAACACACAAACCTCTTTAATGATCTGAAATGTGTTTTTGGAAAGGACACCAGTGTATTGTAATAAATCAACGTGAGACTAACTTGTTTCGGAACATGACTCAGGTCCTGTAACAGTGACAGGTAAGGCAGATGGTAGCAGTGAGCTGTGGAGCTGCACTGCTGCTTTACCAGACAACAGATAGGAAGTTGGAGGAAAGTTGGGCATTGCATCCTGACTATAGTGTTGTTAGTGTGTGTGTGTGTGTGTGTGTGTGTAGCGGAGTGACTGTCTGCCACAGTAGCTGTCTGCTGGCTTCTTTGGGGCACTAAAGCATAACGGTTTCTCTCCCGCTTGCTAACAAACACAAATATATGCAGGCACAAAATCTCTTGAATTTCATTCACACACACACACACACACACACACACACATACATACACACGTGCATGACCAAACAGTCTGACTCACTCACTCTCTGTCTCACTCATACACACACAAAATTCCCTCTGCTGTGGCTATTTCTTCAAGGCAGAGAGGAGGAACAGAGACAGACTGTGCGTGTGTGTGTGTGTGTGTGTGTGTGTGCGGGGGGGGGGGGGGGTTCGAGCTGATTCACAGAAACCGAGAGACAGAACGAGAGGAAATAGGGGGAAAAAAAGGAGAGAGAGAGAATACAGGAACCGGAGAAGAGGAGAACGAGAGAGGGAGAGAAACGGAGAGGTGTCCGCTTTCAGTCGGGAGGAATGAATGGTGCGGCGCTCGGACGGACGGCAGTCAGCAGAAAAAGCGGGGCCCTGTCGCTCGCGGTAACGGTAGACGACGGGGCCCTCCGACCCGCACGGAGACGGAGGGGATGGAAATGTGCAAAGACAACAAGAACAAGGAGGGGGAGAGCGATGCGACGCGAACGGCTTCTGGCACGCCGTCATGGGAAGGCCCGCTTTTAGATCCTCTCCTCGCCGATTCGCACCTTCTCCTCAGCGCATTCTTCGCTCAATCCCTTGTATCCTTTCCTTTGTTCGCCTTTGTTCTGTTGATCCTTCCATATTTTCCTCAATCCCTTGCTTCCGCTCTCCACACCTGTTTCACAAAATCTTATTAGAAGAGAAGAGGCAGAGTCTCAAAGGACTGAGGAAAGTATGCAAGGAGTTGAAGAGAGAGTTTTTTAAAACGGCATCCAAATCCTGTCCATTTATCTCATAGTAAATAATGAAGTGTGGGAGAAACAATAGAGAGGAGACTGATACAATAAACATAGTGGCAAGGTGATTCGGCCATTCTCTCAGTATCAAAAACATTCATCTATTTATGAGGTAAAAGACATTTCCACCAGGCTCTTACAAACGCTGCGAGACTAAAACATCATGCTTGAGCGCATGAATATATGATTCACCGGCACAGCCAGGCTTCAAGTCTATGTAAGCCAGCTATGATGGGGCCATCCATTTTTAACTGGGAGCTTATCCACTCCGCTCGGGGCGTCGTCGCTGTCTCAGAGAAAGTAGAAAGGATCCAACGCGCTTTGGGTTTTCTCAGGACAAAACATTCCTCAAACTCGAGAAAAGTAAGCGAGGACGACTTCCCCGTTCCCGTGTCGGGTGTCAAATCTCTTTATGATCGCCAGCCTTCCCCGATATGTGCGGGGAAGCAGACGGGAAGAGGGGAAGTCGACTTAAAGACGCCAGCAGGGAAGGCAGAGGAGGAGTCATGTGGGACGGCGCAGCTGCTTCCGCGCTCTGCATTCTGCCTCCGACAAGCATATCATCCCCCTTCATCTTCCTTCCCAAACTTGAAATGAGCTGAACACGGACAGAAAACAGAGAGAGAGAGATACACACATGATTTGTCCTGTTGGAGAGACAGACTCCCTTAATGTCGGATTAGACGAGGACTGACAGCGGACGGGACGCGCCGTCTGGGACGCGCAAAACATCTCGACGTGGGACGGGAAGAGGGAAAAGTCTTCCCGAAAAACGATACCGGCGTAGCAGCGCGAGTCGAGCAGAAGTTTAATTGTGTTGCCGGGACACGCTGCTAACGAGCGCCGGCGTAGTTAAAATGGCAGTAAAGTGTGTCACCTGCTGTCAAGATGGCTGAAATCCAATAGGTTGAACTCCCTGTTGTCCTGAGAGTGGTAGATAGTGTCAACATCCTGGAAGAGAGAGACGGAGAGAGAGAGAGAGAGAAAGCCAGAGAGAAGAGATGAGAGGGGGGAAAAGCAACAAACAGGAACAGACAGGCAGAGAGTGATAAAGGACAGTAACGGAGAAAGAGATGTCATTTTTTACAACGGTGCGAGGGAGGAGGGCGAGTTAAAGTCTAATAAAGGCATGGCAAACTTGGTTTCCTGCAGTAAATGGAGCATATTGCACATAAAGGTAGGTGATATTGTACGGCATGTGCACTCTTTTCTCACCCACTGCACTTCTTCTTTGCAGCCGATCCCATTGTAGTCGCACAGAGCCGCATAGGTCTCCGAAAAACCACCTGAGAGGAGAGAAGAGAAAAGAGAACAGACACGACCAAACCGGACCAGAACAGATCAGAAAAGGTACGAATAGAATAAAGCAGGGTCGAGGATGAAGGAAAAGGAGAGGAGAAAGGGAGCGGGGCCGAAGATGAAAGAGGAAGTCAGGAAGAGAGACAGAGAGAGAGAGAAAGAGAGACAGAGAGGAGAGAGAGAGAGAGAGATTAGCTGTGAATATTGAGGTGAGATGAAAGTATTGCACCATGAAAGCTCTCCTTGTAGATTAATGGGATTACGAGGAGAAAAGGGGGCGCATCCAACAACTTTGGTCTTCTGACCTACTTAAGGATGAGCCTCCAAAATAATTCGGTGTGAGTCAGTGAGTCCAGCAAGCGGATGGACTCAGAGGTGTGTGTGTGTGTTCATGTGTGTGTGTGTGTGTGTGTGTGTGTGTGTGTGTGTACACGTACAACAAAAAGGAAGCTGACTCACCGCAGGTTTTCTGGGTCTCTAGCGAAGAAGACTCAGAGTTGGGCGAAAACTTCTGACTTCCATCGGACAGCTCTCCCTCCGCTCGACAGATAGGAGGACTGAGAGAGAGGGGGAGAGAGAGAGAGAGAGAGAGAGAGAGAGAGAGAGAGAGAGAGAGAGTTAAATAAGGCTTTAGAAAAGGTGTAAAAAGCTATACAGATGCTGAAATTCTGGGCCAAAACTCATATAGCCTGGGTCTAATAAATGAAACATGGTTGCACAATATTTTTTAAAAGGATAACGCTGCCTCATTTGCAGCGGCAAGATGCTAATTTGTAGCAGAAATGTTTCCCACTGCATATATTAAAGCCTCTCCGTGCAGTATTAAGGAGGAAAATTGAAAACCTGCAATGTCAAAAATGCCTCTGACATAGCTTTGTTATTGCATAAATAAACGCGTAAAATTCAAGTGTAAAATTGGATCCCTGGGATTGCCGTTTGAAGCCACATACCCTCCTACTCCATTTACATACAAACAAGCATATATTCCTTGACTTACTGTTTGTTATCTTTGCTTCCATTTTTTTGTTAGTATTCTGTTTGACAAAAAAAGTAGCAGTGAGGAGAAAAGAGGAGAGACTGGAATCATAAAGCAAATACATACAGAACCACTGGGCTATACCTGCTTTACTTTTGATGAGATTACACCACTAGTATTGCATTCAACACACAGTATCCTTAATCCCATTTGCCAACAAATCACACACAACACCTAACCACATCCGCGACCTTAATCCGCACCTCATCTCAACACTCATCATCCGTCCCCGGAGCGCGCGTGTGTGTGTGTATATATGTGTGTGTGTGTGTGTTATCATGATACTATCTGCAAGTACGTGCCTCGCTACACTGGCACCAATCGGTTACAAGGCCGCACAATCAGACCCATGCCGCTCCCTCCCTCTCATCCCCTCTCTCCCTCTTTATTCTCTTTAATGTTCTCACTAGAAGCAATCATCTGCCGTGGCCCTAATGGAAAAGAGCCATTCTGAAAGATGATAGAGTGTGCAGATAGCCTCGCTCAGGTCAATAGCCGGGGCGCAGTCGATCCCGCTGCTCTTAGCCATTGTAGATAGGACCCGAGAGAGGGAGAGGGAGAAAGAGGGGAGAGGGGGGGGGAATACACTCTCCCTTGCTCACCTGTGCATTCGCTTTCTAAATGAACAAAACGTTTCCGGGGCTTTAACTCGGGCCCCATCTAGGCTTTACCTCGCTGTGCGTCCTCTGCACTTCCCACTCTAGGATTTGTAAGAATGGCTTTTTGACTGGCAGCCCGAGTCGACGGCTCAGCTCCGCCAGTGACGGCGTGTGCTGCCAGACGTCGCTCTCGCCGTTATAAAAAAACTGCTTTAAAAATAAAAGCGAGCCGAGGCCATGCCTTCGGGGTAACGGCAAGCGCGCGGCCCACTCGCTGTCGGTGGGCCGACTTAATCCTAATGATTGCTAGGTGTTAAGTCTGCGGTGACACAGACATGGGTGGGATGGTAGCACGCCGCAACGCAGGGATGTAATTGGCCGCTGAGGAGAAAGTGAGGCTGCCGACGTGCCAACGCACTGTCGAGTGCTGTTAACGTCGGCCAACTCGTCTTGGCTCCTCGGCTCATGCAACACAACACACAAACACACGAGTTTCGCCGCTCGAGGCGCGGACGCTCGCTTACGCATATATGGAGTTGTTGAAGACGCGGGAGAGGGCGTAGTTGATGTGGCTGACCATGTGATCCAGCTGGTCCTGGGTCTGCAGTCTCAGGGAGTAGGTGGTCTTGTCTGTGTCGATGACAACCTGCGGCACATGGGCATGACATGGTTTCCACACAAGATTAATTTTCCTTGCGCTGTCTCTCATTTGCAGGGCCGGATCTACACTGCTGGAGGCCCTGGGCAAAATTTTCTGTGGAGGCCCCCCCTTTTGAGACTACCCACCATCAAGCAATAAAGGCTGAGTAAAAATGTAGTATTTAAAGCGCTGTATGTTTGTTACCTGTTATAAGATACAGCACATGAATATAAAAAAAAATGAAACAGATACAAAGGTGAAATGAAGACTTTCAAGGGGGCCTCAGCCAATAAGACCCATCTCTTGCTGGGGGTGGGGCCTTCCCAGAATCAGTGCTTTTGATTGGTAGAAAAAATACATTAAAGGATGCGTGAGTCCCTAGGCATTTGCCTATTCAACCTATAGAGTGAACCAGCTATGCTCATTAGTAATGTTTTATACTGATATGTAAACTGAAAGAGATTTGGAAAACACATTGAACTAAAAGCAGGTCCAAACAGCAAGCAAAGGTCAGTCTCCAGTGTCCTACCTGGTGTTCTGGATAGGTGTTCATCGCTCGGATCTCCAGGAAGTTGAAAGTGACCTCCACCTGAAAACAGAGTGGACAAACGTCACCGTGGTCGACTCTCCGCTCTGACGACTCTTCTTCTCTTACATCATCATCATCTCAACCGCAAATCCAGTCTAAAGATCTCCCCCGCCACCTCATTGACTTCGTTACAATCATCGTTTTCATTATAAACATCATCATCACCATAACCATCATCATTACCATCATTCTCCTCCTGCTCTGCAAAGCGCCGCTACTTTTTTCAGATTTCTTTCGAATTACCATGAGATCAGAGCTGGCAAGTGAAAGCCGTTGAAAAAAATCCGCTGAGAGAGAGAGAGAGAGAGAGAGAGAGAGAGAGAGAGAGAGAGAGAGAGAGAGAGAGAGAGAGAGAGAGAGAGAGAGAGAGAGAGAGAGAGAGAGAGAGAGAGAGAGAGAGAGAGAGAGAGAGAGAGAGAGAGAGAGAGAGAGAGAGAGAGAGAGAGAGAGAGAGAGAGAGAGACATTTACCTTGGTGGGCACTTTGACAGCGAAGAGATACAGTCTCCATGTTGCCAGGACCTGGGGGGGAGAACACATTCATTTTTCTGTCACAGAGCAGGAAATGCAAAATGCAAATCGCGGCGAAAAATAGCACAGCACAAACACCCCCATAAAGAGAGCAAATCATCGCTGCAGTTCATTCAAATGCCTCGTAACTCATGCTAAGCACTCTAGACATTAGCAAGCTAATGACGATGGGGGGTATGCGGGTGTGTGAGTGTGCGAGCGCGCGCGCGTGTGTGCGAGAAATAAATTTAACGGTGAGATGGCAAGTCATATGACAGTACAATTTATTGCGCTAAGTTGTGTTGATGGAACTTGCGGTTCATCACTAAGTAGCACTTATTCAACGGATTCCTCATTGTGTCAGGGGGGGAAATTAATGGTAAGATAAGGAGCTGGAGGAGGAGGAAGGAAGGAGAGGAGGAAGAAGAAGAGTGAGAAAAAGGTGTACTTTTGCCAAAAGAAAAAGGATTACCATTTAAAAGTGGCCCGGGTAGAGCAGGAGAGAGAGAGAGAAAAAACGTGAATATATTTGCGTCGGCCCATGTAATTAATCTCATTCATAATTCAAAAATCCTTAATTAGCATACCCTGTCCACGCACTCTGCATCTCTTTCCCTCCCTCTCTCCACCTCCGCGCCTCCACCTCTCCCTCCCGCTAAGTCTTAGCTACACTTTCCTCTTTTTTTTTCAAAATCCCATTCCTCTCTTGTCCACAAATTCCCCTCTCTTGCCTCCTGTCATTCCGCCGATTTCTCTCTCCATCGCCATGGAAATCTGCTCGTTTTTTCCATCTTCTCCCTTAATCCCTCCATCTCATTGCCACCTCCCTGTGTGTGCCACAGTGCCCTGTCTGGCTGTCCCCCTCATCCCCTCCCCTCCCCTCCCAGCCTTAACACCTCCCTCCATCCCTCCCGCTCCTCCTCCCCCTCTTCCACCACCTCTCTCACAACTCCCCTGTCTTTCTTCTTTCCCCCCTCTCGCAGTTTTTCTATTCTTTTTCTGCTCTGTCGCTTTCAATTCCTCAAGGCCTCTCTGTGCTGAATGGCTAATGGCGCCCCGCTGAGTGGTGGAGGGAGGAAGAAAGAAAAAGAAACATACAGAGAGCGAGAGAGAGAGAGAGACACAGAGAAGGAGACAGAGGAGGCGGCAGGGCGGACGGAGACACCCGATTTCCCCCCCCTGTTAATAAAGTCCTCAGATTCCCCTCTCCTGCCGTCCTACGCCGAGTCCAGCCAAGGCCGGCCTTTCGCGGATCAGGCCCGCATCTAAACTAAAGAGACGTCCACAACAGACTCCCACTGCGAGGAGACGAGAGACGGGAGGGAGAGGA
Organism: Centroberyx gerrardi; assembly: GCF_048128805.1. Classification (NCBI taxonomy): domain Eukaryota; kingdom Metazoa; phylum Chordata; class Actinopteri; order Beryciformes; family Berycidae; genus Centroberyx; species Centroberyx gerrardi. The sequence continues at coordinate 8,163,094 of NC_136009.1, forward strand.
ATGAGAACGAGGGACAAGAAAGGAGGAGGCGGACAGATACATAACGCCCCCCACCCCACCCCACTCCCCAGCACTCTGCCCTGTGGAAGGGGGCCTTTCGCAAAGGCCTTTGTGTCGGAGAAGATTGTTAGTCCCATCGCAGTCCCTTGACAAGTTTGAAAACTCTGTTATATAAAAATCCGAGAAGAGCGGGGAGGGGGGGAAAGCGTGATGGGACCTTGAGGCAGAGATACAGAGAGAGAGAGGGAGAAAATGAAAGACAGAGGCATCTTCTCCCTTCAAAAAGCCCGGCGATCTGACAGAGGGAATCATCATGTAAACACAGGCATCAATAATGCAGGCCGTCTGACGTGGGGCTTCTCCTCTCTTTATATATCATTTACAGCCTACTGAGATATCATTAGAGACAATCAATACTCCAGACAGTTATTTTTTGCCTCGACTTGGATGGGGGTACGTGCAGCAGTGAAGATAAGAAAAAAAAAACTGAGGGATATTTGATACAATATAAGAAAGATACCGGATAATTGAGCTGTCTGGAAGCGAGACATCTAGGATTTTTTGCTGGGAAGTAACAACAGAGGCTGTTTCTGATGCGGCAAGTTAGAGACAAATCTCTCAACCGGTGCCCTTTATGCAAGGTAAATTATTCAACAATTTCATTTATTAGGCTCGATTTCAGCCTACATCCGGGCAAAGCTAAGGGCAACCCACCCTGAAAACGGTCCACCAGCCAATCAGAAGGCTCCAATTTCAAATCCCAACCAACCGTAATCCATCATCCATCCCTTTCCCTCGCACCTCCCAAGACATTCCCTTCCGTCTCGCGCCCCTCTCTTCCCAGGATCAATCGGAAATCCTGAAAAGCCGCGCGTTAAAGATTCCATTTCCCGCCCGGGAAATAAGGAGACGACTTCCGCCGATTCCGGCCGGATCGCCGAGCCCGGGAGGGGCGGGCGAAGATGATCCGGCGAGATGAGATGGGCGACATTTTGACCCGGCCCCGGCCAAGGACGAGGCAGGTGACAATCTCCGAAGAGATGAGGAGGATGTAGAGAGAGATAGAAAGAGAGGAAGAGACTTGAGGGAAGTCTTAAGAGACGGGGAGGGGAGGATGACGGGATGGGGGGGTACAGAGGTGCCCTTGCTGTGATGGCACAGCGGCAGAAGCACTAGTTCAAAGAGCCAGCCTGCCCAAACCAGACTGCGAGGGCAGGGTGGGAGTGTGTGTCATACGGGGAGAGTGTGTGTGTGTGTGTGTGTGCGAGCGCGTGCACCCGAAAACAACCCGCGCGAATGTATCCCTCTCCCCGATGAAAGTAGTGTGTGTTTGTGTGCGCGCGCAAGCAGAGAGGGCAGAAGGCGGGGGCTTATATTAATCATAAGCTGTCAGGCTCTGGGTCTTGCACTTCAAACGAGATGGCGCAAATCAAAGCGTGTCTCTGGGTCGTGTGTGTGTGTGTGTGTGTGTGTGCATGTGTGTGTGTTGCAGCGATGCCTCTGAGGGAACAAGCCAAGGATCAGTGCCAGACTTGGCCGCCCGTGGCATCTCTGGCTCTGCCACAAGGGCATTTTAAAACACACACACACACACACACACACACACTGTACACACATAGCTCAAAAACCAGAAACATTCCGATACACGCAGATAAACACATTTGCATAAGTGCATAAGTCCAGCACACTATAGTACAGTACGTACCCAACCCACACTCCTTTTTCTCTCAAAACACACACATACACATATAATGATGCACAATGGCTTACTAAGCTGGCTTTGGAGTACACACACACACACACACACACACACACACACACACACAACCCCCTCATCTTTCTCTCCCTCTCTCTCTCTCTCATATACATGCACACACAGTTGACTACCGTCACTCAAGTGAACTCGGAGTCATAAGAACACAACCATGCCATCAGTCAATCTGACATTATGTGTGTGTATGTGTGTAAGAGAGACAGGGGGTTTGAAAGCACTGATGCCCCAGGTCCTGCTTTATAAGTAGACTTTAGAGTGGGGGTGGGCGGGGGGGAGAGAGAGAGAGAGAGGCATACGAGAGGAGAAGCCAAATGAGAGGAAAGAAATGCAAAGCTCAAAATCACATCTTGTTCCAGATCCCCTCGTAAAAAGAGAGCCCAGCACTTCTAAATCAAAGAGATGGCAGGCGTGTGCCATAGAACCTGAAATACCTCTTAAAAAGAGAGCGAGACAGAGAGAGGGGGAGGAGAGAGAGAGAGAGAGAGAGAGAGAGAGAGAGAGAGAGAGCAAGGGTTGCAGGGGTGTAGATGGAGCAAGAGACAGAGATAGAGAGACTACAAGGGAGGAGAAATTACGGGATTGGATAGTGAAAGGGAGAGAGGGATGGGGCGAGAAGCGGGAGAGAAAATAAAGAAAGTGAGACTGAGAAAAGTAGGATGGAGGAGAAGGCACTGAGTGAGTGAGGGAGAGAGAGAGAGGGCGAAAGGGATGGAGGGAGAGAGATAGAGAGAGAGAGAGGGAGAGTGAGAGACGGGGGGATCAAGACAATGAGAGCAAAGGAGAGAAAGGAAATGAATAGGATGAAGAGATGGAAGCAGAGATACTTTGAGTAGCCTTCCAGCCCTGCCAACACACACACACACACTTTTTATCTCTCTCTCTCTCTTTCTTTCTCTCTCTCTCTCTCACCCATGGGGGAAGCGAGAAGGTCAGCAGTCACACTTCTTACACTCTCTCTCTCTCTCTCTGCCATGGGCTACTAGCATGGGGCCTACACTTGTTATGATAATCATAAGCCTGTGATCCTAATTCCAGCGCAGATCTCTCGCCTTGCCGCCTCGCACAATCAGACGGTAAATCCGGAATCCTTGCCGAGAAAAATGAACCCGCGCCGCACGGTTACCTCGCAGGGAAAGCCGTGAAAAGAAATGGCGCATGGCGCAGAGGTAATGTTCACCAATAACCAACCATATTACACAAAGAATACTATGGCGGGGGGGGGGGGGGGCGGGGGGTTGTGACAAAAAAATACGGTTCCCGACAGGCCGACTCCACTCCTGCCCCTAGCATGGACTCTCTCCGCTGTCCTGCTTTGTCCTCAGCTTTCCTTTCACAGTCCAGCGCTCTGCTGGATTCTCTCCCGTGTGATAAAGTGTCATCTGAGCTGAAAAAGCAAGGCCCGGTTTCCCCATTTAGAATGCACAATTTTATTATATAATTCAGTAGTATAATGTCTCACACTTTGGGCTTTGTTTACCGCTGTCAATCCAAAATGAGTAGTTCGCAAGCTAGCTAAACTTGGCTAAACTTTAGCCAAACTTAGCTAAAGAGTTTTTGCTAAAGAGCAAAAACGCTAAAAAAAAACAGGTGTGAAATTCACCCAAGACACTGAAGATTCGTTCAGCCAAACAAAGTCCGAAGGTGGTCAGAGACACATGCGGCCACATTATGGATAAATCCACCCTAAAACACTTAAACACTGTTAAAAAAAAAAAAAAATCTTTTCTGTCTGTCTCCACTGTGTACTGTCCAATAAAAGGCATAAATGCCAAAAGAATTCTTAAAAAACACACAGCTATTGGCAACGTACCTAGCATTTCTGGGCCCATTTTGTTCTTTGGAGGAGTATTTTGCCAAATGTAGATGGCGTGACGTCAAGTTTCGATTTTTCTAGCACAGCTACAAGAGCAGAAAATGTTTCAGCTATCTAAAACTTCAACAGTAAATGCTAGGTCTTGGTTTCAGTTCCTTTAGAATCAAAGAGGAAGGGCTTCTTTCTAGAGCCGCCATTTTGCACCACGTTCAGCAATCACACAGGGAGAAATCCATCGTAGAAGAGGAGAGAGACCAATTTCTCCACTGACACTAGCCTTATAGCCCAGAATGCAATGCAGCGACAAGACATGTTGTGTTTTGAGTAAGGGGCATGCATGACTCTCACTTTTTCTCAACTGGAAAAACTTGCTCTCTGCTCTTACTATGCTATCACTATAGCTAGTTCAGGCATGTTCTCTGGGGACTGTCAAAGGGCATTCTGGGAAATGTAGGAAATCACTAACTGAAGTAGAAGTAGACTAAGAATGATGAGGGAAAAGTGGGTACACCATAAAAGTAAATCACAACACTTCATCACCACACGACTGCTGGAATGCATTGAACATCACAGATCGGTGATATATAACAGTGTATGTGCGTGGATTTTCTCCCTTAACAACAAAGTGTAAATGAAATACGTCTCCAAGAATGTATAGCAACTATGGACACAGAGCCAACCAGGAAGCAGCTGCAAACTGATTCAAGTCGGTGACCCGTCATCACTCTCTGTACCTTCCTTTGAAGTAAACTGACAGTCTACAAGCAATGCAATTCAATGGGATTTGAGCTCAAGGATGGATTCCAGCTTACAGTACAGAGGCACAGAGTTTCAATGCTAACATTAAAAAGAGCCTTTGTAGCTTGAGTATTCTGAATCAGAAGGCTGGGATTTGCAGCCACTGAATAAACTCAGGGTCTGGACAAGTCAGTCAAGCATAAAGTCAACCAAACAGTCGACATTGGACTATAGAGTACTGTAGAAAAGAAGCAATTCTATACGTGAGGTATAATGTTCTACTTTCATTTTTCTGCATAGTGATAGAGAAGTTAGAAACACAGTGAGGTGAAGTGAAATACAGTGATTAAAAATGCGTAGGCAGAAGAGATGCAAATTGCTAATTTGTGCAGGTGAAATTTAAAAAAAAACCCAAGGGGCTTACGAAAACATCTCACCTCAAAACAAACAATGGAAAGAAAAAATGAAACACAAGCAACATAATTAAGACATAACAAGCAGAGACAACTAAAGTGGATAACAAAGGGTAAAGGTAAGGAAAGAGATCAGCATGAGAGTGATGCTGATGAGACGCAAACATGAAGCAGCTTTTGGAACCAAAGCAAGCTCGACATGACTTTAATTCATTTATATTTCATTTGTCACCTATAATCACGGCAACATTTGACAAATTTCAAGTATTGTTTATTGAGACATTATAATAAAAAAAGGTTAATAGAAAATGCCCTAACAGTCTTTGCAGTGCATTTGTATTGAACACAGTTGATTGTACTTCTACAGGTGATTTGTGGAATGCAGAATAACTGACTGGCCCATGCCTTTTGTGCCTTTTGCCTGAAGCAACTTAACAGTGACTGCTGAAAATCATTATCCATAACTCCACCAATTAACAACAACGACAAACCCAGTTGTAAACATCCCCTAAACCAAGACACACACACACACACACACCGCAGGGTCACGCAACCGCAACCTCAAAGCCCAGCCCTAATCTCATGAGTGGGGCGCTGCTCCGTGGAATCGGCGGAATGTAAGTGGAAGTAAGCGGCGGTGCGTCTCGACCCGTCCGAGTGTGCTTAGCACTGTCAACCAGCGGCAATCTCAGCCAGTAATGGGCCCATTATTAGATAGGAGCGAGGGAACCCACGGAAGCAGCGGAGGATGAAATGGAGCGACCGATCGGGGTAAATAAGTGGCGGAAGAGCCAGAGCGCCAATTGGGGCATCACAACACATCCAAGGTTTTCTTCCTCCTCCTCCTCCCTTCCTCCCTTCACCCTCGGCCCTTCCTCCGCTGTTGGGTCTCCCAGTTCTCCTCTTTTCCTCTGGTGAGGCACCCACCCACTCCTCCCCCCCAGCCTGCCTCTCCTCCCTCTCCTCCCTCCATCTCTCTTTGAAGATGCTTTTGTTTTGGAGTTGCCTCTAATCTTCAAATAGGCTGATCTAATAATGGGTGTGCGTGTGTGTGTGTGTATGTGCGTGCATGTGAATCTTGGTGCATTCGAGCTTGCGTGTTTGCGTGCATGCCCCCTGTCCATGTCAAAGTGTGTACTTTCCAGTTTGAGTGTGTGTGTGTGTGTGTGCTATGATGGAAGCATGCAAGTTGATGCTCCTCAACACATCGCCTTAGGTGCCGTTCGGATGTCATGCTGAGCGCTCCCCGTGTCTGTCGGAGACAGAGGGGTGGGGTCAATAACGTGTGTGTGTGCGTGTGTGTGTGTGTGTGTCACAGCATGATGGCTGGTACAGTCAACACACACAGACAGCTGGATACCAGCAGTCTCCAGAGGGGGAAAGGGGGCAGAGAGAGAGTAGGAGACGGGGAAAACAAAGACTCGATAGACTGCGTAAACATAACAGCCGCTATACACTTGATGTATAAAATATCAGGAACGCCTTCCCTCTCTCTCTCTCTCGCTCTCTCTCTCTCCCTCTCCGAACCAGACGGACCAATTGAATCCAGATGAAAGCAACGATTTCACCTGCTAAATCCACTCCAAACATATGAAGGGGAGATACAGATGAAAGGGAGGAGAAAGGGTAAAGGAGGATTTTTTTAAGCCCTCTCAAGCTTAAAAATAGTTTCTTTTTGTAAAGGACTGAATGTCAACTTAGTATTAGAAAGGTGGTCCCGAAATGTACTACTTTACTACACAACCATGCGTGCCATTGTGATTCATGAGTGTGTGTGCGTGTTGTTTGTGTATGTACCGTACCCGCGAGCTCAGAACATCCCAATCTATTTACAAACTTCCTCATCTATTCACCCTTTATCCGTCCAAATGAATTTATCCATTAGAGTGAAAAGATTGCCTTTTAGAAGGGAGACCTTGACAACGAGCTAGAATGAATGCTCATATCCATCTCGCCCCTGAAAGAATTTGGAGCGGCGGCGGCAGCCAAGGCCCATTTGGATAGTAAAAAAAAAACTCTCGTAAGGGAGAGACCTAATTGAATTGCATCTGATGGAAAGTGGAGCTCAATACCCTTTTACAGGTTCGAGTAAAGACGGGAGGAGGGAAGGGCAGGATGATGAGAGGAGAGAGAGAGAGGGAGAGAGAGAGAGGGGGAGAGAGAGAGAGAGAGAGAGACGGCGGCGGGGGGGAAGGGTGATGATGGGGAGGAGAATAATCGAGATGGACAGATAAGGAGGGAGGGAGGAAGGAAACAAAGAGAGGAGACGACAAAAATAGAGAGAGGGAGGGAGGGAGGGGGAGTGTGGTAATGATGGAGATAGGAAGGGGGGAGGTGGAGGGCAAAGAAGGGGAAGAGACGACGAGACGCGAGAGCGATAATCCGAGAGAGGCGAAAAAACGGCGAGAGTCGTACTGATAAAACAGTTTGATTCGCTCGTCAGCTTTTTTTTTTTCTTCTTCTTCGACGGCGGTCAAAATATACAATAAACAAGAGAGAAAATGAGGTCATGCTCGCATATAGTGCCTGTGTGTGTGTGTGTGTGTGTGTGTGTGTGTGTGAGTGATTAGTCAGTAATGTGGCTGACTAATTGACAATGTCTCAATAACAGCAGTGGCCTTGGCTCACGCAAGCTGCTGGGACACCTCACAGGCTGCCTACACACCCTCTGGCACACACACACACACTCAAGCTTACTCAAAAATCATAAATGTAGATGCCCCTGCACATACACCAGGCCAGGCACACACACACACACACACACACACACACACACATACACACACACCAAGCCCTTGCCTGGGGCATTAAGGCCATCCTGCCACATCTAATAAAGTCTGAGGATGGACTCAGTAGGCCATGGCACGGTGTCCACTTTGCTCTGCTTATAGGCAGCATCTGTCTTAAGCCTGTTTTTCAGTGTGTGTGTGTGTGTGTGTGTGTGTGTGTGTGTGTGTGTGTGTGTGTGGTGCGTTTCAGGACAACCGGACATCTGATCGCCCCTTTCAATTTGTCACAATTAAGTTCCATCGATTTCCAGTTTATCTCCACGGGATCAGTTCCATTCCATGTGGTACACAACTCCCTCGAAACGGCGAATATCTCTTTCTAGTAACCCGGTGCCGCAGCTGTACGTCTTAGGGGCGCGTGATGGGGGGTGGGGTGGGATGGAGGGAGGGGGGGGATGTCTCTCACCAGAATCCTGTCGTCCGATTTGCCGCTCCTGGCGTCCTGTTTGACGGCTCGCACAAACTTGATGGCCTGCTTGTCCATCACCTTTCTGATGCTCTCTGGGGGGAGAAACGCAGAGGAGAAAAAGGGGTAAAATAGGAAGTCATCCAGACACACACACACACAGGATGAAAAACCGCCACAGGCAGACACTCGGGGGCATCTAGACAGACAGAGACAGACAGCTACAAATACACAAAGATACACAGACACACAGCTACACACACACAACCACCAGCTGAGGAGGAATCATAACGGTGCTATTTTTAGCTTCAGAGAAAAGGAAGAAGTAGCCTGGCTCATCTCAATGGAGGCGACCACAGGGTCCAGAGCCTGCCGTCTTCCACATTGACATAACATTAACCTGTATCGCACAAACACGCATGTAAGCGAGCCCACGTCCCAACACGGGGTCACCCATGCATGCATTTCTTTCATAATTTCTCACTTTCCACATCCGGCATCAACCGTGAACTCGGCTCTCGCACCTGAGCGAGCGGCCGGCAGACGCGAGGGGAACGAGGGAGGGGAGGGAGACACACAGATCGAAGGAGGGATCAGCCAAAGACAAACAGAGAGTTATCGCCGTTAAGCTCGGGTAAGACCCAATCGCTTAAACCCTTTAACACACTCTGCAGAGAGGGCCCCTTCGGTCCCTGCTGCTCTGACCTCGGCATCTGCTCCCTAAGGGGTCGAGCGAGGGAGGAAGGAGGAGAGGGAGAGGGAGAGGATGGGTCAGCTCCCCCCTCAATTCCCTCCCCTATCCCCTGACTGTTTGATGGATCTGTTCACTCACACACACCACCCCCCACACACCCCTCCGAGGCAGGTGTGATGGCCTAATGCTGGCTCTTATCACCGGGCCAGACAGACAGACGGGGCTTGGCCAGGTGGAGCTGCTCACCCTGATAAACAGCATGGGGATTTATTCACCCGCGTCAACATAATTAGCAGTGAGAGGCACCCCTTCGTTAACACCTTGATGGGTGTTGTCCAGCATGTGTGTGTGTGTGTGGACTGAGCAGCGGTGTCCAATCCCTCCAGCAGAGAGGGGTCAGTCTGTGTGCGTGTGTGTGTGTCGTTAAGCCCACGCCTGCTGCACGCAAAGCAGCACTCACATACGCACAATAACTCCCACGCACACACACACACACACACACACACACACACACACAGAGAAAGAGCGAGATCGAGAGAGGGGGGGAAAGTCGTAGGATCCACATCAAAGCCAGAACGCACGCGCGCACATACACACATTCGCGCGCGCGCATCATATCACTCCGCACAGTCACGCTTTTAACACAGTAAACACATAAAAATAACTCTCCGGCACGCGGGCAGCACTGTAGAAACCACAGCACCCGCGTGCGCGATAAATTTCGGGGCAATTTCAAGGCTTTATGCCAAATCAATCGAAGAAGTGAACACTCCGCTTCGGGATCGATGAGATTAACATCTTCACTAGCGAGGGCTTCCTCAGCCGTTACACATCTTTTTTTTTTTTCTTGCCTTGGGAGACATCTCTCCTGCGCTTGCCTGCGGCGAGAACTCCTCTCAAATCAAAGGCACACGCATAGATTTAAAGAGTAACTGAGTAAAAAAAACAAAAAACACACAAACTAACCCAATAACCTGCCATGTTTCCACGCGTCCAGCTCTCCTATCCTGTCCTTTCCCGGCTCCCTTCGCAGGTGGCGTGAATGTCAGGTAACAGAAATATCCTAAACACCCCCCCCCCCCCCCCCAAGAAACTCGGGTTTGAGTTTACCTGTGATTTCCCTGCTGACGCTGACGAACCCCGCCGCCGTGCTCTCCTTCGAGGCCATGGTGCGCTCCTCCCGTCGGCCCCTTCTCCTCCTTTCTTTTCCTCCTTTTCCTCCTCCTTCTTCCCTCTCCTCTCAGTTGTCCCTCAGATCCTCGCTGCGCACTCTTTCGCCTCCTCTCCTTTCCTTTCCTCCGCGCCCGCTGGTGATCCGGGCGCAGCAGCAGCAGCAGCGGCCAATGCAATGAAACGCGATGCTATGCGATGCGTGGTGCGCACTGGCAACCCGAGGAGCGCCTGCGACTTCAGCGCTCATACGCACATTGGAGAGAGAGAGAGGGGAGAGAGAGAGAGAGAGAGAGAGAGAGAGAGAGAGAGAGAGAGAGAGAGAGAGAGAGAGAGAGAGAGAGAGAGAGAGAGATAGGTGGGTGGATTGTAAGGGAGGAGGAGGGGGTTAGAGGTTGCGCAAGTGCCAGTGTTGCAAGTCATACAGACGCAAGTGATGCCACACATTAGCCCACATAGAACAGGATGACATTTTAATGCATTTTCATTATGCTGTTCAAGGCTCAGTCGTGTCTTGCTATATCCACCGAGGTTTGCTTGGAGTTTGTTTCAATCCCCAATAGGATTCCTTTGGTGCACCTGGATCAGCATGGAAACCAAACAGGATATCTGGTACATAATGAATGCATGTACAGCAATGAATGCAATAATCAGTCAGACAGGACCAGTTAATAGACCCATAGAAGTCACAAAATCAAATAAAAAAATCATTAAATAAGTAAAAATCAGTGTGCTAGTGATTTGTTCCCACCTAAACTCAACTTTATTTGTGGAAAAGAGTTTATCCACTTTTGTAGACTAACTGCATAGGGTCTTTTAAGGGGAGAAAAAGCATAAATGAATGCTTTTCTGAAATTGATTTTTGTTCATATTTGTTTAGCTTGCAGTGATCACCGACTGGAGCTCATGGTTTACCCACCTTTTTATTTAGCACTACATCACAAGCCTTCTTCCAGAGGGAATCTTCAGTATTATCAAAGAGGTCTGGGATTTTATAATTAGGAGGACTTTCATGATAGACTCATTGCGTCTCATGTTTGGAGAAAGATTAAAATATGTGCACACAATAAAGAGAATGGCTTTGTTGTGTCAGATTACAAAGTTGATTTGCCAGATGAAAAACGGCTTTTCACAGCAATATTTCTGTAATGATGTGAGGACATTGAGGGTGATGGAACAATATATCAAGCAGTTTCATTCACAGCACTTCTTCTCCATGCTGCGGGAGCACCACTCACGGCTGTGATAGGATTTGGGATGGAGGACTGGGAGGCCAGGTTCAAGCTGGAGCTGTAAGTAACAATGATGTATGATTCGCCCACCTATCTGAATGGCTGCTACTTGTCAATGTCATCTCTTATGCAACCCAATTCAATGCTTTTCCAAAGCTGCAGCCCAAATTAGATTTATAAATTCATCTGAATTGTTTAACCCTTTTAGCCCCATCCTCCGATTAATAATAAAGCAGATGTGCGCACATAGATTCATATGAAGGGGCGGGTTTTGTGTGTGTGTGGGTGTGCTCATATACATGTGTGCAGGGCGCAGCTGTCTCTGGTGTCATCTCCAAACATTGGCCCTTGAGGGGCCCCCATAGCCACATCATAAAAGTGGGGTGTCTGCCATATGCGTACATGCTTCTGTGTGTGTTTGCGCATGTGTGTGAGAGACCTTTGTGTCTGGGTCTCACTGATACTTCACACTGGTGAAAGAGAACCCAGTGGGGGGAGTGAGAGTGTGCGTGTGTGTGTGTGTGTGTGTGTGTGTGTGTGAAGGAGAAAGGAGGAGTGATTAGAGTGGTTTAGAGTGTGCAGGACAATAACCGGCTATTGTCTCCAGGTTTCATGGGGTTAAAAACCTCGGCACCGTTCAAAGATGCACTTGAAAGGATGATCCATTACTTATTCATCAATGCAGCATCTCATAGACAGGAGTAGGGATACTCAATACGCCCTCAATTACTTGTCTGTCTAGGTATGTGCATGAATATGCTTACATAAGACAACAGGGATAAAAGGTTTTAAAAAGGCATTGCTCCTCCAAAGTGCTCCACCGGCAGAGCAGACAAAACTCATTTGCATGTTTTTTTTAAAAGGAAATGGCCAATCTGTGTTTGTGCTCGCCTTTTCACAAATTGTAGCCATTTGGCAGACCGCGTTACACAAGCCAACATAACATCTGTGCATAGAGGAGTGAGACAACCACATATCACAGAAACACTTGGTCCTCAGAGAGAGAGAGAGAGAGAGAGAGAGAGAGAGAGAGAGAGGAAGAATAACACAGTATGATTCACTGGCAACCGCATCCATTCCATAACAGCCAGCGGATAACACAGTGTTATCACGCGCCGTCTTGCTGCTGCTCATCCTGACGTCAGTAAGAAGTCAAAATGTTTTCTTCAAAGGATGCTTTCATTCTGTTCCCCTTTATTCGCCCTCGCCTGGCCTTGGTTTTTTCCTCGCTCCACAGAATGTGCTAGAGTCACACACACACACACACACAGTGGTCGGGCGTCATCGCGGAGCAGCAGAGCTGATGATACACTGCCCTCACCTGGCGGATCACAGCAAACATCTATCCCCAGAGCAGTGGCTTGTGTTCTCACATCAGCAGAAGAAATACTGTTGCTGTATTTTTGCACATATCAAGCCGGATAGCAGTGATAACTCTGGCATAGGTAAATGGGGTTTCCAAAACTATACCATCACCCCAGGGTTTTAACAAATGCACACCATAGCCGAACCCCCAACAACTCTTGACGGGCTCGCCCACGGGCCCAAAAGTGGGTGACCTTCACAGCGATGATTCCGCCTCAGAAAAGAGAGCCCGCAGCAGCCAGTTGCTAAATGAGCCTGCATGCAGATGAAGAGCGCGTTGGAAACAGCTGCCCAGATTTAGACAGCTTGACTGCCTGCGTGCGCTGCACTCCACCAGAGGCGACACGCTACGCTTTGCAAGGGTCCCCACTGTTACAAGGCTCATTTGTCTGAGATCCGTTTTCCTCGGCTTGTTTTGACACCTCGAGGAAAGAGTCTGCGAGATAGATAAGTCGCTGAACTAAGGCGAGGAGCGCGGAAGAGAGAGAAAAGGTCACGTTTGAGAGTGAGACAGCGTGAACTCTCTAACTTTGTATTTCACAGGTGGACTTTTCACCAGACTGCTAAATCAAGGTACCTGAGCCCCATTGATCTGTTGACGTCACAGAGCCCCCCCCCCCCCCCAAAAAAAAGTGAAAAGAGTATTGATCGGGGCACAAATGCTAGGTAAAGGCTTTTACTCTCCTTTCCAAGACATCTATGGAGTCTTGTAGGTCTGTAGGGTCTTAAAACTGAGAATTGAAACGATGCCAGAATAGGCGAGGGAACGAAACCCCACACTAAACACACAAAACCAAACACAAGAATCATTTGGAAAACACTTAACCTAAAATAGCTTTTTATAAAACCGGTCTCCCGTATGGATTAAGTATCGCCATTGACCGCGTTGTCTATTTTGAGATTAGCCAGGCCTGAAGTTTGTCTGCAACTACAGTTTCTTGAATTGAGCTGAAATACACACCGGCGGCAGATTAAGTTTGGGATATTGTCCTACGGCTGCACCACAGTATAAACCGCAGTAAAATGAGTGAAAAGCAGCGACAAATCTTTTATTTCTTTTAGCGCTAAGAAGCTTTAGGCAAATATACAAAACATAAAAGAGCAGAGCCTCCAACTTTCCACTACTTGGTCAACTGCCTGACTGCGACACTGAAATTAAATCACCTCTAAATGTCTCTGAGAAAAAGATCCTTTTAAGCAGCATAATGGATGCGTTATTCTATATTGTAGGCATATTGATATACCGGTTTTCACTTTTGGAATGTTTTCAAATCAGTCCAGTCAGGACCCTGGAGAACGCAGGAGGAGAGCAGGCTAATGGGATAGTCTGCAAACCCCCTGACCCCGGTGTTACCCTGGATACCGAGCGTCCATTTCTCTACCATGTCCTCATTGTGGTAGAAGTCTTGAAAATATGACACTTTGAGCTGAAAGTACCAAGTGAAGATATTTTTGGGGATACCCATGTTAAGTGTTAGCCGCCCTCCTCCCAGTGCAAAGTCCAGTCTTGGGATGATGGACTCTTGGGTTAACTGTTTCATTTCCAGTTCGGCTTAGGCCATGATTGAGTCAAAGGTGAGAGAGAGAGAGAGAGAGAGAGAGTGAGAGAGAGAGAGAGATAGAGAGAGAGAGAGAGAGAGAAAGAGAGAGAGAGATAATGCATTGACTGCATTACTGTTTTCATGGCCTCATAAGGGTATTAGGGCATTGTAATTTTCAGGTATCATTTCGAAAAAGGCCTACAAGTAACCCATTTTGTAACCAACCATGATTTTGTTTAATTTCAAAAAAACACATGAAAAAAACACTATAAGTTTACTTTGCACTCAGCTTTAAGTTACAGCGCAAGAATGATTCATTATTTCCTGGTCTTTGGCACACAATCCATGTCCTTGGCAACTGCATGATGAGAAATGAATAGAGCAAGATACACAGTGATTATAATGGCTTAAAACAAATCGGTAAGTCAATAGATGTATCCAAGCGTTGTGTTTTTACAAGGGAGGGGAAATCGCAACACTGACAGAGGAGTTAGCTTACAGTTGCTGAGGGCACGAGCTGAAGATCTCCGTTTAATTAAACAGCATGGTTTTCAGTTCGCTCAGTTGGAAGTGTGGGCATTTGTTATGCTGGTAAGAGCAGTACACATGGGGTTTGTGACCTGTGGTAGCAGCAGTCCTCATTAGCATGAACGCCACCCTTTACATCCAGCTTACAGTGGGTTAATACTAGGGATGGGACAATATACAGTATATCGAAATTCAATATATCGCAATACAAAAATGTGACAATATGTATCGTGGGGCAAAAAAATGAATGGTGATATTAGCTCCATCTAAATTATATTATTTACACTTGTTTGCATTCTAGCAAGTCAATGCCATTGCATTTATAGCTCAGAAATAAACCTAATTTTGCACAGTCAGACTTTGTTGCCATTGAACTTTTATATATTACATCATATCGTAGTTGTATCAAATCATGAACCTCATATCACATATTAACTCATATCGTCAGATGAACATATTGTCCCATCTTAAGTTAATACAAAGCATGCAGTGTCCAAAAGTGTTGGCCTACATCTAGTACTTGTTTGTCAATTTTCAAAATCAGTGAAGTTATTTATGAAGTACGCAGCTCACTTAGTAAACTGTAAGTTGCAGTGAACCTCCTGACAATATAACTGCATCTTGCATCTGTCTTGCAGAGAACACACAGGTTTGATTCAGCCCATTTAAAGGAGCTGAACACTGTGGTCAATTATATGCGCATTCTGTGCCGGATTATGACAAATCGGTATGTATAGAGGTTTGTTTTATGTTTGCAGGGAGATATACAACTGCATGGGCATTGTGTTCCAACCTGTCCTTGTCCCCCATTATTGCAAACAAATGGTTATTATATGTCGAGATTCAGTTAATTTCCTCTAGGTAGCAGCAAAACACCATGTAGTAACAACTTGTTCAGGCGTAGGTCTGAATAATTCATTCATTTATTCATTTCTATTCTTTGCCCGTTTATTCCTTCTCAGGGTCACAGGGGACCGGAGCCTATCCCAGCATGCATTGGGTGGAAGGCATCAAGACACCCCGGACAGGTCTACATGTTTTTCCTATAATCTGGGGAAAAGGAGTCTGGTTTTGTATATGTGAACAGAACCACAGCTTGTATGTCCTCTGGTAACACATTACCCCACTTAATTGAAAATGAATAGAACATAGTACGGTGTGATTGTTCATGGATAGGCTCATGCATTCTGAATTCCAAATTCAACTTGTGTGTGTAAACGCCAAAACAAAACCATCTATTTTATTTCACTCAATAGAGCAGCTCCAGAGTGTGTCTTTTGATACGAGTCTTAATTTCTGCAGTCTATCACGGAAGTGTTCCTGCTCACAACTTTTTATCATTTACCAATGGAAGATTTTATAGCTTTATGAATTCTGCTTTAAGGAACTATCACTGTTTTTTACCTCAGTGGCATCACTTTGTATCTGAAAACCCGAGAGCCGGCCGTTCCTCCAAAGCTGCATAAATGGAATGTGATCATTTTAAAAGGATTCAGAGGTGTTTGAGGTTGCTTTATATTTGCAAGTGTGTGTACAGTAGAGTGAGTCAATGGGAGTGATGATCAGCACAAAATGGTAACAAGAACCTCGGTATTGGAAAACGATGCCAGACAAATAGAGGTCTGAGGTATTAAATCGTTTCCGCTCTGTCAAAAGCTCTGCCGCTGACCTTCATTGTAATGAACCTGTAACGCTGAATAATGAAGGCAAACGCTCGCAGATGCTGTGGGACTACAATGAACGCTTCACGGAGACAGATTTTTGGGACATGGGCACATTAATTAGAAATGATATGAGAATTAAAAAACCTCTGAAACACCGTCTACACTTACATATTAAATAAATTATGTGGCACCGTTTTTTGCTTCTCATTAATCCTGCGAACCTGTCAAGACTAACTTTCAGGTGTGTGGAAGATTTGTATGTTCAATTAGAAACTACAGGCAAAAAGATGTGGACAATTACAATCCCTCATAATTACAGTACTATCCCACTCATCTTATTATAATCCAATTGCCTAGGCCTATCATTCACTGTTACAAAGTTTTTGGTTCATAGAGATTCTAGGTTATATTGACAGTATGGTTACTATTGACTGGATCAGTGTAAAGAACAGGCATAGCACCAGCAGAAATATGCACTTATTCTTGCAAGTGATCCCGAGCCAAACTTGGATCCGGGCTTGATCTCAAATTAAATTCTGGATTTGCTTCTGCTGTGTTAATAATTCACACGCAGCTGCAATCCAAGGCCCCGCGCCTTGCAGCGAGGCTTTGAAGATATGAGACAACCAAGATGGATGCAGCGGCTGCTGACCATTACAAAGCCTGGGAGGGCCGCAGAGTGTGTATGTGTCCACGTGCGGCCGTTTGAGACAGGATGAAATAGAAAGAAAGTGGCAGCGCCAATAGGTTAGTCCACAAGAGGGGGTGGGGGTGGGGTGGGGGGGTGGGGGGTGGGGGGGTGTAGAAAGGGGATTTGGCTACAGGGATCAATAAAGTACTGTATCAGGCATGAATACGCCGATTGTCCTGTCAGGTCTGATACATGTGGATTACCATGATGACAAGGCGATATTGGCAACTTGATTTGATATGATGGATTGCAGAGGGGATGATAGAAATCCCCAGGTGGGAAATCAAAACTGCGAGAGTTTTGTTATAGTGAAAATGATCAAAGACGCTGTTTTCCTTCCCGGGGATACCGGCGATGCAGACCTGCCACGCTCGGGCCTTCGGGCAGTTCCATTTCCCAGAAGTAGCAGAGTCCGCGGCGGATTTCTTGACACACAGCACTCGAGGCTGGTAATCAAAACAGTCTGGTTGAAAGGGAGAGAGCTGGAGAGCATTAGCAGAGCGGTCATTCTGCAAAGTATATCCATCTCAGCAGGTCAATTAATCTCATATTCAGTCTTAATCTCTTCGTTTGCTTAAAATGAGTGTAAAAATCTGCCGGTGGGGTGAGACAAATTCCATTGGTGTCTAGTGGAGCTCAACTTCATTCCAGAATTGTCTTGAAATCACATTAGCTTGAACCAAATGGAGCGATCCGCCTTATTCAAGATCGTTTTGCTTGGGTCAAGAAAATTCTTGAAATAAGGTGAGATGCACTACAAAGTGATATTTTCTCACCTCACTAGCAGTTTTGTCACCTGTTAAGACTAAATACAGGATGAAATGATTTATTGAGAGAGATATTTTTTGCAGTGCAGCCTCTGCCACTTAGACTTTGAGGTGAGCAGTGTGGGGTCAAAGGTCAAGTGGCTAGCATCTGAGGATGAAAGTAAGAATGTTAGAGCAAGGTATGTAGTTGGTACAGGATATATCACTCCTTCACTAGTCTACACAGCAACACAACAAACAGAGAGAGATGAGATGGAGCTTATTTAAAAATAATTAAAGCTTAGATATGTAGCAATGAGAGCGCAGGTTGTACATGAAGTCACCAATCAATCGTATGCTTGAAACCAAATCAACACTCAGCGAAAACAACAGAGAAGAAAATGTTCTCTCATGCTTGGCAGAAGCAACAAATATTCTTTGCCCTCCCTTTATTCCAAGTCCTTGACATTTGCAGGGAGAAAAACAACAACGCAGACGTGAGAAATATAATTCATGTCTTTACTATGCGAATAAAAGACAAAACCTGACAACTCTTAAATAAAACCTTTTTCAGAACAAACCAAAGTTTACCTTTCTCAAGGTCTCACTTCTGCTTCTGATACTAATTCAGCAACTTCTTCCAGCAGTCATCCAAAACATTTTTTATATTTTATTTAAAGATTCGGGTTAATTAGTTTTATCCTTGAAACATCTATGAAAATATAGAAATAGACTAATTATCTCCCACTGGTGTGTGTGTGTGTGTGTGTGTGTGTGTGTGTGTGTGTGTGTATACGTGCGTGCGTGTCTGTGTAGGCCCAATCCCTCATTCTGGCAGGAATCGGCTACTTAATTCTAGTAATCATTAGACAGGGTAGTGTATTAATTAATAGTCATTGTGGATGTCTGCCAAGTCAGGCAATTCATGTTGGTGTCCTCTGGTGAGGAATACATAGCATGCAAAATGTGTCATCGCTGTATTACAATAGCAAGAGTAAACAAGATCGCCCCACTGGCAGCCATAATGAACAAAAATACATCCTCTAAATTAAGCCTGACTCTGCATGAAAGATACATTCATGCATAACTGAGATTATTAATGTCATGTATTAATGATAGGTAGTAAGGCCACATGATCGTCTAGAATTAGCAGCTTGTTTTCTTGAACTGAATGATCATTTGTCACCCATAGCTAGTAGTGAGAAGTGCTGATTCTTGGTTAACTCCTTATCTTTTCAATGAAAAATGAGAAAGGAGTCAACTCTTCAGCAAAGGTGATGCTGGTGAGTGGGCGGAAAGAAAAGAATCCTCAAGGAAACAGGCTGTCAGCCAAGCACAGTCATTTAAAGGCGTTACGTGCAGCTTTGCAACCTCAGTAAATCATTACCACATTCATTTGGAGATATTTACCGTTAACAAACAAGTTGCTTTATGGCACAAAACAGGAAGAGAAACAGAATCGTCTCCACCATGGTCTCATTTGTTTACATTATAACAAAGGCATAACAATTTATTTGACACTGACATATTGATGTTTAAAAATGTAAGATGTAACACCTTTAAATGAGGTTTTAAATGAGCAGCTAGGATCTGAAGCACTAACTAACCCAGGACATTTTCACATATTAATTATGCATTTACAGTACACACATTCCTGAAGAGCAGCACTTGCAGACAAAAAATAAGCTTTCGGCAAATTTCTTATCCCATCATAACTCAAAAATAGTCTTATCTCTTATTAATAGCGCTATCAAGCATATAATTAAGACAGAATGGTAATATTCTGTCTATAAATGGTTAAATAATGGTCGCATGAGTTCATCAATATACCAATTCTCTCATTCAGCTAATTAGGGAATTAAAATAAAGCACATTTAAATGATTCTTCCTTTTTCGGGGGACCATCTGGAACCCTCCCAAGGGTCCCTAAGTATTCCCTCTCCGCCACTTTGAGAACAACCCGCTTTGAAAGCGTGCATTTTCATGTAGCCTTATCAAAAGATTTATCATGGCCCTCATTATGAACGAGTCACTCCGCGCTCCGCGTCTCTTTTCTTTATCTGTGTCCCATCTCCTCGTTCTGATTGGGCCGCTACTCTCTCAGCGGCCCATTCAGAACCTTCTCCTCCTCGCTCCTTAATTTTATTGACAGCTCTGTTTGCCCATCCTTTGCGGCAGCTATCAAAAAAGCAGCTGTGGTCCATATTTTCCGCCGCCGCATCAGCGGGGGACTGATGGCGTTAATCAGAAAAAAGGGATTCAACGCAGCTGGTTTCTAAATCCTACTGAGTGTATAATGGAGTAAAAATATATCCGATTGTCATCCCGAGAGCAAATGCAGCATGTTCTCTCTGTCTTGAGCTTTCTGCTTAAGAGCAGAAAGATCCTGCTTACAGGAGTTTCTCTTGACCTCTTGTCGCTGCTCAATGTGGATTGGAGCCCAGTGTGGAGAATGGAAAACGTTTTGCTGGAAAGAGAGTTCAAGTACAGTAGGAAAACATCCTTAAAAATCTCAGCAGGGCAAATAAAATTAGATAAAAGACAAACTCTGTCCTCATACAGTCGATAATTTCTACTAAACTGAACTTCTACCTGCAGTGCGTGTCAGCAAAAATGTCAGCGCACACAAAGTTTCCAGTTTTAGTCGTAACCTTCAGCAGCAAAGATAGAAACAGAAATCCGACAGTGGTGCGAGGAGATTTTTCTGTATCATGTTGCAAAGCGCCTGAGGAAACATCACAGAAATTTACCCAAAATGTCTAGCAACATGCTAGTCTGTCAGCTCGCCCCAGTTCATGTTACATTTTAAATTTGGCACTGAATGTAGAATCAGGGTAGTTGTTTGAGAGGATGGCTAAAGCCAGGGGCGAAAGAAAAGGAAAAAAAAAGGGAGGCAGGGAGAGATTTGGAGGAGATTGATGGACACGGGATGAAAGGGAATGAACAGTGGGGAGGTTTCGGAGAAAAAGTAAGAAAGACTATACTGTGCAAGAAAAAGTAAGCAAGAATATGCTGTGATTCCATTACTCTGACCAGGGTCCATATCTCTTATTATTATTGGATATCATACACAACATACAAATACATTGGCTTGATCATTTGATAATGCTTTTCCTAGTCAATATGTTTATTTTCTAGATGAAAGCTGAACGTTCGAAAATGCTATTCAGTTCTGCCAAAGCTCCCTATATAGTTAATGTTGTAGCAGTCCATGGTCTTGCTTCACTACACTGCAGCTTTATTGAAGGTGAGTTATGGTGCGAAGCAGAAGCACTTAGATCTTGAAAGCTTTAAGATTTTAGGCAAAACACACCTGTGACTTCCAGTGATTCTGGTTTACGTTTGATCAGATCCACAACAGACAATGTTTCTATGAGGGGACAGAAAGGGAAATGCCATCATCACCATTGACCAGAGGTGGAGACTCGAGTCACATGACTTGGACTCGAGTCACAATGTTAGTTGCCTGAGTCTTGACTTGATGCATGAAGAGAAGACTTGAGACTTGACTTGACTTGGGTTCTGGTGACTTGGGACTTGACTCTGACTTGTACTTTGATGACTTGAAAAGGTTTCTAAAGTCTTGACTTGAGATCTTGTGTTTGTGTAAATGACTTAGATTGAAAGTGATGAGATTTGTTCCAGCAGACGACTGAATTTAAATTCTGTTTTCTGAATTTGTATGGAACGATTGACTGTATTGAAGTTGAAACTGATTATAGAAATCAAACTCATGATGCTCTTACCAAGTTTTTATCCTATTAAAACCATATTGCATTGAAAAGTCCTAGATATTTAGTTTTCTTTAAGATATTTAATTGATACTGGACTCTTCTGAATTGACTTGCTGTTCTACATTTAGACTTGAGACTTGACCTTAATGACATGGACTTGACTTGAACTTGACTTGGTGTTCTACATTTAGACTTGGGACTTGA
Organism: Centroberyx gerrardi; assembly: GCF_048128805.1. NCBI lineage: Eukaryota > Metazoa > Chordata > Actinopteri > Beryciformes > Berycidae > Centroberyx > Centroberyx gerrardi. The sequence continues at coordinate 8,184,596 of NC_136009.1, forward strand.
CATTAATGACATGGACTTGACTTGAACTTGACTTGCTGTTCTACATTTAGACTTGGGACTGACTTGGGACTCGAGCGAAGTTGACACACCTCTGACCTCTCTGACTTAAGGGGCCAGTTTGCAAAGGTAATGCTGAATACATAAGGCAAAATGGAGCAGATCAGGAAACACGTAGGCTACACGGCAGAAAACAAATTATCATACACTCACACTGGGTTTTTTGATAAGCCGTGACATGGCTCTATTCACGCTTTTCCTTTCTGGGTAGACGATGCTCATCAACCCTCCAGCTGTACCTTGGAGACTTCACAGAAAGCCAATAAAACTTGGATAATCTTATTAGAGCTGCCATACAGGCATCATGCATAAAAATAAAATACCTTTGGTGAGTTTCCCATTGCCAAAGGCGGCTGACAACCTCTCCGCTTCCATGACAGCTTCCACATCATCTTTAGCTGAACTGCGCTGCTCAGGTGGAGGGCGCTTTAAGTCGATAAATCTCATTATTACGGCGACGCACGGACGCCGAGATGGTAAAGATTGTTGTGCGGAATCAGCTGCAACGCATTCGCAAATAATTTTTATGCAATACATCAGACATGCATATTAACTGCTAATATTGTTCTCTCTCTCCTCCTCTCTCTCTCCTGCCTTGAGGCGGGTATTATCATTGTAATCAAGCGGAGACCCGGCTAACGCGATCATTCCTTAAACCATCATGTAGAAATAATCCCCTCCTTCGTATTTGATTTGATTATGGCAATAAATCTTTTTAACCAGCTATTCAAACGCACAGAATTAATGTACATGTGCAAAGGAATCTGCAGAGTTAGGGAGTGGTTGTTGCCGCCGTTGCCTCACAGCGACCCGGGTTCGACTCCTCGCCCCCCGGGGCCTTTCTGTGCCGAGTCCGTGTGGGTTTTCCTCCCACAGTTCAAAGACATGCAAGTGGGATGAATCAGAGACTGTAAATTGCCCCTGCCTCCCCTGCCCTAATGCATGCTGAGGGTCTGCTGCAGCCTCTTGAATACGAATAAGCAGGTACAAAATAAAAGAATCAATCTTCCCAGCAGGTGGCAGCAAATACCAAAGCATACGGTTGACTGGGCCTGTGTGCTTCAACGTGGTTTGGACGTAAATTCAATGCGGCTATGGCTGCTGCCTGGAGCATGGCAGGTCAGAGCCGGTTCACCTTTGTAACTGGCGAGTGAATGAAGTTCAGGAGCCGAGTTGGTGATGCATGGCAGCTATGGAAGAGCCTCCAATCTCATGAATTGATTATGAATTCGTTTAATGTCGACAAAAACGATATATATGTCAAACTAAAATGGTTAAGAAGTAAAGATAAGGTTTATTTGACAAGAGCCCAGATGTACTGCACATAAAAAAATTGGCCAGATTATAAGGATGGCTCTATGGCTGTGTGGGGTGTTTGAGCCGCTGCTGCCCTTCAGCGAATGGATGCTCCGATGAAACTAGACCAAACATATTTCTTCCGCCGCCCTCAGCCATTAGCACTTCTCCATGATCTATGTAAGACAATGAGGGACCCAGCTGATGAGAATAAAACCCCATGCACATTTCACCCGAGGCGCAATATGCCTCTCCACTTATGATTCTACTCACTCCATTGGACAATTAACCAATCTGACACTGAGGCCTAATGAAGATACTTCCCTCACTGTGTGTGTGTGTGTGTGTGTGCGTGCGAGTAATTGCTTATTATGTTGTCTTTTTCTGCCTTTTTTTGTTCCCTCTGATGATCAGCTGTGTAAATAGTCTCTCTGTCTCTCTCTCTTTCTCTCTCTCTCTCTCTCTCTATCTCACTCTCTCTCTCTCACACACACACACACAGACTTCCATCCCGAGTCTTCACCCGGCACAACAACATTACCACAGATATGATCACCCTGCTCGGAGCAGCCGACCAGCTCAGCTCCCAGGCAACCGCGCCGAGCAGATAAATAAAAAGAAGGCCCCCGACACTATCGGCTCGCCCCCACCATTTAGAAATATTCCACAGCCACATTTATTTATGTCCCATTCAGCGGTGACAGCAGCCGGACACAGGTAAACAAATAATCTATATATTTTCCGGTAACAAATATTATCTCACGGGAAGCCACGCTTTCGCTGGCTTCCCATCGCAAGATTAGGCCTTGCTTTAGTTTCACCCCCCTAGTTTGCTTTCAGGCAAACATCTCTCGGACTCCTCATCGCATCCACAAACCTAAGAGACCTGCAGAGGGATTTTGATGGTTTCTGATAGGATTGCTAGCTACAATAGAACTGCAGCGTTGGAAGACATTGCCCCCTTTCCTGCTTCCAAGGCATGCAGATCAACTTTAAGTACAGTAGGCATATGTTCCTACTGTCACGGCGTAATTGCTTGTATTTAAAGCGCCTAAAGCCCGCACACATTGGCTAAATACAGTGCAGTCGTATGTAAATGTGGATGAGAGGGGAGCATCGGGCTGCATGCTTAGCAGTGTCTTTGAATGATTACTGTCTGGTATTAGGCAAATGCTCTACGCTTATGGAAGCATGATAAGGGATTATGTCGCCTCGGCTAACACCATGTCACCGAAAAGCAAGACAAGAAGCAATTCCAATAAAGATTTCGGAGTAATAATGCCTTGCTCTCCCTCCAGAGCGAGGGGAAAGGGTAGCCCATGTTGCAAACAATTCCCCCCCCCCCCCCCCTCCATCTCACACATGCTGGAAGCTCACTTCAGTGTCCGCCATTATCCGGCGCGCTTTCATGATCTGCCCTCCTCCATCCTGCTTTCCCCCCTGCCTCTGAAGTGTAAATACCTCTTGTGTAATTTACCCTGAAGTTCCTATTCACTAATTACCCTCTAATCCTACCCCACCCCGCCGAAACCAACTCCCGCTCCAGGTCTCCCCCTGTTGCACTATGGATTTCCCTGTCGGCTGGCTATGGGGAGATCGAACTCTAATTAAGATTGTTAATGAAGATTTAATTTTCCACTTCAAATGAGCCAGTGAACTCGGAGAGCATCCCGAGCGCCACGCACGAGCGGGGGAGCGCGCGAGAGCGAGAGAGAGAGGGGGAACGAGACAAGAGATGAAGAAGAAGAGAAATGGAGGAGGGGTGGAGGGAGAGAGGGGAAGAGGGGGGGGGGGTGTTAGGAAACCACAGGGACAGATGGAGTTAAAAGCTACTTAGACGCTTGGTAGACGTTTAACTGTGGGGCAGGAAGCCCGGCACATCCGCGGGTTCCACTCGCCTCGCAGCTCCACGGCCGCTGAAAATTCCACCACATTTCATAAATGTTTATTTGTTTACACAGCAACCATCAGAGGCTGTAATCAACTCACTGCAGATACAGACTGCATGCACACGCACACACACACACACACACATACCCAGAAACACACACATGCACACCCTGTGCCGTATAGCCGGAGGGATTCTGCGTGTCAGTAAGGATCAAACAGAATGAGGAATCTCCATGTACTTGCCTTCACACACACACACACGCAGCACAACACACACATAACTAGTGTGTTCTGTGATGCAATCCTGCAGCACACGGAGCACGGTAGTGTGCAGCTCCATGGCACGGTGTTAGTTACCCAATCCCAGCTGTACTGCTTTGCTTAACAGAGTCCATTTCATCTCCAGCTCTGCCATTATACTATGATCAATTATGCATGCTGTAATTATTGACAGCGTCCTGACAGCGTATCTCACCTAGAGTGCTGCATTGCAGTGTTGATGCTCGAGGCGGACTGATAAACTTACATATGGGACGCTCTATAAATCTATAGTGCTGCTGTGTTTGTTACAAGTTGATACGAATTCAGTTTGTTTTATCAGCGTGTGTGTGTGTGTTGGGAGGGTGGAGTGTGTGTGTAAGTCAAAGTTCTGCTTTGCCTGCAACTGATTTCACGTCATCTTCAGCTGAGCTATGTTGTTCAGGCAGGTTGTTGGAACGCACTTTAACGCCATAAATCTCATCATTATGGGACTGCTTAGCCACCGAGATGGCAGAGGGTTTTTTTTCTTCTCTTTTCAGCACTCTGCAGAATCAGCTATAACACAATCACAAATAGAGTTTTATGTAATGCAACAGACTTGCATATTAACTGCTAATATTGTTCTCGCTCTCCTCCTCTCTCCTCTGACTTGAGGCGGGTATTATCATTGTAATCAAGCGGAGACCCGGCTAACGCGATCATTCTCTAAACCATCATGTAGAAATAATCCCCTCCTTCGTATTTGATTATTGTAATAAATCTTTTTAACCAGCTATTCAATCGCACAGAAATGGCGCACATCTCCCCGATCCATCATGCAGCCGGGGTGAACCCTGCGGAACATGGGAGCGCTGCGAGGCTCAGTGAAAGGCCCCTTATTATTCGGTCGCGGCTGTCAGATCTGCTCTGTTTGCTGCCGCTCTGGAGTTCAAAATGTCCATTTCTTGGAGGCGAACAAACAGAGGACGCTCCCCCTCCGTCTAAAAAACGTGATTGCTCTGCAGAACTCTCCGTCTGTCCTCTATTACTGACCTCGCATCCCCCCGTCGGGGCCGGATCAGACCAGACAAGGTGTTCCTGCATCCTGCAGTCAGAGCGCACACAAACACACACATACACACCGTCTCTCTCACACACACACACGCCGTCTCTGTGGTTTTTGTCAGAGATTTCAAGGGGCCAATTTGACACGGCACACCCACCGACTCGCACACATTTACACAACCAGACACATGCACACAAGGTGCGCAACCCATTTGTATGCGACGCACACCTCTTCTCTCAATTGCTCCCTCTCCCTCTCTCTTTGTGTCTTTCTCCCTCTCGCACACGCACACACAAACAGGAGGCATGAAGCAGAAGTCTGATTAGGCTGAAAGTTGAGAGACTCTCTGCAAAAAGGGAGCACAGAGCAGGTCTGACTCATCTCTTTGAAACATTGCCTTTTTTATTCAAATTTACAAAAAGAAAAAGGTACAACAGAAATAAATACACTTTGTTCAGCACGCCATCGTGGAATTGTATCAACATCGTGCAGGAGCGATGAAGGCCCTATAGGGGCGCAGAACCTATGGGGATTACCTGTTTGGAGTCAAGAAGATTTTAAAGGCCGGAGAGAGGTCATGATTTCCACCCCGCACCCTTCAGCTAACACACACACACCCCTAAATGCTATATTTGCTGTACATATCATCATAATATGCAAAGATACCTTCTGTTTTCCCTTGAGTGTGGCCTCATTTCCCCCCCATACGCCGGCTTTGTTGACAAAGGGCTTGACAAACGGCCTGACAAGCCCACTTTCATCCGTCACTGTGGGTTGGTGCATCTCTGCTAGCCAAAAGAGTGAAAATGAGCCTTGGATCTGGAGTGCCGCTGCGACTGCAGGCTTTTATTCTATTTAAAACAACTGATTCAACTAATCACGCTTTTGATTGAACCAATTTGCCGGGCGCAGGAGGTGGGATAATCAGCTCCGTCAAGTGGGTTAGTCACTGCGGTACTCCAAAAACTCCAAAATAAGACAAATCAAGAGAATCATTACTTTGATTTTGACCAATCAGCCAAGGCAGAACTCTGACTTAGGCCAATCAGCGGAGATGAAACACCTGGAGCCAATCAGGGCTGCGGGTAAAAAGCATAGAATTAGAATGGAAAGAGAGGGCACTTGTTGGTAAATCATGCTAATCGCTTTTGCGATGGCTGCCATAGAAAGAGTTTTGATGACGGCGTGCTGAAAAAAAAGAGCGTGGTTTCATGTGTTGAGAGAGGCATCAGACGCAGAGAGTTGGAACATTCAGCATCACCGCCAGTGGAATATTCAGCCAAATGATGCACTGGCTACGGCAACACATTAGCTCTCTTGTTCCCATGCCCTGCAACAGCACTTATTTCCACAACAAAACGGTTAAACGTTCTTTGGCAGTCATCTTAAGTGTACAAGTCAAATGAACCATTCAAGACTCACACTCTATCCATTCTAATCTTGTTGATAAGGTTTAAAGGTGGCATATATCACCGCGTACAGCAATCTCGCTCTCATAAAACTAAATTGCCCTTATACCTATGCTTGTCACTACGAATTACACTACATGTTCCACAGCTGATGGAAAGTATAGTTAGCTTTAGGGTGTTTAGGTATTCAGCCAAAACTAATTATAAGTGTGTACTCCCCACAGTTCTGCCCCCCTCTCTTCTCCAGTGATTGCGCAGTAAGTACACAATGGTCCTACTATCGTCGGTTCTGCCACAGTGACACTGTACGGACAAGTGTGTGGCTCAGGTAAAGGGGTATATAGGTGCGTATGGGTTTCATTATGGTCGGTGTGTAGCTACACTTCCTGATTGCTTGACATGAGCGGACCTTGACAACAAGAGGATGGCAGACCGAAAGCGGGCAGATACGTTGATTAAGTTGGCAGCTCGACTTTTTGTGGGTGGCTTTACAGTGGACCAGTGATGAAACAGTGTGAAATTTCTGCGATGGTACACCAAAGACATCATGTCCACATTCAGGTTGGGGTGGGTGGTAATATTCCTCTCTGAAGTCAGTGTTCTCAAGGCAAATTGAATCCGACTTTTAGGTTGTTTTTCTACAAAATTAGACAATTCCCTAAAATTCCCCTACGGATGTTTGTGAAGCAGTTGTTTTATAAGATTCAGTTTTCTAGCTTTAAGATAAAGGGAAATGCAATATTATGTTATCGTTCAGTTGCATTGCCTGAAATGGATGAAAGAACATTGTATGGGCAGTCAGGCAACCATACCCAAATTACAAATCTTAATCTTAAATGTATTTTATAATTCTAAAGAAAATTGTCCTCCCATCCATCTCAGGCAATGTAACTCAGTGATGTCAGAGGTGTGCTGAAAACTCATAAAACAACAGAATTTTTTTGGGGGGGGAAATGTTTACTTTTGCAGAATAATAATCCACAAGTCCATTTTGGTGGTATCCCCGTTTAAGAAAATATTTCTTTGTGTTCATTCCGGGGGAATTTCTGCTCCAGTCCAATGGAATTCCATCCAATTGGTTCTTTGCGGAGTCAGGGTAGCTCGGAGGCTTCCTGTAACTTATGTTTTGCACAACACATTTTGCTAGAGGCCACATCTATAATTGAATCCTTGGCTTGTCCATCTCAGACAAGAGCTACCACAAAACAAACCCAAACCCGTTCACTTAGTACAGATGTTGAATACATGGTGTTGTTTTCAGTCCAGGTCTTGGCTGTTCAGTCCAGCTCAATTCATCCGGTTCTAATCTACAGTACATACAGTATAGTCCCAAGAGTGCTCCATTTGGACATGGAAGTTCTGTTTTTATTTATATATATATATTTTTTTTTTACTCATTTTTTCATTTTTATATACTCTCTTTCAGCAATAATATTCAGTGGTATTTACATTTGAAATGCCTTTACATACAGTCAAACATTGTATTTTTTGTTTCTTTGACATCTTAAAAAAAACAACAACTTTAATCTTTGACATTATTCATAATCTATTATTGAACATCACACAGTATAAAAGTGCATTCCAGCTGAAAACTCAGCTCATTTGCATCCTGACCTTTAACAAGAACAAAAAGCCTGCCACGGGAGTCTCTGTGGTGTTGTTCCCCTATAAATTCATTACTGATCTATGGAAATTTTAATTTGGGCAGTAAGTGTTCAGAGTGGGAATTGATTGCCGCCTTGGGTTTTGTTTTTTGTGTTTTTTTTAAATCATGCAGACTTAGTCCTCAACACATGTCGATTGAAATTAGAGGAGCGCTTGGCATCAGAAATTGTAAATTGTCCCTTCTTCTTCCATAAAAACATTTAAGCGATCAATAAAGGAATGATTTGTTTGTCATCACTCACATAAAGTGAAAGAAATAACTTGTGGATGGTTTTGCTTTCATAATTTACTGTAGTACAATCAAAGCCTTATGGTGTTGATCAGTCTTTCTTTTGTGTGTGTGTGTGTGTGTGTGTGTGTATGTGTGTGTGTACGTGTGCGTGTGTCTTTGTAAACATAACAACACTCAACTACAAAAAGCTAGGGGGTTGGGGAGGGATCACATCCCTAAATCATTTAAATTTTTCACAATGTCTGTTTTCCTTGTGGACCGTGAGGAGGGAGAATCTTTTGCAGGATTTAAATGATTCATCATTTTCATTTGGAATGAAGTAGTGAGCTGAATAATTCACTTTTCTGCCTTCTGCAGATGGAATAAAAAAGTAACAGTTTCTGTACAATCATCTCACTTCTATCTCTCCATAGCTTCATCCTCTGTCCTGTTCATTTTATATTTCTATATGTCTTCATCTCCTGTGCACCACCCTAGTTTTTCCTAGCTCCCTTGTTGAGTGTTTACTCTTGCACGTTGTCCCAAAAACTAATGTTGCGGCTCAGGTTTCATTCATTCCTCGTCTTCAAACCGTCTCTGCGTATTATGAGTTCTCCCTCCCACTCTCTCTCGCTCTTTGTTAAACATACGCACACACAAACACACACACAAGCACACATACACACACAGAAAAGTGCACCTATATTCATCCACATATATGTGCATGTGCTTCACATATACTCACATAGACAGACCCACTCTTTCTCTCTCCCTCTCTCTCTCACAGACACACACACACACACACACACACACATGCAGACACAAAGAATAGACTTAACACACATGAAACATCTTCCTCCCTGTTTCCTGCTGTTTCTCATTCCATACGTGTGAGAGTTGAATTAAATCGAGTCTTGGACGCCTCGGTTGTTTTTCTTTGTCCAAAGCGTTTAACAAATTGTTGCTGCCCAGAGGAGAAGCAGCCTGTGCATTGTCTCAGTATCTGTGCTCAACCATATCAGCGCTTCAACACTTATTGCTTTAAATTACATCAATCACTCCCTCCCCTGCCCTCGCATTCTCCATCCTCCCTCGGCTCATTTTTCTCTGTCTCTTTTTATTACTTTGCCTCTTCATCTTTCTCCCCTTTAACTTCTCTTCACATTATTCCAGCTCTGGTTGCCTTTTCATCATCCCTTCCATCCCCTCCCTTCCTCTCTTGCCCCCCTTTGCCCCTATTTGTTTCGTTTTTATTTTCTTCTCAGTCTTTCTCCTCGCCCCCGGCCTGCTCTCCTCCCTCTCTTTTCTCCTTCTTCTCTGCCTCCTCTTTGTCCTCCTTCTCTTTCTTCTTGGCGCCCTCCTCCTCCTCCTTGTCATCTCCTCGCTCTTGCTCCCTGTCTTTGAAGAGCTGGGCTAGTTTCTGGAACTGCGGGCCCCACTCCTCCAGCCCTCCCCCCCAATCCTCCTTCTCTGCCTCCTTCTCGCCTTCGCTCTCCAGCGAGCTGAGGGATCCGGCGCGGGACCCGGTGCCCTCCAGGCCGTACACCTGCACCGAGTCGTACGGCGGCTGCGAGGGGTCGAACGTGACCTGGGCCAGGCGCAGGCGCAGGAACTCGCCCACCCTCAGCGCCAGGGAGGGACCCCCGGGCAAGCCCGGCGCCCCCCGCGCCGCCTCCAATCCCGGAACCCAGCCGCCCCCGAAGCCCATCACCCCTCCGTACGGCCCCCTCGGCTGCCCCGGGAAGGGCAGCAGCTGGGGGGTCATATCCCTCCGGCCCAACACGTACCCCCCCAGACCCACCCGCTCACGCCAGTCACCGATAAAGCCCGCCGCTTCCGGGTACATGGAAGGAGTCCCGGTCAGTGATATCCCTCCGCCCTCCCTGTCCGGCCTCGCCACCACAAAGTTGCTGCCCATCTCCAGCCCGCCCCTCCCCAGGCTGCCGGGGTAGTCCCTCTGTCCGGACACTTCCCCCTGCAGGACAGCGGCGTAGTTGCGTCCACTGGCTGGTTGCTGTTGGCCGTCTGTGGAGGCGCTCCCACTTCCACTTCCACTCCCTCCACCAACTCCACTTCCTCCTCCGGCGCTGGACTCAGACTCGGCCTGACCGGAGCCCGCGCGTTTCGGAGACAAGCCGGCGCGGGAAGCCCTGCGGCCCGCCAAGGGGAGAGTGGCCGAGTCGCACACCCAGCCTCCCGCGCCGTGACCCTGGCCGATCACGGAGCCGGAGCGGGTCAGGACCAGGTTGTGCTCCCTGGGCAGGGTCTCCGACTGCACCTGGAGGGGACGGACGCGAGCACGAGTGGTTTCAGTCCGGGACTGGGGCAGGGTGCGGCACTGTTAGGTTTTAGGTTACGGGCAAACAGATGCAATGAGAAGATTTGCACAGAGCAAGCAGGGGAATTGGTTAAGAGGGCAGAACAAAAGTAGGAAGATGAAGGGATGAAGGAAAAGCGGGAGATGGCGGCGATGAAAGAGTGATCCGAGGCGGAGGGAGAGGCGGACATCGAGCGAGAGATGGAGCGGAGGAGAAACAGAGTTGGAAAGGTGAGAGAAGCAGTAGCAGTTAATTGAGCACTAGAATGAGCTAACACTGCACTGTGAGAGGGAGATGGAGAGGGAGGTGATCAGGAGATAAAATATTTTAAAAGTAAATAAAGGAAGGACCACAGAGCCTCGCTGCTCACTAATAAATAAAACAAAACATAAAAAAAGATAATGAACAACAGGATATAAATGTGCTGAAATGTCTGAATCATCATCCTCCCTCAGCTTTGTCCTGGACAATTTTGCTACAGCATGGAGATTAGAAATATTTTCTAGTTGCAATTGCTGCAATAAATATCGCATTCGGTTTATAGTAGCTGAGCACATAATTGCTAATTACTTAATTATTTACTTAATTACTTACTTGCTTACTTACTTATTGATTAATTCATTAATTAATTCATTCAGTTTTAATTCATTCTTCAATGCAGTCGTCTATCACTTCCTCTCTTTATGCATTTGTCGATCCAAGCATCCATCCATCCATCCATCCATCCATCCATCCATCCATCCGTCCATCCGCTAAACTGCTGTAGTACAGAATCCTGTGCTGCTGCATTCCTTACCCAGTCCACGTCTTGACCGTGGTTCAGCTTCTCCTCTCCGCTGCCCTCTGTGCAGTTGCTCGCGGTTCCCGTCCCTCCCCCTCTCTCCTGGCTGTTATTGGTCCTCGGCGTCCCCCCGTCGGACGTGCTGGTCTGGGGCGCCGTCCCGTCACGGCTGCCCGCGCGGCTGCCCGTCCGGCTCCCGGCGGCGAGCTCCACGGGGCCCATGTACACGGCCCCGGACTCCATCGGGCCCACCATGGCCCCTTGGTTCTGGATGACCAGGGAGTGGTCCGGCTGGCCCGCGGGGTAGCGGTAGCCCAGCTCGGCCAGGCCCGGCTCGAACGGGGCCCCCGGGGCGCGCCGGAGAACGGGTAGCGTGTGGCTGCTGTAACAGAGGCGGCCGTAGAGGGGTCCTCCCGGTCCCGCGTAGTTGGGATCCACGCCCGCATTCTGAGCCCAGCTGTAGGTGCGGGCCTTGTCCTGGGCGTGATGGGAGTAACGTCTGCAACACACAAGACAAATTCACCATCTAATTTTGTTTCTTATTTCTGAGACGCAATCTTAGATAAACTAAAGCCTTTGTACTTGTTTACGGCCTCTCCATATGGCGTGTATGACTTCATCAGAGCTAATTATTAGTCTACAGGCGATAACAATGTTTGAGAGAAACATCAAAGCGGGTGCAAACAACTCACTGATGTAGAACAAACAAAATGAGCACAACAAAGTGGTCCACCAGGACTACAAAGCTTGATAGCCTTCTGTCTCTCCATTTTGATCAGTGACTGATTCCGACCTGGGAGTTATGGCTCGATCAATTGCTTAAGTGGATCAATTAAGTGCTGGAGAGAGATGAAGGTTTTGACTCTGAAGGGGTAAACTTGTTTCCTTCCTGTCTTCCTTTCACCATGTAATAAGAGGCCAACCAATTAGGCTTGATGTAATTAAACAACCACCATTATATATTCACCACCACGTACAGAAGCAGTCGCAAACACTCCCACACACACATGCACACGCGTATATGCACACACACACATAATATCACCCACTCCACTCGACTTATTCAGATGCTCCAGTATCATACATGCCCACACTGTTTTCTGTCTTCCCCACTGCCCACTTACATATTCCTGCTGTCCAGGGTGCGATAGCCCCGTGTGCGCGAGCTGTGGGGGGCGCTCTGGAGCGCGGCGATGTCGAAGGCGGCCGTGTCGGCCTCGCCCCCGCCCTCGTCGTCGTAGGTGATGATGTTCTCGCGCACGTCGTCCTCCTCCAGCGGCGACAGAGAGTCGCGCTTCTGACGGCGCAGCGACAGCGACAGGGCGCTCACCGCTGCGGACGGGACGGATGGAGGGAGGGATGAAGGAAATTGAAAGAAGAATGATGAACAAGGGGAAGGGGCGGAAATCAAGGGGGAAATAAGGGGAGCGAGGAAGAGGAGGCAGAGAGAGAGAGAGAGAGTGAGGAAGTGAGTGAGTGAGCAAATGAGAAAAATTCAGACAGACAAAGAGGTGAGCCACACAGAGACAAAACGAATACAGAAGAGGCCTTGGGTTAGAGTGCTGGTATATCATATCTGCAGGCTGCATGCCTCCACTCTATAATTGACTTTGAGCCCTGGCCAGGCAAATGGACGCTTTATTCTCCCATGACTCTCCTTTTCCCATATTCCCAAAGCAGCGTACAACATTTGACCCAGGGCTCTGGGCAGAGAACCAAGCCAGCTCTTCAGCAGTCTTTCAACAAGGCTCCCTGTGATAGAATCCATCTGTAAAGACGGCTTCTGACTCCGCTCTGCTTAAGATATTTTTGCGGAACTGAATGTATATTCAGAACGCATGGGGAATACAGCATGAAGCATCTACTAATGCATACGCTTCCGCACTGTATATATGCTTGTATGTACGATTGCATGTGGGTGGTCACACTGCCGCAGTGAGGGAATCTGCTGGTTCTATATTGCATTTTCTTGATTTCCATGGAGCCGATCCAATTGCCCGTTAGAGGAGTAGGAAAACTCTAATCAGTCCTAACAATCAGAGGGATCACCTTCATGCCATGATGCATTTTGTCCTTGATGGGAGCATAATGCCCCTATCCACAAGGCATGAGTGGTCACCCAATGGCTTGATATTCACCATATGCCAACGCCTTTAAAATAGCCAGATGCGATCCTGATTGAGCCATTATTGAAGGTTCTGTACCAACGTCTGAGATGGCATTTCGCACTATATCTTAAAGATGGAGGACCCAGATGATCAAGTCATTACATTTGGTTGGGATTAGCACTGACATTTCTCTCTAGGAGACTGGCATACCAAAATTATGTTAGAAAACCCCCCAGCTTGCTCTATTTCAATGCTGCAAACATAAGTGTAGTTCCCGGTGCGGTCTACGCCCCATCACTTTGGTTTAGACACATTCTAAACGCTACACCAGCAAACAGTTCTGAGTGATCACCTTCACGCCACGTCGCGTTTCTTTCTTTCTCGATTGGAGCGGCGTCTTCCAGCATGATAATGCCCCCATCAACAAGGCATGAGTAGTGATCCAACAGATTGAAGAGAAATGACAATGATGCGGGCCATATGCCGAAGCCTTCTCAGCACCTACACACGATCCCGTTGAGCGTCTGAGGGATCCCGCGAAAGGTGGCGGTGACATTTTATTATGCTGCTATCAAACACCAGAGGGCCCAGATAATCACTCGGAATTGTTATTTTAGTAGTGATTAGTGCTGACCTTGCCAGAGGAGAACTGTGGGCCAAAATTGCGAGGAAAAGCAGCCGCACACTGTCAGGCCACTGTGACTAAGAGAAATATTTACGCTGCTGCTTCCATTATTTTCATATGCAGATTATGTATCCAGGGATGTGGAGGGTAAACAAACCTAAACTCTGTTTATCTACCGTTTTAGGCTGAATGATTAAATCTTAATGACATAAATGCACTGTATACATCATACTAAGTAGTAATGAACCGATGATAGTTATATAAGGATAGGGCTTTTTAAGGAACACAGAATAAACTAATGCTTCTCTGAAAATATAACTGATTTTTGTTTATATTGCTGTTGTTATTGCCTTGAGGTCAAACTGGAGGTCAAATAGTTTACCCACCTTTATATTTACCACTACATCACTGTATGTATATATGTCAGCTAATCCCTTAAAATAACTTTACATTTACATTATTTTACATTAATTCACTCCTTAATTCATGCAAAATACCCTTAAAATTAATTAAGGGAGTTATCAATGGAGGAGAAACCCTCTTACACACACCCTTAATTTTTGACTTCTAATATAATGAAGAATTCAGAAAGACAGGTACTTTAATAACTCATTAATAACCCTGTAAACCATGAATAGATCCCTTAAAAAAACATGGTAGTACTTACTTTTTTATACTTTTTTTAAAGCCATGTTATTTTTAATGGATAATTAATGTTTATATAATGGAGAATTTGAGGACATTTCAGTGCCATAGTTTCATAGTGCCATCTTATCTTTACCCAGTAGAGTAGCCACACAAGCCAGGATGGCCAGCAGGGCAGCGGTGCTGAGGCCCGGAGAGGGCAGCGTGGACTGCTGGGGGAGACACACCGCCTCTCTCTCCCAGTCCCACTCGCCCTCGGCCTGTTTCTCTTTCTCCTTCTCCCCGGCGCGCGCCCCGCCTCTCAGGCAGGGACAGACGGACACAGTGACCGTCCCGGTGCTGGTGAGGCCCGACGTCCCGTCCCGCAGGACCAGCGGCACGTAGAGGGTCAGGGTGGAGGAGGGGGAGCGGGACAGCGGCTGGAGCTGGGACAGCAGCACCAGGCTGGCCGTGGGGCCTGTAGAGAGAGAGAGAGAGAGAGAGAGAGAGAGAGAGAGAAGAAAGAGGAAGATTGTTAAAGATACATTAAGCAATTTTGCATGTAACTGTAATTTAAAGACTACAATACCCAGAAATCATATGTGATGTCAGTAAACTGCACACAGCACACTCATGTTTACCAACCCAGCCGGTCTGTGATGCTTTATACCAAAGATACCAAAGAGATCAGAGGAAAAGATCTAATGTTGGTGAGTTCAGCTTTCTCTCACTCGCAACTGTTTAAGAGGCAGTTTATCTTTCGTTCTGAAATTTCGATTAATCACCTCCTGTGGGGGGGAGATGATTTCCCGCCAGTGACCATACCCGACACCATAAGAACAATGATGATAATTTGGGCAAATAGGGCGAATCTACAGCGTCTCAATTAGGGAGGATGAGGCGCTCTCCTCTATTGCAGCCCCACTTTATGATTTAGGTTGTTTTGACAGAAAAGTCTTGCCTAGTGCAGCTTTAGGCAGTATTGGACTCTGTGTCTGTGTGCATGTGGGTGGGTGGGCGCATGTGTGAATGCCAGTGTTATGTGGTGATGTGTTAAAGTAATAAGTAGTGTAACGTTTTGCTATATCAGTTTCACTAATAATATTACAGGTACCGATCAAAAAAGTCATTACTTTTGTTTTTTTTAATACACTACCTCCACCTCTTGATTTGATTGGCAGTGCTATTCTCACTTAATTCACCCATTCCTTTCTCTCTTTTGATTTAATTGAGTAAGAGCATTGCATGTCACCTCTGTTTGGTTTCTCTGATCATTTATATAGAAGCACAAAGGCAAGGGAATGCAGTTAGAATCCAGTTTCTGAAGGTCAGGGATGATAAGTAATGGAACAGTAATATAAAGAGTAGTGTAATGAATGTAATGAACAAGCCCAACACCCATATTTGTATGTGCTCTATATCTATATCAGTGTGTGTGCGCATGAATTGGTACATGAACCAGGGACAAAGAAACAGGGAGAGACAGAAAATGTGATAGAAACAAATGCTAAGCAACTAAATTCGATTCCGTTGATGTGAATTGAATCAAGCAGCTCTGATATCCTCAAAAGCTTACCGAGGGAAGCGGTAAGTATATGTGGTAGTGGCTGAGCACGTTGGGGAGAAAAAGATGGATGTAGGGGAGCGGGGAAGGAAAACAAGAGGGACGGACAAAAGAGAGGAGGATAACAAAGCAAAACAATGGGGCCACCAGAGTAGGGAGATGGATGGCGGAGGAGAGAGGCAGAGACAGAAAAAGGGACGAGGAGGAGGACGGGGAGGGGGAGGGGGAGGGGGGGATGGAGAGAGGAGGAAGAGGCAGAGAGTGTGGAGAGGAGGGTGAGAGAGAGAGAGAGAGAGAGAGAGAAGAGGAAGAGGGACGACAAAGATAAAAGGGGAAGGGTGGGAAGAAAAAGTGGGGGTAAGAGCCTTAAGAAAATGGAAGAAAGAGAGCGAGAGATGCAGAGAGAGAGAGAGAGAGAGTGTGTGTGTGCCAAGGGAGCAAAAAAAATAAAAAAATAAATTAAGAGAAATAGAGAGGGAGGGGAAGATAGAGTGCCTACCACCGCTGTCCCTGACGCTGAAGTTGAGGGCAGCGCTGGACTCCAGAGGGATGCTGAAATACACAGCGCTGTCATTCCCTCCCTCATCTCTATCAATCGCCCGCAACACCTGCACCACCTGAAACACCGAGATAGAGAGAGCAGAGTGGGAGAGACGGGAGGGGGGTAGAGGAGGATGGAGACAGAGAGAGAGGAAGGCAAGACACAAACAAGAGCGGACACAGAGCAGAGAGAGAGAGAGGAGGAGAGAAGGTAAGAGGTAATGGGAGAAACACTTACACAGAGTGCTTTTAGCTACAAACCATTAGCCGACGTCAGCGGGAATCAAAACAAGCCAAACAATTAGTATAGAGACACAGCCCAACTGTGTCTGATACGCCGCGCAAAAAAATAAATAATTATGTCTGACTTTAATGGCTTTTCAAAAATGCCAAGCAGTTTGGCTTTCAATTTAGCGGGAGCATCTGCAAGAAGAAGTCTAACTTTCGACTACAGTGGCACTCTTAACAAAATAAATCTCGCAAACTCTCTCGCAGGCAAAAGCCAATGGGGAATTTCTTTTTTTTTTTTTTTTTTTTTTTTTTTAAATGAAAAACTCCAGTAGTCAGTATGCAAAACATCCTTTCAGAAACTCTTTCGAGTGCTAGTTAAGAGAGCGGGTGCAGGGATGAGAGTGCGGCGCGCTCGCCGAGTTAGTCAGTGCCATACACAGGCCTTGAGAAGACTCGGTATGTACGGCTGTATTATGTGATCCGCGACTGAAGTGTTCCAAGTACTTTTTTGGCTAATGACTCGTCGCACACAGACGCATACATGCGCAATCCTCGCACGTGCGGGCGAATGCACATGCACACATGCATGGATATCATAATCTCTCTCTCTCTTTCACTCCCACTCGCTCACACACAAACACACACACACATCACAGAGAAAAACAAATCAACATCGTTGCCATAGAATCACAGATTTAGTGGCGAAACAACAAAGACACAAGCAGAGCAATGAAGACACCAGCAAAAACAACAGATGGGCCAAGACACCAAATTATGGTGATGAAGCCAGCATGGAGTACTGAAGATGGAAAAACAGAGAGCAAAGGACAGTTTCCAGGGAAAGATAGAGAAGCACAGAGAATGATTTCTATAATTGTGATAGGTTCAAGTAAGAGCACCATTATGCAGAAAAACAGACAAGAACCAAATAAAGGAAGAAGGATGGAAACGAGGGAGAAGACACTATGAATAGGTATGAGTTTTATTACAATGTGTTCTATTACAGCGTGCTGAGTCCTGACAATAGGCTGAGAGAATGGACATATTTGAATGGATATAGCTTTGTAGCATATGCTTTGAGAGAGATGTCCGCTGTTTGAAATAACTGAATCCTAGTCTAGACAGCATAAACATAAATCAAATTATGGTAATCTTGCAAGGATAGTAGGCAACCTAAATCCTTGTTTGACAAAATAAGAATGTTTATGTCAGATATATTGAATGATGCGCCTCTGGAAGTGACATTTTTCAAAAATGGATGTATATGGATTATACCTTATGGAACAGAACTCTTCATAGGCATAAGGCTTGGTCGACATCCAAAATGTAATATCATGATGCTGTCCCGCCAAGATATCGCGATATACGATATTATCGCGGGTGGGGGTGTGGGGGGGTTGTACTTGATTTTATTTTTTCTAAATTATTATTATAATTTCTAGAGTATTAATAATAATGATTGCTAATAGGGGGGATATGCAATACTGTGATATTTGCATAATATCACAATATTCAATATTATCACATATCAGCCCAAGCCTAATAGGCATATTTGTGAGTGCAGACACAAATGCACAGACAAGCAAGACAAAGACACACACATACACATACACATGCACATACTGACCTGTCCGGAGGAGGATGAGTCGCACATGGCCGTTGTGTATTGCCTGTCCAGTTCGGGTGCGTTGTCATTCAGGTCTAAGGTCTCTATTGCAACCAGAACTCTGGACACCTGGCTGGGATTATCTGAAAGAGCCAATCAGAGACAGCGAGGTCACCATCCAGCGTTCTAAAATGCACACGCACACACACACACACACACACACACACAATTCCGAACTCAGTTGCACGTGACAGATTATACATGCGTGCACACACAGGCATTCCGTGTATGAATACAAATGCACACACAAACACCTGTGCACACACACACACACACGCACACACACAAATACACACATGGCCGCACAGATGCACGCCGCTGAATCCATTCAACTGTCCTCATGAACGAGATCAAGCATTTCAGCCTTTGTCCAAAAACTATTTTCAACAGCACTCAAATCACATTAGTGCACACACAATTGGCCGAATATAGAATAGTGTACTTGGCTTCATTTGGCTTGTGGTACAGCTAGCAAGCCCCCAGCTGGAGTGCATCTGATGCTTCCATATCAGTCATAATTTTCCACATCAAACTGCTCCATTCTTAGCCGAAACATAAGCATCTCACAGGGGCGGTGTGTGTGTGTGTGCGCACGCCTCTCTCTGTGTGTGTGTGTGTGTGTGTGTGTGTGTGCTTCTAAGAAAAAGAGAAATAGGAGAGGAGGGTGGCAGAGCGTAGTCAATCTGCATGCCAAGCAGTTACGTTGAGGGCACAGTTTAAATGGATTGGCAGATGGGTCTCCCACGCCGCATTCACTTGGCTACACACACTCGAACACGAAGTTACGTTCTCGCAGCCACACTTGAAACGCATGGAGTCATAGTTTTCGAGCTGAACATTCACCATTACATTTTAGGCGGCTCTCGTGTAGCGCTTAGGCACAAATCAGGCTCTCCGACACACACACACACACACACACACACACACACACACACATCTTCACTCATTCATTCAACCGAGCAGTTCTACAGCACAATTTGGGCTACAATTCAATTGGCACTGACATGCGCGTGCACACACCCTCACACTCTCTCACACACACATACATACGCTCCCCCCATCGTGCTCCCAAACCCAGAGCAGTAACGCTGTGTCATGGATGGCAGCCATTGGTTCCCATGGCTGAAAAGGAGAAAATGAGCTCTTGCTATAATGGCATTGGGTGAGCCGGGCTGCCTGTGGTCATGGCACGGCTCCTACTGTGCCTGTTGTCAATACAGCCTCCAACGGTCTGTTTATTAGATAGAGCTCATTATTCAAGACAGGCACTCACTGTGCTCCTTCCACACACACACACACACACACACACACACGCACTCCCAACAACGCTGCTGCCACAAGGAGCCCCGAGTAAATTTTAAGTAAAGATTAACTTTGTCAGAGCCCGCAGTAGTGGCAGGCGCGACAGGAAAACAACTTTCATTCTTTGCCCGTAGTGGCTGGTGGACAGCAAACTTCCCCAGCACACTTTTGTACCAGCCAGTTTGAGTTCTACAGTTAAAAAGAAAAACCCAAACAATGGTTTGTCACCTGCCAAAGTGGCTGGTACAATAGAAAAACTTAGCAGACACAGCCATAATTGCCCAGGAATTGGCAGGCGGCTGGTGTCAATTTCCTAGCATTATGCAGGCTTATGAGAGTTTGGTTAAAAGACACTCGGTTAAATGTTTACTTGTTACTTACTTGCTACCTCATTGTATGCTGTATTTACAAATCCTGACACGGAAACGAAAGGGTTACCTGTGTCCACTACTCTCGTACGCAATACTTAGCACATCTGCCTTCGATTTGCAGCTTTAATACTTTGTTTCCAGTCAAACCCTTATGGGACTGCATCTATCACAGCATCAGATAACTCACACAATATAGATCAATGATTCTCAGCAAGGGCTGCAACAACTATCTATTTGTAGCACCGAACAGCATTCCCATCATGGCTTGATGACTCGAGCGCTAAGCCGCTTAGTGGACTAGATTGTGCAGTGGATACTGTGCGCTCTTCAAATACCATACCAAAATATACACCCACTAAACCTCTTATGCCCTCATGCTCATTGGTGGGTGCAGGTGTCACCGGTGTCACGGGATTGGTTTCGCTGCAAGAGTTTTAGCGCTAAATAAAAAGAAAAAATATCTAGCCGTGCTTCTTTTTTCTCTATTTTCTATTGTGTTCTCCCTCTTAGGTGGTGCGTAGGGGCGTGACCTCTGACCTCTCTGGGTGGCGATGACGGTGATGTTGTGCCAGTGCTCGCGTTCGCGGTCCAGCTCCATGGCCGTGGTGATGAGGCCGCTGTCTGGGGTGATGCGGAATAGAGCCTCCGGGTCAGACTGAGGATCAATGGAGAACCTGGAGGAAGGGGAGGAAGGGGAGGAGGGCGGGAGGACGGAGGAGGGGGAGGGGTGACGAGTGGCGGGGAGGAGATACAGTAGGCACGGAGAAGAAGAAGGGTGAAGGGGATCGGTGGCGAGGAGGAGAGAGGAGATAGGTGGAGGGGGGGTGGGGTGGGGGGGGATGGACAGGAAAAGAAAGGGAAAAGAAAGGGAAGGAACAGACGGAGATGGCAGCGGGGTACGGAGCGGAAGAAGCAGATAGGGTAAGTGTGTGAGAGAGCGATAAGGGAAGACAGCATTCAAATGGCCAGGGAATTAATAAAGGGAGATTATCGCAGTTGATAGGGACTCCTTTGAAGTGCCACCGATTATCTAAATATCTCTATGAATATACCAACTATCATTCCTCCCCACACACACACACACTCTTAGCGCTACAGCTGGCTCTAATTGGGACACGGATTTCTGTGGTTGCTAATGACAAATCACTCTCCTCCCAACGCAAACCGTGGCTTCGAGACAAAACGTAAACTTCACAGTGCTGCAGAGGTGAAAGCATTGGACCTACAAGCTTTTGGGTTACTGCCTTGCTCAAGGGACCATTGACTATAAGCATTTGGTTAGTTCATACCAATGTACTCTCAAACTATGCTGTTGCATCTTACTCTTCTCAGATGAAGGGCTGAGTTTGAGTTCCATTCCAAAAAAAAAAAAAAAATCAATTTTGGGAAAAAAACATTGGTACCTGAGATTTTCCAGTTCCAGAGATTCATCAATCTACATTTGAAAGCCTTGAAGGTCTGTTGAGACTGAAAGCTCGCTAATAAATTAAATTCTGCATGGATCTAAGTGTGCCGATGTTCCACTTTTGTCTGACTCCAGTACCAAGAGTTCTTTGTAAATGGTGGATATCTCATTTAGCAATGAAATCTTTATGACATAAATTCACCACCATAGGAAGTCATATGAAAACATAATTTCTGTTTATACTGGTGTTTTTTTGCCTGAAGATCGCTGACTAGAGTCATAGGTTACCAACCTTTTTATTTACCTCTACATCACTGCGTACAATGGTCTGACTCTGTAACCAGGTCCAGGTTTGAATATCCACACTTCACCCGTTCAGGGTTTCACTCATCAACCTCATTATCGGCATCGGGCCTTTAGGTTTCTGACTCGCACCTGTAACCTCAGGACCTTTCCCACATACCTGATATTATTGGTCAGACCGGTGTCGGGGTCGACGGCGCTGACCCGGCCCACGGTGCAGGCCGGCGGGCAGTTCTCCGACACGTCCATGTGGTAGCGGGCCCGGGAGAACCTGGGCGGCTCGTCTGCGTCCAGCACTGCCACCCTGACCGAGGCCCGGTCCTTAAAGGGGCCCCGGCGCAGGAAGCGAGGGTCCACTATGGGGTTGAGCACCTCCACAGAGAAGGAGTAGGAGCTCCGGCTCTCATAGTCTACAGCCTGGAGAGGGCAGAGGAGGAGGATGGATTACGGTTGAGGTTATATAGATTGGTGGTTAAAGGTGCTAAAGGTTCAGGAGTTATATATAGACTATTGTTGTGAAATGAAGTGAAAAATGAATGCAACTGTCACTGGTACAAACATCAGATCCAAAGATTGTTTTGTGCTTTCATTTGGTCCAATTGTCACGCTAAATTCTCCACAGTAGACTGGTAAGTTTCATATCAAAAGGAAATTTTGGAAAGGGAAATAATGAATTATTCCAATATATAACGGCTTGCAGAGGCTACGGAGGCTCACATCACAAATCTATTGAAAACGATGCACTTTTTAGATTAAATACTACAATGCTAACCTTATATGTTATGATGTTTGGATTTCTGGAGTGATGCTCGGTAATTTTTTTATTTTTTTTTTGATTACCTTTGAAGGTTGTTTTGGATGGATGTTTTGATGGTGAGAAGTATGAAATAGGAAAGACATTTGTGAGTGTTTTGATGTTGGAATAACATTGGCAAATGTCTTGATGTTATGTATATGCGGGAAGAATGCTAAGTATTTTTGAGAGTTCCGACATGGACAAAACTTGGTTAAGTGTTTTGATGTTGGTTTGACATTGTTGAGGGTTTTGATGTTGTGGTATTCTCAGTGGGGCAATGAGAGTCGAGAGAATATTGCTAGAGGGATTCACTGCTGGTAAAAAAAACATTTGATCTGGAAAGTTGAATGCTGGTGTTGCATTCGTGGGAGTTGTAAAAGATTAGTGCTGCTATCCGCATGAAGCACCGATGGGTGTAAAGCATGTGGTACTTGGACATTTCATCTAGGTCCAACATTGTTGGGCGCTGCAGTGTTGGCAGCACACTTGTAACTGTGTTGGTGGGTAATTTTGGCCCACGCTGCGCTTTGTTACAATGTTGCAAGCATGTTGGTAGGAGTACTTTAAGACCCAGTGAAACGCCGTGGGAGTGAATCTTGGACGAACCTGTGTTTTTTTCACAGTAGGAACCCCAATTCTCTTTTTTACGAAGCGTAGCGCAGATTGCCTTCTGCATTTGTATGCTGCGCCGCGTCGCTGTGATTTGGACAGATACTTTCCATAAACAAGTTATTTTCCCACATCGAAATTGAAAACAAAACCCGGCTGTCATTTTTCACGGAAACACTTCCCCTTGGTTAAATCGCCGCCTCCCCGTCCCCGTCACCATGGAGACTCGTACCTGGCTCTGAGAAAACATTCGAAAATCCCCCCTCGTTCCCCTTTGTGTCCTCACATCTACACAGGTGGAGGAGATTCCATTTGGGATAGGGGCTCAGACCCCAGCGATTGTTTGTTACAGTGAAGTTATGAAGCCTATTTGTCTGAGGTGTCCGTGTGATTGCACGCCGCACTCGCGCCCAGCGGGGCGGCTCAGAAGCAATGAGACAGCCTCTGATCAGGTTTGCCGAGATGATTGTTAGCGGGGGCGGGGGCGCGCACGCGCACGCACACGCACATAATCACACACACACGCACACCCACACACACACACGCACACATATATACAGACATACACCTGCTGTTGATGAAATTTTTGGAAAGCAACATGTTTGGGTTTGGTTCAAAATATCTCTTTGAGGTATGACTGTGTGTGTGTGTGTGTGTGTGTGAGTGAGTGAGAATGTGTGTGTGTCCTCAAACCCAGAGGAAGAGATTCTTGGGCGTGTGTGTGCCAGTATGTGTGTGTGTGGTCAAAGTAAGTGTGCCTATGAATCATCTCAGTGTGATTGGCACAGAGGACCATGTTGGACAGAGGATAAATAGACTCCCTGGCTATGCAGAATATTCGCTGTCAGATTCAAACGGGAAAGAAAAATCCATTCTGAAGATCCCAGCGGTGGCGGGAATATTGATATCCCCTCTCTCTCTCTCTCTCTCTCCTTCCTTTCTGATGTCCCCTTCTCCCTCTTTCCCCCTCTCTCTCTCTCTCTCTCTCTCTGTCTGTGAGTTGTAAACCATTGTAGATTGCCTTACAGAAAATCGGCAATTTTTAAAATGGGCGGAGATTGATTAGAAATTATTCAGGGAAAAGGGGGGGGGGGGGGGGGGTTGAAAGATATTGAAACGGAGGCAATTCGGGGAACATCTCTGTCGAAAATAAAGAAATAAACAGGGGGAATTGTCAGGGGAGACGGAGAGGTGGCTGCAGGGGAGGAGGAGGAGGAGGAGGAGGAGGGGGGGTACGGAGGGAGGGAGGGAGGGAGGGATGGCGGGGTAGACGGAGAGAAAGGGTTCTCTAACAGGTTCCCCATTACGGGGAGAGAGAGAGACAATCTGTCTGAGGAGGAGAGGTGTCACTTACACTGTGAGCACACACTCATCACCCCCCGCCCTCCCTCCATCCCGCACTCCATCACTCCCCGCTCCCTCTCCGTCCCCCCTCCCTCTCCGCCTCCGACACTCCATCACCCCCCCCTCCCACCACCACCACCACCTTCTTTTTTCCCCTAGTGTGTGTGTGCAACGGCTCTGACAAACCACAACACACACACTCATCCTTCTCCCTCGCTCGCCCTTACTGGAAGCACTTATCACACGGCGACTCGCCACTTTTCTGTTTTTCTTTTTTTTCTTCTTCTACTACGCCTTTTTCGGTTCCTCCGTCTCGTTCACGTGTGCGAGCGGATAAATGTTCACACACACACACGATTACGCACACCTTTGCTGGCTCCTCTCTTCTCTCTCTCACACACACTCGCATGCACACCTTAGCACACACATAATTCCTCTCTTTACAGCTTCTCCTTCCTCTCTTTCACACATACATACAACACACACACACACAAATGCACATGTTGAAAAACACTAACTTGCATGTACACGTACATACACACCTTTACACACATGCTCTTCTCTTTCCTGCCCTCCCCCTCTTCACAGGAACACACACAAATACTCTTACACACACACTAATGCACATGTAGAAAGACACAAACACTCGCATGTACACATGCACACACACCTTTACACTCATGCTCTTCTCTTTGTGGCCCCTCTTTCACACAAATGGGCACATGCTCACACTCACACACACACACACACACAAAACAAGCAAATACACGTTGTAAAACACAAACACTCTCATGTACACATGCATACACACCTTTACACACTCTCTTTACTGCCTCCTCCCTCCTCACACACAAACACACACACACACACACACACACTCTACAAGTGTAAGCTTCTCCTGACCTGCGCGGCTATGCTCGCACAGTCTTTTTGAAATTCAGATTTCTCTGTGCAATTTCCCTTTTAAATTCCCTTCACAGTTAGCCAAAAATTAATTAGCTAACCTGCATGGTAGACTGGCGATACATAATACATCTTTCCCCAAAGATGCCACGCCATAGGCACGCATGCCCAAGTGACTGTGCACGTGGGTGTTCCCGTACGTGTGTGTGTGTGTGTGCATTACACATAAATGTATGTCATTGCAAGACAAGGTATTAGTAAGGCTTTAAATCATCTCGCCTAAAGCCTAGACAGCTATAGACAAGGTGATGCTTCTCTCTGTCCTGACTGCAATTGACGGTAAATTAGAAGAATCTGTGTGTGTGTGTGTGTGTGTGTGTGTGCATTAGGCACCCCGCTGTCCTTGACAGTTTGAGTTCTCTCTTGATTCTGCGCATTCTAAATCAAGATCATACATCACATTTGTCTGATGACAAACGCAGCTTTGGACATTTCTGCCGACAAGCACAACTGCAGAGTTGAGAGAACAAAGACCCTTCTAAATCTCCCTTTTGACTTTGTTCTTCCTCTCCCGCTCTCCCTCTCCTCCGCCGCTCGTCTCTTGTCTTCCTTCTCTGTCTTATTTCTCTCTCTCAGATGTCCCGTGTCTTTTCTCTTTCTCGCTGTGGTCTCTCTCTCTCTCTCTCTCCATCTCTCTCTCCCTCTCTCTCTCTGTCTCTGAGGAGATTAACGCAATCTCTCCTCCGCGTGAGAAAACAAACACAGATAATCCTGGGCGCACTGCTGGCGGGTGACCGAGGATTAGCCAGCCGTTTTAAGTGAGAGCATATGGAAATAATAACGGCGAACGGGCGCACGCACGAGCGAGCTTGTCCCCCAGGTAAGAGGAATGAAAGGCGCACAAATAGCAGGCTTACACAGCTCACAGCACCCCGAAAACACACCTCAAAAGGGAACCTCCTGAATTGGGATGCTGCCGGATTCGTATTAATGATGTTGTGACACGCTTAATGTCGCGTCCCGTGATCCGATTTGGTTATATAAACGCTGTTAGGTGTTGCATTCAAGTGTAATGAGGTGCTGTGAAATCGGGGCATTATGCGGGGCGAGGTATTGTTTGTTCTCAAAGTTTTTTGGCCTGCGCTGCACGGTTGGTTACAAATAAAACGGTAAGCCAGATGAAACCTCTCACAATCAAAACACTGGGCAAATTTTTCAAATCTCCACCTGTCTCCGCTTTGTGTTTGATTGCCTAATATATGCAAATACAGTGTCTGTGTCCAGCACAATACTGATGATAAGATAAGCACTTTCTTTGACTGTCTTCTAATCACCGCTCAGAGTGTGTATTGCAAGATTAACACATACACACAGTCTGTGTATCAAGGCAACCTCAGCCGACCCGTCAATTAGTGCCTTCCTCTGGCTGACTTTGCATGTCAGCCATTGGCCATTAGGGGGCACTGCTGCAGAACACTGACAAGAAACTACTGTACTGGAGAGTGTTATGCTAATTCTTCAATTACCTGCTACTTACACTGTGGCCTTGCTCACATGCTGTATCAAAAATCTATTAACAGCAATATGTATATTCATTAACGGCAATATGTGATAAGTAAATGATTGGAGCGGGGTAGAGCAGAGCTGAGCAGAGCAAAGAAGAATAGAATAGAATAGAATAGAGAGTACAGCATAAATTGCATTGCAGCAGCACACCCATAAATGCAATATCAAATATAGTATATGCAATTCCCACCAAAATTGAACTTCTCTTTTACATCAGAGTCTGTATATGAATATTAAGTCTAGATTCCACTAGAAATGAATAGAAATGCATGTGTGTGTGTGTGTGTATGTGTGGCG
This sequence comes from Centroberyx gerrardi, assembly GCF_048128805.1. Classification (NCBI taxonomy): domain Eukaryota; kingdom Metazoa; phylum Chordata; class Actinopteri; order Beryciformes; family Berycidae; genus Centroberyx; species Centroberyx gerrardi. The sequence continues at coordinate 8,211,783 of NC_136009.1, forward strand.
TTATGCCTGCCTGCCTCCATGCTTGCACATGCATATAGACGCCTTTCCGTGTGTGTGTGCATGCATAACTGCCTGTGTGAGAGCCTTCAGTGTGTGTGTGTGTGTATGTGTGTGTGTGCATGTTCCAGTCCTTCAGCTGCGTACGCTGAATTAGGCTGACTTGAACAGGGCTGGGCTGAGTCAGAGCTACAGACAAACAACACGCACTGTCTGACATGGCCTCCAGACACAACACACACACACCGAGCGAGGGAGAGACAGAGAGAGAGAGAGAGAGAGAGAGAGGATGAGAGGGAAGGAGGGCGGGTTAGAGGTCTGTGTTTGTGTGCCTGTTTGCATTTACTTGCGTATTAGTTTGTGTGTGTGTGTGTCCCTGCGTTTTGGATGTGTGCGGGGGGGGGGGGGGGGGGGGGGGGGATCGGGGAGAGAGAGAGAGCGAGGAAATGCAGAGAGACAGCGGCTGATGAGAGAGGGGGGCAAAGGAGAGAGAGAGAGAGGGAGAGAGGGAGAGAGAGGGAGAGGGAGAGAGAGGGAGAGGGAGAGAGCTTCTTATTGCTGGGGGTCCCTCTGAGACCGACAGTAAATAAGCAGTGATAAGCAGCAGGCAGCTTCAGTCGGCACCCGGACTTGCAGGCTGTTAATGACCCAGCTTCTCTCACTCGTCCCTGCCTAACCCTCGCCTTCATCCCCCCTTTCTATCCATCCATACCATGTTCTCTCTCTCTCTCTCTCTCTCTCTCTGTCTCTCTCTCTCTCTGCCCATGGGCACGTCTCCCTCTCTCTCGTCTGTGTCTGTCTGGTTCTCTCTCTCTCTCTCTCTGCATTACTGTGCTAGTCTATCAGCCTCTCCCTCTCCTTCTCTCTTCTCTCTCTCTCTCCTAGCGCCGTTTCGTCATCGCGTATTCTCTCTCTGTCTCGCTCTAACTATCTCCCAACTCGCCCGCTCTCCATCTCCATCTCCCTCTACGACTCGATTTCTCTCTAATCGGCCTTTACCCCCACTCCCCCCGCTCCTTCCCTCCCTCCCACATACACACACACACACACCACTCCCCTAACTCCCCCCCCCCCCCCTTGCAATCTGACACATCGTTCTGAGGTGCAGTGTTAAAGACAAGCACCGCATCCGCGCCTTCTTTAAATGAGCAACTGCGCCTCTTCGCACCTTTCTCCCTCATTCCCTGCTGTTTGAGCAGAGGGAGCTGCAAGGTCAAGTGTGTGTGTGTGTGTGTGTGTGTGTGTCTGTATATATTGATGTGCGCCTCTGTAAATTCCTTCCTGTGGATTACGGGCGGTGTTTGTGTGGGCGCGCGTCCACTCCTGTGCATCCGTGTGTACGCTTTGTGCATGCGTGTGTGCATAAGGCTGCGAGTGTGCCTGCGAGTGTTTGTGTGTGTGTGTGTGTGTGTGTGTGCGAGCATGTGTCTTAGATCAACGGTTAAAGAGATTCTGCCCACAGCAGTGAGATGACCAGCAAGGTCAAGGCTGAGTCTGTGGCAACACAAATTGTTCCGCTCGGAAATCCTCCCTTCTCCGGAGGCACAGAGATCATCTCGCTCCCTGTTCAAATTCTTCACAGTTTGGAAGGCTTCCGACTCTGAAAAATGGACACTGGGCATCTGAGTCACTATTAATGAATCATAAACACAAACATACACATGCACGCACACACACACACACACGCACACACACAGAGAGAGAGAGAGGAGAGAGAGAGAGAGAGAGCAAGCATTTTTTTATTTTTGTCTAACGGGGCGGAAACGGAGGGGGGAGCTTAGCACTAATTTTACGCTTTGTTTATTTTAATTCTATTAGAGTGGTCGCCCATCTTTCATGTTTTCCATTAGTTGCGCGCAGATTCCCCGAAAGGCTAAATCCCTTTTAACCTCTTCAAGTCGGATTTCTTCCCTTAATGTGGAGGGTGGAGCGCGCCCACCTGAGTTTTTTGTCTGCGCCTCGCTCAAAATCCCAATCCGGCTGAGGCTAGTGCTAAACGCCTTACGCAAACACCTGTGAATATTCAATACGCGCTCCACTTTGCTTGGAAGTGTGCAAAATTAATCCACGTTTCACCTGTGAGTGTTCCGTTTTATTTCATATTTCACCCGGAGCGGCAATCCCCTTTCTAATCCATTTTCTCTGCCGCTTGGCGCCTTCGGAGGGGGGATTAAGCCGATACAAAACAACACGAAGGCGGCCATGTTGGAATACTAATTGTAGGGTTTTTGTCTGCGTCTTTGTGAACACTGTGGCTGGAATCCGGTGGGAGGAATACTGTGGGAGGGAGGTGTTTACTGTATTTGTTTACACGTAATTTTCCCGCTCGTTTCTCTGGTCGCCCGGCGCACGCCGCACCGATCGATTCGCTCTCTTTGCTCACAGCAGGTTGCTCATTTTTCTCCCCTTCTTTCCCTCCCCCTCTCTCTCTTCTCTCTCTTCTTCGGTCCCTCTTGTTGCCACGCCGCACCCCCCCCCCTCCCCCTCTCCCTGTAAGTTTCTCCTCATCTTCTCTATCTCTTTATTCTTCTCTTTTTTCATTTCCCAGCCTGTCTTTTTGGATATGTTTTTCTACCTTATTTTTTTTGCCTCTCAGGCTCCGGCTGTCTCAATCCCTGCCTGCCTGGCTAATTTCTCTCTTTCTCTCGCTCCCCCCTTTTCTCTCTGTCTGTCTCTGCTTTTTGCAGCTCTTGCTGCCTCTGCATCTCTCTCTCTCTCTCTGTCTTTGCATGTCTCTCTCTCTCTCCTTCTTCTCTTACTCTTACTCCCTTGTTGCACTGCACTCACTCCCGTCACTGCCTCCCAAGACCTCGTTTTAACAATACTCCCCCGCCTCTCCCATCTTCCATCTCTTTTCTTCATCCTTCCTCCTTCCCCCCCCCCCCCCCCCCCCCCCTCGTTCCCTGGGTCTTTCCTTCAATTTCCCTGTTGTTGCATCTCTTACCATATCCAGGCCTCGCCCTATACCTCTCTCTCTCTCTCCCTCCCCTCATCAAAGGAACACATCCCGGGCCTGGAAATCCCCCTCAACCCCACCTCCAGCTGTGGATTGTTTTTAATGAAGCCTACAAACCCAGGGGCGGGAACTGTCACAGTGATAAAGTCACACACAGTCGCACTGTAACGCATACACTCCCACACTGTGCGCTCACACACACACACACACACATGCAGCTGCAGGAATGAGCACGCATGCACACACACACTCGTACGCTCATGCGCTCGCAAGTAGACGCACCCAAAATACACAGCAGTTTGACTGATATGGGTTTCTGAAGGCCAATATTTTTAGACTGAATTTTTTGTGCCAATTCTAATATTTTTTTTAATTTGACAATTTTCATGCCAAAAAAATTGCAAGTATTCAGTGTGTCCCCCACAGTTCTATTCTTGTCAGGGTGGAAAAGCCTCTGAAGCAGCATTTAGACCATCATGTGACACCTACAGCTTGTTTTCGGTGGTCCGAACCATATTTGAAAAGTTTACTTTGTAACTTTTTTGTATTTGGTTTGTTTAGGTTCACGCTGCCCCAAATACAAGCGAACCAGGACTTGTAAACAAAAGTCACATGTCTCACAAGTAGCTTTGTTTATTGGACAGAGTTTTGGTGACCTGTCATCCCGCAAGATTAAAGATTTTGGCAGCAGGGGAGTCAAAGCAAATCCAAAACTTTAACTACGGACTTATCTGTGGTCTTCATTGTACGTTTTCAGGCAGTGGACGACATGACATATACAACCGATATCTATCTATCTATCTATCTATCTATCTATCTGTCTATCTATCTATCTATATATCTATACTGTATATACATATATACATGACCGATATCTGAAACTTAATAAAAGCCCAATATCGGCAAACCAATACATCAGTCTAATACACATATGCACAAGCACACACACACACACACTGCTTATTCTCAGCACTCGCACACATACAATCGACCACATTATACCAGCTACATCCCTCTATTACACCGGGGACAGAAGAGAAAACACACACGCCGCGCACGCACACACACTCTGGATGACTGACACCCCGCAGATCAGAGAAGTGTCAGACAGCATTAAAGGAGAAGTGCGTGTATTTTTATCACTCATTCACACTGTCTGCGGCACTTGCGAGGGGCTAATTTGGTATCAAATGTCATATCTCCGGCATGCCTCACACACAGGATCCTCTTTCCCATTAAATCTACATAACATGAGAGCGCGAGCCCCCCCCCCCTCCCGTCCTCCTCCTGAGACACGCGTGTACTTTCTCAAGCAACGCTGGTAATGAGCGGGTGTCAGCGCTCGTCGTCTCTGCCGCACACGCACACGCACACACACCCTCATGAGCGTGCGATTACTCAGGATGACAGGCAGCTTAGGGGATGACCGTTTGAAATTGAAATCATCTAGAATTATACGAAGGGGAATGATTAGCACGTCCAACTCCGAAAGTGACGGGGGGGGGGGCCTCGCTCGCGCTGCAACGTATGCAAATAAGCCGCGCGGGGGGGAAAAAACCTCCGCTAAAAAGGCGGCAGTCAAAACATCTCAGCTTGTGGTCAAAATATTTCGGCTGCAAAATTTACGCACGAGCCGCGGCGGTGCAAACATTCGCATTCGGATGCTTGGCGACTTTGATTGAGATTCGTCCGGGTGTTTCGGTGTGTCTCAAACAGATGGAAATATTGATAGGAAATTCATTTGTCAAAACACTCTCAGCAGCCAAATAAGGAGAAACGGATGAATGCAGATCACCTGTTAGAAAATCCCCATTGAAAAGGCTGAGAGATGAATCATGTGCATATATCGTATCTGGGTTTATATGCGATCTTTATATATTTCAGGATAATTCAAGTTGAGTGGAGACTTATGAGCTTAGGCAGCAGCCTGACTCACGGAAACAAACACACACTCCTCTGCCCGCCTTACCTGAGTCCTCTCCTCCTCTCCTCTCCTCCCCCTCATCATCTGTTCCCTCGTTCCTCCTCTGCTGTCCTGCCCTTCATCCCTTTTACCCTTCCACGCCGACACCCTCTCGTACGCGCTCTCCTCCCTCTCCCCCTCCCTCTGCGCCTCCCACGCCATCGACAGGCCGCCCTGCCCCTCCCCTCCTCTCCTCCCTCTCCGTCTCTCTCTCTCTCTCTCTCCTGACATCCAAACGACCCTTCGCCGCTCGGCTCCCCCTCCCTCGTGCTGTAAACATCTCGTTCCCTTTCTCTCTCTCTCTCTCTCTCTCTCGTCACCCCGTCCCGTCCCGCTCACCTTGTTGAGCGTGATCACCGCCTCTTGGTTCACTCCGGTGATGTTGAAGGTGTCCCCCGTCTCCCCTTCCAGGATGGTGTACTCCAGCTTGGCGTTCTCGCCCAGGTCGGCGTCGCTCGCCGAGATGCGGCCCACCTCGGCCCCGGGGATGGCCAGCTCCGACACGGAGAACGACCACATACCTGAGAGAGAGAGAGAGAGAGAGAGAGAGAGAGAGAGAGAGGGAAAGAGAGAGAGGGAGAGAGAGGCATTAGGGACACAACCTCTATCTATTATTTCATTAGCGCTGATACGCTTCATTTGTCAGTTAAACATTTAATTTGTCTTTTGAACTGTTTTCAAATTGCTATTCACCACCTCCGCTGTGCCAATATTTACAATATTGCGCATTTCATTCAGATAAGGCACCATTTAATTTAGCAGAGCTGAGAGGATGAAGGAGAAAGATAAAAGTACAGAGAGGCAGAGACTCGGAGTTGGAGCGCTCCGCACTGAGATCTTATTAAAAGCCAGGTAAAATATGGCCAGAAAACCAGCTGCGGAAAAAAAAAACATAACTAAATAAAAAAGAAGCCGGGATAAGAAAGAGAGGAGGAAACGCAAACAGACAAGATAAAGAAAAAGTGGAGATTACAGTTATCTGAAGCCGCTCTGTCTCCTGCACAGCATTTGAACTTGATGAAGCGAGCTAACTACTAATCATAAACGTCCACTTTGTTTTTCCCGCGGACTCCGTTCCCGCGTGCCGCTAACAACATCTAACTATTAATGGAGATAAAAGGCTCTTTCATGTGTTGCCATCATGTTTAAACATGCAGGTTTTACTTTTACTGCGGCGCCCATTAATGCAGCACATTATAGGCCCTTTTGCTGGCTTTGCAGTTTGCATTAAGGGGACACAGTACATTTCTCTCGAGATTCACCTGATGCACTTATCAGGTGCGCGTTACAGGCGTAAAAACACACACACAACGCTGATGAAAATGTACGGTGCCAGACACGGAAGCACCCCCATGCACCCAACTCCACTGACAAGAGAGAGAGAGAGAGATGGTAAGGTATCGCTGTTTGGCTTGCACACACACAGAACAGACAAGCCCATTCAAACAGAGGCGTTATCTGCAGCTTGTTAAAGCTGGGGGAATCAGATAGACCCATAAATCTGAGGGAGAACAACCTTACACAAACACAGCGGGGCTGACAGAATAAAAGATAGCCAGCACTTCAGCAAGACAATATCTGGGCGAGTACATAGTCAAATGAATTCTGTACGTCTGACAACATCGCGGGGAGGCAAAATTGCGGGTATCTGTCACTTTGTAAATCAGGATTATGGTTTAGCCATCAAAGTGGCAGGCTGAACAATGCGTTTGATGTCAAATCTGTACTGTATCCATACTTATTTATTGATAGGAGGTATTGAAATTCATGGAAAATACAGGTGCTTCTCAGTCTGAGGCTCATTTCCGTGTATTGTTCCATGTTGCATCATTTTGCCTTGTGATTGATAGTTGATTAGTTGGATCTAGGTAGGCTCATGCTCTGTAAAGTCCTTTGAGACATGCTTATGATGAAGGGCAATATAAATATACCTGACTTGACATGACTTCCTTGATCATAGCTGTATTTCGCATAATCCCATAGGCTTTGTTTTTATCATCGGGTGTAAATCACGCAGTTTGAAAAGTCGTATCCTGCTCAGGTCAAAACCAGCGAGCGCTCGTTAGGCTAACAGCGCACAACTGATACTTAATACGAAGCAAATCACAATTTACCAGTCAGTTCCACTGTGAACTATATTATTCCCGCTGTCTTTGATTAATTTGCGACTTGTCTGGGAACTCAGTCCCAGTTATTGAGGTTGCCGTCTGTACAGACTAAGGAAGCTCTTTTTCTGCGGAGATTGAGCGCCATTCAATTCCCAGTGACAGATCACGGCGACACCCCGGCAATGAGGATTCCTGTCGGGGAGATAAGCTATTTGATGGTCTTTCAAACCCAACAGGATCAAGAAGAAGGAAATGTAACTTTCGATTACATATCAAACATCCCACGCAACATTTGCGTACAAATATAGGTGGGTTGTAAGAGGCAGAGGAATGGCAGATAAGACCAGAAAAAATCAATAACTCCAGTCGCTTTCCCCGCTCACATAAAGAAAAGTCATCAATTTGAGAATCAACATGTTATTGCTGTGGTGTAAGAGAGTGCAGTCAATATATTAACATGAGCACCTCTCTGCCGAAAGCTGAAAACAAGAGAACTTCGACTAAAATTAATTTCATCAAGTCGTACACCCGGGAGCCAGCAGAAGACAGAATGAAAGACTTTTACTCTTTAATGAGCTTTATTTCAGAGTAATGTTCTTTCACCGTAATGCTCAACATTTACGCTTTATTGTCTATCTTATTGGCTTTTATTAATTGCTGTTTTATTGTCAGTGAGGAGCTTAATAACTTGAAAAGTGCTATACAAATCAATTTTATTATTACTTTCCAAAAAAAAAACAGAAAAAAAAAACAAAACCTTGCTTTACTTTACATTCTTCTATTCTTCTTCTTTACATTTTTGCCTGCTGATCCTCAAACGGAGATTGCATAACAACGCAGACGACATAATTCACCGGTGACATTTAAATGGGCTTCGCCTTTCGGAGTTACACATGCTCAAGTGGTTAGCTGCTAGCTAGCACAAAAGCCTTTTCCCCCACACACATAACAAGCAGTAAGTGTGACAGTGGCATTAAGCTCACTGCTGCCCTTATGGCTCTAAAGGGCCGTGAATTGGCCCCATTACCATATGCTGCTCTCCAGGCTGCTCTTTACCCGCGTTTTTTTTTCTTAACCTTACCTCATTTACCTCCTGGTGAACAACTGCCTCCTCCCGCTCCTCCCCGCCCGCCTCCTCATCTCCGTCTTCTGCAATTTACTCAAGGTACTGGATGCTCTTAAGGAATGTTTCCCACCGCTTCAGAGTGGAGCGTACGGGATATAATAGCCGGTTTCAATGCACTCACCATAACTCATAGACTAATAGCTACTGTTCAGAACACGTCGGCGCATGGGAGGTAATTTAAGGTTACTTAACAATACTGGAGTCCACTGGCACCGCCTCCCAAAAGCATTTCACAGTTGAATTAAAGTGAGTTATGCACAGTGTTGTTATTCAAGACAAGGAATGTACTACTCATTCCATTTCAAAAGTATTGTTATGTTACTTGTTGCTCCCTGGGAATACTAATTTGTTACACTACTTATTATATTACTTCTCTGTTCCCGTCAAACAAAATTGGCGATTTGCATCCGGTCAAAATTGGGATCACTCAATTCCCTCTGCTGCGACTGATCAGGGATTCCAAATGTCATTCTTTGGCTCGATAGAATCAAAGTACAGTGGAAATACTTCCAGTCTGAGAAAGTCACCTTTTCTGCCATTTGTTATCTAAACTAGCTTGGTATGAGAAGGCGATGAGTCATTTAGAAAATGAATTAGAAATGATTTTTTTGGATTATTCAAACATTTAGAGGGGGTGGAAACAAACTTATTTTTTTTGGATTGGTGACTGTAATATTACTAGAATTGAAACTGTAATGCGTTATACCAGTGATTCTCAACCCTTTTCATATCAAGGACCCCCATTTGATTAGATTTTCGGACTCAAATCTGAGAATATTTGTATTGTCAGATATGATTTTGTCCAGAATTCCATAACTATCTGTATTGTAGGTAGAGAGATAACAGTGAAGCTATGGTCAAAACAGTCATTCTTCTACATTCTCTAATTGGGTTAACTTCTTGTAAATAAAATAATGGTGAAGTTTAACAATTCATCAGTTTGCTGGGGACCCCCTGGAACCCCCTCAAGGACCCCTGGTGGTCCCCGGACCCCACGTTGCGAACCACTGCATTATACTACTAGTATTACTGTAGTCTGTTGCTTTACCGCACAAAACTGGTTCTATTTTCTACATTACAAAACACGGCAAAACAGAGGAAACCATTGTGTGTCATACAACAAAACGTGCATCCATCTTGTAAGGGAACAGATAAATTATGGCGCTAACGGAGTGTGCCGACGCCCACGTGGACCTGCGGGGGTCTTGCCTACTGAAAGGGACAGTGCGTGCCAATGCATCAACGCTAAATGCCAGTTTATGTGGCGTGACTACCATGCCTACCATCTGGGAACAGGCGCGGCACCAGAAGGCTCGCGACGAAGACGACTCGAACATAAACAGGCCTATTGCTAATGAGACAGCAAATTAGCAAAGTTATTTACAATTCGGCGACCGCGGCAGCTATTGATCTGTGCTATTGTACGGTGAAGAGGGGGGCGGGAGGATGGGGGGGGGGGGCAGAGAAAACAGTCCCTGACATGGGCTCTCACACACCGACAGAGGAAAGTGCTCCACTCTCCCCCTCCCGCTCTCTCTCTCTCATACACACAAACACACAGACCCACACACACACACTTGTCACACACAGCTGTGGGAGCGCTCGCGGAGGGAGTGTCAAGGGGGGGGGGGGTGATGCTGGTAAGGCAGGCTAGACCTAGTCATTATCAGCTTTCTGCTCACACAGGAGAGGAGCCGGCAAACACAAGCGCATACATCATTTCCACCTGTGATGGACCGGGGGAGATGGAAAAGCAGAAGTTGGGGAGGCGCGGGGGGGGGGGGGGGGGTGGTACAGCGAAAAGGTGAGTGGCAGGGAGAGAAATCCCAGCTCGCCCTGCACATAAAGAGCCTCCAAAAAAAACAAAACAGCGCGGGGGCCTTGATATAATCACACATCAGATGAAAATGGCGAGCGCCCGGGATCTGTCCTCGGCCCTTTGTTCGCGCAGGTAAAGCCATTAGAGCGGGCTGAGGAGGAACAGCATGGGCGCGGCGGTTCGATGCGCCGCGTCCCGCTGATGCAGGCGCTCCCCGCCGGGCCGGTGGTAATTGTGCCAGCGAGAGGAGATCGAAAGCCCTCCTGCGCCGCGCCGGAGCGCTACTTCAAAGACAAGGCACCTTCCCTATCTCTCGCTCTCTCTCTCTCCCGCCTCGCCTCCTCTCGCCTAAGCCCGCTGTACTTAACTGATTCCTAAACCGAACCGTAGTTCACTTAGGCACGTCGCGATTGGCCGGGGCCTCGCCGGCGCCGCGCGGCGATTGGATGCAAAGGGGATTAGTGGGAAATGAAGTGGAGTGACAGCGCGGCGAGTGTTAATTAGGGGCGCCCGTAGTTTAATACAGGTTTAAACAGTGCAAAAAAGAAAAAGAGAAAAAGAACTTAAGAGTGACGCCCTCCTGGGACGGGAGAGAGGGAAACGTGGAGGCTGGGAGAGTGGGAGGGAGAGGTTGAGAGGAGTGAAAGTGATCTAAAAAGAGAAGTGGTGACTGTGAAAGGACGGAAAATGTGAAAGGAGAGATGAAAAACAAGAGGGAGAGAGAGAGAGACAGAGAGGGTGAAAAACAGCGGGGATAGAGCTTTTTTTGAAGACGAGTGCAGGCCAGGCCCTGCACGGTAATAGCACTCGGAAGGAAAAAAAAAGAGGGGTGGTGAGCCGGCGACGGCGGGAACGGGGGAAAATAAAGAGGAACGCGATTCCGCCGCATCTTATCTGCGGCGGAGGCGTACCGTTTCTCGGGGGGAGGCGGCGGAAAGGCATCGAGTTCGGGGAGTCATTAAAAAAAATGTCTAGCTGGCTAAAGCGCACGCACGGGGTTTGAAAATAGCCTGAATAAAATCTGCATCCGTTTAGCGAGAGTCCATCACACAGGCACTCGCACTTCGAGAGGGCTTAAGGGAGAAAGGCCGGAGAGAGACGGAGGGGGAAGGATGAAGGCGGGGAGGAGGGAGAGTGATTTAGGCATCATGAGTCTAAGTACGTGAGAGAGAGAGAGAGAGAGAGAGCTGAAGGAGGGATGCAAAGACTGACGAGACCAAACTTCATTCTCTCCCAGCCACTATAGGGTTAACTTGTGAGTGAGTGACACCCGCCATTGCAAATGGGGTTAATAATGACACAGTGCAGGTCTGCTTCTTAACAGGCTGCAGGGCAAAGGGCTATAAAACACTGTGTATCGCTATCTGACTTGCCTGACGCAGAGGTAGGCCATTAGCCATTACGCGGCTCTGCGCTGATGCCATATTGAGTAGGAGGAAAAGGCAGGGTGTGTGTGTGTGTGTGTGTGTGTGTGTGTGTGTGTGTGTGTGTGTGTGTTTGCACGCAACTCCATTAGTATGTGAATGCTCTTACTTGCATCCCGGCGTGGGTGCATCCAGGTGCATAAGTGCAAACAGTGCTAACCGTTGTAGACCCCCCCCCCCCCCCCCCCCCCCTCCGCCCCACACACACACACACACACACACACGCACACACCGCATCAATCCTGCATAAATGCCGTTTCTCTGTAGGTTGGAACAAAGTACAGCAGAGTTGTAGCGGGCAAATAAAAGCAGAGAGGAGCTTTCTGCAGCGGCGTCATCGCTCTATCCGCAGAAGAAGAAGAAGAAGAAGAAGAAGAAGAAGAAGAAGAAGAAGAAGAAGAAGAAGAAGAAGAAGAAGAAGAAGAAGAAGTCGCCTTTTATTCATTTCGAATGAAATCTAATTACAAGGTTATCAAGTGAATGCAAGCACCAACTGCAGCCTCTCAGGATATCAAGTGGCTAAAAAGCTTTACATTGACTGACTTCACAGGCGGACTAACAAACTGACGGAGTGGCAGACTGGTCGGCTGTGCTGAATGTGACAGAGAAGAAAAAGTACAGTTTGTGACTGGCTCGAACCAGTCCCACTCTCCAGTGACATTCATCTCCACCTGTGAGATAATGTGAGAGAACAGAGAGAGAGAGAGAGAGAGAGAGAGAGAGAAAGGCGAGACGGTGGAAAAAAAAGAAGGGGAGAGAAAAGTACGGCAAGAGAGCTCAAGGGAAGAAAAATGGGAGAAATATGACATGGGGCTGAGAGTGAGGGAGGTTGTGAGCAGGAGGGAGAAAAAGGCAGAGAGAGAAGAGAGAGAGAGAAGAGAGAGAGGGAGAGAGAGAGAGGAAGAGAGAGAGAGAGATGTGACTGAGAGCAATGTTTCCAGCAGTGATTTTACTGTCTATTGAAGCAGAAAGCACTGAACTTTAGATGAAATATTAATACAGAGCAAGAGAAACAGAGAGATAGAGAAAATAAAAGGATAAAAAGCATGCTGGTATTAGCCACCTCCATTTTAATTAGTTTCTTTTTTTCATTTCATTTCATTTTCTCCATCTCTTATTTTCCTCTGAAGATGTGGAACTTAATTAGGAAATAACAATTATTGGAAATTATTGCCTATTACCTAATTGTTTAGGTTATCAGCATAATCATTATTACTCTTTGCAACTGCAACCGAGCATCAGAGCCAGACGAAATTAGTCAAACCTATTTGGGGAATCAAACACTCAATTTTCCCAGAATGCACTGGTGCAGAGCGGGCAAATCCGGAGGTCAGGTTTAATTAACACAAGGTGTTGTCCCAGCCTGAAGGCAGGCTGGAGACTGGACTTGGATTCGCTGAGTTGAGAAACTATTTCTCTCGAGACAAAAAACATCAATTTATGACAATATTCTGCAGGTTGCTATGGAGAGGGAGGCGAAAAGAGAAAAGCGAGAGAATCCAGCAAGAGCTAGAGTGAATATTGCTTTTTAGCAGGCATGTTTATGCAAAGTGATTTACACTGATTACATGAAATGTTATGTAATGCCAGTGGGCCTGGGAAACGGAAATCAGATCCATGATTTATCAAGGACTCAGCAGACCTTCTCAAAGAAGAGTGTGTCCTGACAAGTAAATGGAGTTTAACAGGGTTTAGGGTGGCAGATTATATGAATGGGATTATATTAATCTGATCACGAAAATTGTGACCGTAATCCATTGTAGTTACTAAAAAAATCAGTTATCAGTCTCTGGATACTTTTGGAAAAACTAGGTGATTGGCTGTTGGATTAGTCAGAATAATATATGAAGGGAAATGTGGTATTTTGATTGTGAGATTATGATCGTAATCATCATTTTACACATAAAATAACAGTTGGGAACGGTGACAGACGCTGATACGTCTACAAACTTAAAATTCCAGTTTGTGAATTAATTTAGTTGATACAGATGAATCAGTTTTAAGTAATCACTAAACTAACCTCAACTAACCTAACGTGTTAAATGCAAAGTAGTGTACTAGTGATTTCATGCACTGTAGCGAAATGTGCCTGGCGAGAATTGAACCCATAATTGCAAGTGCTGCAGTTACAACGCGCTAAGCCACACCGGAGCCTTCTTACAGTAATGGAAAACAATGATACTGCAGGTGTGAAAAAAACTACTCTCAGATCAAATTGTGACAGACATTTTTATTTAAATAACCACAAATATGGATGTCGGTTTCTCTGTCTTTAGCGGGCAAAACAATGGAGCGCTGTTACAGTACGTCTGGCGCTCTGATCGTAGCGTGTTTACTCCTCACAGCGACCGTCTGAGGTTATGTTCGGGACAGGCTTTCCACCTTCCTCCCTTCCTTCTGTCTGTCCTGAGAGAATCTCCACCCCTCCCTTTTTCTCTCTCTCGATCACCCTTCCTTCCTCTCCACCCTCGCCCTCCCACACTCGCTCCCTCTCGTTCTCTCGCTCCCGAAACACAGCAGTCTAATAGCGCGCGTTTATTCGCCGCTAACGACTCGCCACTCCTGCTCATCCGCAGCCTATTAAAACAGCTGGACGGGCCCCGCAGGTCGCACCTTGGCACCGCGCGTTCTCTCCCAAAATATAATCACGCGGGCCTCGCATTTGTTTGGCCGATATATTGAGCGGCATTTATGATTTATAAGCGCGCCCGTAAACCTTCGGCGCGGCGGTCGGTTTGGCCCTGCCAGCCTTTATGCATAAGGGATGAGATTGCGGGGCTGAGGCGATTCGATTTGCAACCCCCGTGGCAGAGCGCTTTACCCACCGCTGTTCCTCTGACGGAGACCTCACACTGGATGGAGCTACTTAGCATATCTTGGGAGAGATGACACGCTGGCCCGTTTCCAGCGGTGTTTTTGGAGGAGCCGAGGGACAACGGGGTCGAGTGTGCGTGTGTGTGTGTGGAGGAGTGGGTGGGAGACGGCAAGGACCTCGGGGATCATGTTCAGTTGGCTGCGTCGGGATCCTCGGAGGGCGAGGCGGGGATTGTGGGAGTTCAGCCAAGTGGACAGCGCTGTAGTTTCTCGGTGGCTGCGGGAATAAGGGATTTTTTTTTCTTCTCCGAGACTCTCAGAGAATGTTCTACTCTGCCTGCCTGGCTGTTTGACTATATATATTTGTCAGGGATCCATTTTGATGGGCTCCACTTTGGAATCAGGCTTGGCACTTGGGGATCCCGATACAGGAAGACAGGCAGACCAAAAGAAAGCTGGACACACACACATACACACACCCAAACACATACACTGATGTGGGACAGCTAGCAATGGCCCATCACACCCTGTGGAGGATGCGCCGCTCACAGTCCAGCGACTCCATTCATCAAGCTCGACAGAGAGAGAGAGAGAGGGGGAGAGAGGGGAGGAAAGAGGGAAGGAGAGGTAAACAGGAATTGAGAGGTGAAAGGTAACAGTGGAGAGAGAAAACAAAAAGCAGAAGAGCTAAAGAGGGAAGCGGGAGGGCGACAGACACAGCGAGAAGGTAGGCAGCCATGAACGAGAGACGGGAAGCGAGGAAGGAAGGGAAGGAGAGAGAGAGAGAGAGAGGGAGGGAGAGACCCTGCTGGGAAGGTCCCCATTAACATGGAAATCACTTCCTCTTCCACCAGCTCTCCCCGGCTCGCTGATGGCTCGCCACAAAGAGAATGGCTTTAACTCCTATTATTCTGCGTGAGGGGACACACTGCCAGGTCGGATGGAAAAAAAGAACGCAAAAAAAATAAATATAAAAATCGTCAAGACAAGTCTCTGCCCCCCCGTCTCCCCGCCTTTCCCATGACACATTCTATGAGCAAGGGACCCAGGTGTTGCTGGAGAATTGTGATGGATTCACCTACTTCCCACCATCGCCCATGCAAGCTCATAGGCTGGGGAAAGAAAAAATAACAGGAACGAAAAATGGCCCCGTTTGGGGGGTTTAATGAAGTTTTAAATTTGCCTTTTTTTCCCCCTCTTCGATGGCAGGGGAAGTTCTGGAGATGGAAATTCTCTGGGTGTGGAGAATTTAAGACCCTCTTGGGCTTCCATAGGCTGGATTGCCCGCATGTAGGTCTATTGGAAACCTTGTGTTGTGGGGAGATTACCGCGCGATGAATCTCTCCCCATAGGCTCTTTTGGATTGTGGAAGAAAAGCCTATCCGGGGAAGTGCCGCTCGCGTATTCCTCACCGGAGCTGCCAATTTGATTTGGCTCTAATACAAGTGTTAAGTCTCATTTGCGTGTGCATGTATATAGAAGGACAGGGGAGAGTGAGAGAATGAAAGTGAGCTCGAGAGAGACAGAGAGAGAGAGAGAGAGAGAGAGAGAGAGAGAGAGAACAAAAAGCCACTGCCCACGAGGCTGCCTGACCCCACTACTTCCACATTCACACACCCACTGGACACTCACACACACACACACACACACAAAGTGAAGTTAGTGGGCTGCAGCAGCATTCAAACCCACGCAGGGTAAAGGCCTAGAGGGATCTATCCATGCAGAGCTCTGCACTATGCCACCATTGACTCTAGGGCAAAGGCATTCCAATGGCAGGCCTAATTGTGCGTTGTGATATGAGGGAGCGATTTCAGGGCCGGGTTTTCATGGCTCACTGCTATCCGGAGCCCCTGAGCTGGCTGTATATACAGAACTCGCCTACGTGTGTGACACGGTTACTGCTCTGTATGTGCATGTGTGTTCATACCTCTGTGTGTGCGTGTGTGTATTCTCCAAAGCTACCTTCAAACAGACCGAGTCAGCCACAACTGTCAACAACAAATCAGATCTTCAGAACACAGTGCAGCCAGCTTTGTCCTGTCCTATTAAGGCTAACACAAACACACACATGCGCGCAAATACACACACGCATAAGTATGCATGCACATGTGCGGAAAACCGCTCGTATGGATAGACAGATAGGCAGATGCAAACACACACACACACCAAACACAACAGCGAGAACCTGCTGCATTCCATTTCAAAGGGCAGCGTTGCCTGAGATGAAATGATTCCCAGCTATAGCCTGATTATCACTGTCGCTATAAAGCTGCTGTTAGCTCCACTCCTCCCCTCTCCCTCTGTTTCCCCCCCCCACCACCACCACCATCCCTCCATCCTGTCGTCTGCCTCTTCCCTCCTTCACGCTTGGTGAACCTGCCCCCAGGACTCTGCTTTCATGCATTCTAAAAGAGTGCCGGCTTCGCGTCTTTATCATGCCAGTCCGAACAATGGGAGACGTCGGCGTGTGGGCGGCGATCATTGGACAGAACGTCAAGAGGTGGGCGGACGCGTTGGACCGGATTGGCCGATCGTGTGTCCCCCAACTCTGATGAGCCCATTACTGGTCCACAAGCGCACATTAGTCATGCCATTTAAGTAAATTCATTATCGATGCCCTATTGGAAAGGACACAGGCTATTCTCGATATGCATTAGATGTTATTGAATGCGTTTGGATTGCTAAATAGGCGACAATAGAAAACGATGCATGCTGGTGGCTGCTCTGTGAAACAGTCAATGTTGGTAATTCTATTGCAGGTATGGATTTTCTGTGTTTTTTTAGTGTGGCCGTAAGTGGCGGTTACACAGTAGGAAATATGGGAACACTTAAAAAAGAGTAGATATTTCCCACATCCTCTATCAACATCATATTAAACATTAATATAGTAACATTATTCATAATTAAAGAGCAGTATTTGAGGAAACCGTGTAATGCTGCACTCCAGAATCTTCAATGGCCATTATTAAACTCAGGAATAGGATTTATGGCATGGAAGGGAACACGCATGTTCATTAATAAAAGCTAGTTTATGGTGCGACTCTTAATGCGGATGTGTTTTTTTTTTGACAAGTGGGATTGCGCAGCACAGACACTTTCTGCCACACTGACTAAAACTGATTGGGCACTGAGGGTCTTTTAAAAGAGGAACAGATGGGGGAAGAGTGTGAGAAGGGACACGAGGGCAGCGGGTGTGTGGAGAGCACACACACACAGAGACTGGGAGTTGGGAGTGTTTACGAGTGTGTGTGTGTGTGTGTGTGTTGGGGATGTGTGTCGCAGGCCCTGAAGGGAGATGACAAAGCCTGTCACCTCTCCATCGCCCTGTCTCCTCACCTCAGCCTGATCATATCCTATGAGTGTGTGTAGGTGTGTGTGTGTGTGTGTGTGTGTGCGTCAGAGGGGAAAAACAACGTGAAGTATAAAGGTAGAATCCGACAGATGGAGTGGAAGAGGAAGCTTGTGCCATAGATAAAGAAAACACACGCAAGGTTAAGCCATTATGCCGATCTCTGAAGAGACTCTTTTAGCTCACCCACTCATCCCTCTTTGTTGCCTCGACTCCTCTTCCCCTTTTTTTCCGAGTCTCATTTTCACCAAAGGAGATTATACCGTGATTATCCGTCCTGACTCCCTCCACTTCATGCTCTCCCTCGCTCCCTTTCTTGTACATTTGTCTCCTCGACTGTTTCCTCCCCGTCTCTGTACGGCTCCCTCTATTTTCTCCCTGAGCCTTCTCACCCACTCCCTCTTTTACTGTTTTTTTCCCCCCCTTTGTCTCACTCCTCTGACAACTTTATCGCACCTTTCCTACCGACTCCATCTTTCTGTTTTTCCTCTTTCAGCAAAACACACACACACATCACACATCACACACACACACGCATGAAACAGACACATTCGCACACAAAAAAGACATGCACTCACTGGCACACATCACCTCTCCCTCCCTCTCTACCTCCCTCCCTCTCCCTATCGCTTCCCATTCACACTCTCTCAGTAACAGCCCCGCGCTCTGGGGAAATGAATTAGTAATATTTATGATGAAGCCCTCTCCGAACTGCTCCCTCTATCTCGCTCCCTCTCTCCGTCTCATCTCCCCGGCGCATAAAACGACACTGATCTTATCAGCACTACCTATGTAGTCATCTGTCAGCCCATCTATCTTTCCATCCATCAAACCACTGGGAGAGTGATGGCTCCCTCTCACCATTTTTATGTGGCACTGTTGGCAAGCCAAGGTTGTTTGGAGACCACATAAAACCCGGGTGTGGGTACCAGCACCTGCGCCTCGGTGTGTGGACGTGTCGCAGATTGGAGTTTTAGTTATACACACATTTCTTGGAGGCAGAGCCGCTTTGGAGGCAGAAATAATCGTATTGATTGAGTTAAAACTCACTCAGAGCCACAGTTTTTTATAGCGTTAGTGGTGCACGACGCTCAAATTTCTAGTTGATGCCAATTCAAATTGTGAGAGCTGCTGGAATCGACTCCTCGACTACAGATTAAACCTTAGGAAGCTATTTAATACTTTTGTAAGGAAACAACCTAAAGATAATTCAAAGTAATGGTCATGAATGGCATGCCTCTTGACCAATTAGCTGATTTATGTATAGACAAAAAACATTCAATCACTCAAAAAATCATTAAATCAATCAAGGAACTCTGGCCAAAATATAAATAAAAACTATACATGCAATGACTTAAGTTTCATTCATTCATGACCATGACATTCATGATGTTGGAAGGTCAGCAGGTAGCTAGCTAGCTTACCTAGATAGCTATAGGCTAGTATGGCTAGCTTGAACTTGGAGGGTCAGCTAGGCTAACTAGCTAACCTAGATAACTTAGTATGATAGGTTGCATTTTTTCAGTTAGTATCAATAGTGCTAACCTTCATAATATTAGCTTCCCCCTCTCTTACCTTTTTCACTCTGCTTCAGTCTAACATTACTTAACCAGAAACACTGTGGTTCTTTGGCTCCGCCCACTGAGGTTTACCAATGAGATTATTTCTGCTCCAGAGCAGCTCTGCCTCTGAGAAATGTTTCCATATCTAAAACTCCAATCTGCGGACGTGTGTGTGTATGTGTGTTTATAACAAAGCTCTGCTCCAACCATCACAGGGCAATGAATCAATGTTTTGCCCTTCGACATCCTACAGATGCTTTGGAGAACACTGTGGAGGAGGTAACTGCTCACTGTAAAGCTAGACTGGCTTTTCTCATCATGCTCTGGTGGTAAACATGCTACGCTTGAGCATATTGGGATATTGGGTTAGTGCTGTTTAAACCTCCTTTTGACTGGAGCATGATGTACAGCGCTCAGGGATTGTGCCAGATTCCACATCAAACGTTGACATTTCACCAAGAAGAACATATGGAGAGCGATATTTCGGCTTATGATATTTCAGATGGAGCAAGAATGTGGTTCTGAATCACCTCTGCAAAAATGGCCCTTTTGACTTTACTACGGATATTCTGAATAATATCAAGATATTCTTGTGCATAAAGCGACCTCCAAAAGTATTCGAAGGGCAGTATATTTTTATATATTTTTTCTACGCTCGCACTTTGAATGTCACATTACAGGATTATGAGTCGACAGCACCGAAAGTCAGCTTTTTGAGGTATTTAAAAATTAGCACGTATTGTGCCCTGATACGGCTTTTCAAGGTACAATAAAAATAGCTGGATCAATAAGGAATACAACAGAATCCAACTCCCAGACTTCTACACTGTCTGGTCTACGGAATGGGCATGATGAGAATAAAATAGAGCAATGTGAAAATATACTCTCCTGATTGTGAACTATTTAAGGACTTTGCTGAAGGATGCTACAAACAGTATTTAGACTGCATGGGACGTCGTCTGAATATGAATACTCATTTCAATTATCGAATAATGGGAAACATCAATACACTCCATACATTTCAGCATCCCTGATCCTCCTAAACGACCTAGATTTCAGAGTGGTTAGGATAAACAAGGTTGTACCTTCTATCAAATTAAGTGGTCATCTTATTTTTAGGTACACTCCCAGCCTATGCTAGAGCCTCTTTGCATTTCAATGTTTCCCCCGAGAGAATTCAGCTGTGGACTACACTAAGCCATAAATTATTCAGATACAGTAAACACGGAAAAAACATGTTTGAATAAATGACTACATGGAAATAAGGGTATGAGATTTCAAATCAGCCCAACAGCAACACGGCCTTACGACTAAGCTATGTGACGCTATGGAAGTCCCGTCTCCTAGCTAATTTCCCCCCGGATTACAACAGGAAAATCAGCGAGGAGAAACAACCACGAGTCATCTATGCCCGTCTCGACACTTTGTAGCAGGGGGTTGATAATTTGAGGCATGATTTTACACCCAAGACCCTTGTTTACTCTCAGACATTTAGTCAACCATGTATTCCACACTGCACCACAGTAATTAAGAGCGTAATCAGGCAATGAGTTGATACGGAATGAGAGGGTGATGGCAACCCCCCGTTAGCCATTTTTATATCCATCTGCCTGGTTAACTATCAATTTTGAGGGAGCATTGGGAAACAAAATTGTATCTGTTCACGATTTGACTTGAAAAAAAAATGCCCACTGAGCATTATAGTCCAGTTAGTTTTCATGGGAATAGACTTGGAAGAATACCTAAAAAGAGTCCAGTGAAGTTTCAGACTTCAAATAATCTTTGCCGTTTTAAGAATTTTCAGCGAGACACTAAAAATGATTACTTTGCTGACGATCTGTCCAACTACTTGTCACCGTAAAATGTTCAAAAAGCCCTGTTACCTTTTTAAAAGTCCGTTTGATATGGATGAAAATAAAATTAAAGCTGTTCTTGCACCGAGTCATTTGAAATCCAAACTGAGAGAAGTGTGGAGCTAAAACATCAAAAAACGTGTTGCTGTCCAAATACATTTGGAGCACGGCGTACGGCATTTGATAATGAGGCCCAAAGGAAAGTGCGGTTAGTGCGGCGCGTTTGCCAATGAAGCCTCTGAAAATATCCCACATTTCCCACTTATCATTTTAACCAAAAACAGCTACAATACTGTAGCCTACTTTCCCTCTGCTATACTGCCTCCTCCAGGCTAAAGAAATCCCCTGACGGCATTCAAAACCGTACACACAACAAACCCACTTAGTTCCTGGAATCATGTTTTGGATGGGCAGAAATTCTAGGGCGCCGTGAAAAGACAAGCCCACAAAGCAGGACCTGTTTTTCCTCTTGTTAAAGCTATAATGTACAGCCGGTACCTAGTTGGTACGCTGCAGTGTAATCCTCTCCCTCTGGTAAATGCCACAAGGAATAAGCAGTGTTGACCTTGGGAGACGCGGGGGCCGGATTTGAGGGTGTCTTTTTAAAAGCCTGGGTGTGTAATTGAGTAGAGCGGCGGGGTGGCTGGCTTTGATGGTGTTCGCGCAAGCACAAGGGAGTGCGTGCGTACACACACACAGCGGCGAGCGAACACACACAGAAAGAGCCAAGCAGACAATCGGGAACACACACGCAGCTATGTACGTACAAATGCGAGAATGCGCGAACTGCTCAAACACACAAACACAAAACGGCGGGTAGGGCCGACAGATGCGCATTCAATAAAGCTGCACATACACACACACACCCAAAAAGTGAAACGCACACAAAGGAGTCATCAGGAAGGGGCAGTCGCGGCAGCAGTGAGGAGGTTTTGATAGACTAAGTGAGGTTTCAGAGTCGCCCTTGGCACCACGAGTCCCTTCATCTCCTGGAGAGAGATCAGAGTGAGCCCGGTTTCTCTCCAAGAAGCCCTCTGGTCCTCAGCACATCCCAGTCCAACACACTGGCTCTGACAGGGGCTCAACACAACCAGCTAACCCTCCCCCAGGACATCAGGAGTTCAATATTGGCATTAAAGCTAGTGATCCGTTGGACTGGATTCCCTCATCCAGTGCCCATCCGTTCCTGTCGGCTCTTTTCTCACATCCACCTGCACTTTGCATCCACCGCTATGTCTGCCGGCCCCTGCGAGTCGTGTGGGATGGGTGTTTTACAAAACAGACTGAAGTTGAACTGTCCATAAACTGTATTCCACCTTCATCTCCCTTCATTTTCATCAGAATAAGTACAGCAATTAGATGAAAAATGGCAGAAAAGTTGACTTTCTGCAGCTAAGTAAGTAAAGGATGGCTAGAACATTGGCCATCAAGGCTGTTTGGTCTCATTCACAGGAGAGGAAACTGACTTATCCTGATTTTTGAAGGTAATAAAGGATGCAACCACCACCACAATAGAAAAGAAATCAAGTAGTGTAACAAATGAAGGTCCCAGGGAATAATAGGTAAAATAAGCAGCCTGCAAGAGATCATGCTGCACCCACTTGCAGACCTGTTAAGGTCTGAACCACTCGGTCTTCAGTGTCTTCTTCAAGGATATATTGACAAGGGGTGGACACATTCTCTGTTGCGTTCAATAGGTCAAACCCATGACCAGTCAGTTACAGGAGGGTTTCTCTAACCGCCATGTCACCCTGCCACTGCATAACCAAAACAATAACTTACCGTGTCCGGCTAAAATAATGATGTCTGATAATCCAACTTGATTAATCCAAGATCTTCATGGCAAACTACATAGCTATTATTTCATTTGAAATCTTAACTTGGTCCAAATTGTGTTTCATACTAATGGAAAGGTAGACTAGGCTGTAGGCACACGGCCTAATTTCATTTATCAATAATTAAAGGCACAAGCTACACGGGAAATGGACATTCTCCCTCTATCCTTCACTCTAAAACAGCTGCATGAACGATAACACAGCGACTGTAAGTCAAACGTTTTTAAAAAGTTATTTAGGTAGCCAATTATTATTAGGTGTGCCTAAATAGAAGGGTTGTATGTTCATTTCCTATAATCTAAAATTACATGGGAGTTGGAAATAGAGGTTGGCTGATGATTGCTCACTGCACAGACCACCATCAATCCAGGAAGACTGTTTTTATGCTTTTGTGAGGGCCACTAACACTCGTTTTAACGTTCTTGGAGTGCCATATTGTTTGCCACATTGGACAATATAATGAGTACCAGAAGGTTTACACAGTCACAGCAAAGTAATTGAAAGTCAATTCTGTACTTAACTGTGACTGACATCTTACTGGAAACTGAAGTGTGCTAACGAGGTGAAACCCCACCAATCTGGTACTCCAAACAGTGTAACACAAGCGCTAACAAGTATTTGCAAATACTGTTTGACTCGGGCATTGTGTGTGCGAGAGTGTGTGTGGGAGGTTGTACGTACATAAGTGTGCCTGCAAAAAGGTGTAGCATGTCCAACATAATTTCCCTTCTGTTTGGTCGTGTGCCTGTGCGTTCCTGATAGTAATGACTTTCACGTGGGTGGGTGTGTGCGTTGCCAAGTTACTCACTCTGGGTGAAGCGCGGGGGGTTGTCGTTGACGTCGGTGAGCCTGACGGTGACGGTGGTGGTCCCGGACAGACCACCCAGGTGGCCCCCCATGTCCTTGGCCTGAAGCAACACCAGGTACTGGTCCTGGGTCTCCCGGTCCATGTCGGGCACCGCCGTACGCAAGATACCTGGGTAACACACACGGGACAGTGTTAGGGTGTAAGGCCACAAAGACATTTAAAGCAGAAATAAGTAAGGTTTCAATGCCTCATAGGACAAAATGGTCATAATAAGTCGGTTTGACAGGGTTATTGATCGATTCAGTGGCTCAACAATTAAATCAACAGGTGCTGAGATTTCTGGCTTTCAAAACTCACTCTTGCTCTTGAGCCAAAAAAGCAAACAACAAAGCAGTATTATTTTGCATTGTGATAAATTACCTCTTCACTAGTCGTTTCTGCTGGATCACTCATCTCTCCTGTGATACTGTGACTTCATTTTTACTTATTTACTTTATTAATGTCAATTACAGGCCACACTGTTGCCACGTGAAAACCTTGTAACTCCAGTTTTGGTGATTTCCATGTTTTTTCACTTCAGTTGAAGGATTACATGTTCATTCTCCAACCTCTTGGGTTTATGAAGCCCTTTCAAACCCCATTGGATAATGTCAGAATGCATTGCTGTCAAGCTAAAAACAAGGCTGTTTTTCTTGACAAGTTGACAGCTTTTTTGACATTTTGGAGATGCAAGCTTTTCACTCGACGGCGGCGACAGATCACTTATTGCCCCTTTAAAGGAGCACAGAAGCACACACACACACACACACACACAAACACAGATGTGCGAAGAAGCTCATATGAAAAAGATAAATCACCACATGCCAACAGCCAGACATGCTGACAGAGCAGAAAATCTTGCTCTGTCTCTCCTTAGCACACACACACTCACACACGCACGCTTGCGCGCACACGCACGGGCGAGCATCACTTACACGCATGCAGCATCGATCACCTCCTCTATGTAAATGGCCTCATTCTGCTACATGTGATTGGTTGTTGCACATCAACTGTTGGCTGTGCTCGCCGAACATCAGCCAAAAACGCTGGCCTGGCTGACTTGGCAGCTCAAGGTGAATCACATTCAACAAGGGCTGTTTTGAATGCTAACGAACACTCAGGAATATGTCTAGGTTTCCGAGCGGAATTCATAAGTAAACAAAAACGAATATCTGAGCAAATGTGGGAGCTGTGAAGTGTGCTTTTTTGACTAAGACCTTTGGTGATGGAGCGAGCGAGAAATGGAGTGATTGAAAAAGAGAGAGGGGAGAAGAGAGCGGACACACTCAGAATACTAAACCGTCCCTAATAGCATAGTGTCACGGCTAATACACACTGGGTGGAATTAGGCTTATATTCCCCCAATTAGCATTTCAAAAACCACTGCAGCTCTCTTCACTCACTGCAGAGGTCCAACGCATGTCAATGCAATCAATTACAAAACACTGACATTCAATGAGAAAGACACAAGCGTCGGTCACCTACGACCCCTGTGGACAACATAAACCGCGTCACACACACACGCAGAGGCACATACTCACAAACAGACAAACACACACACGCTGCTCAGCTCGGCTCAGCTCAGCAGCAGTCTCATCGTGATTAAATCCTCTAGTATAGCACAGTGTTTACATGCGCACTGTCAATCAAAACCGAATCAAACGGATCAGTCAGCCCAAATTCAATTTCTGACTTATCCAACCCACGCTAAAAAAGAAAAAAACACACCAACCGCCACCCCCACCGCACAAAAAAAAAAAAGTTTGCCCTGGGGTGACACGCATGACACGGAGGCATATCGGGAACACACGTCAAGGTTTCAAGCAAAGGAGACGGGTCCTTTGAGCCCTCTGTAATCTGTCCTGTGTAATAGTTCACAAACCTTCCGCTGACATCCGCCTTTGAACACTTGTCTTTTTTGCTTTCGCCCCGCTCAGAAATAATAATGTTAGGCTGTTGCTGCGTTTTGTTCGATGCACATAGGGCCTGGCAGCATGAATACATTTCTGCCAACTCATACCGGGAGTGAGGCGAGGGGAGGGAGGGAGAGAACAGAGGGAGAGAACGAAAAATGGAGGAGGGGAGGGGGGAGAGATGGCGGGAGGCAGGGAGAAAGAGAAAAGAGGGGGGGGAAATGAGAGGGGAGCAGAGGAGGGAATAGGGAAGTGGGAAAGATGGATGACTAAGTGTGACAAGAGAGCGAGGGATGCGCGAGGGGGGGGAAGTGTCTCTGTGTGTGTGTGTGTGTGAATGTGTGTGTGAGTGAGAAAGAGAGCGAGAGAGTGAAAGACAGACAGAGAGAGAGAGGTTTCCCTATTTTTGTGTGTGCAAAAAATAGGGAAACGCATCTTGTTTACCTGCATCTGTGTGTGAATACACGCATGTTTGCATGTATGTGCATACCTTCCATTGCACACCTGCACATTATTCACATGTACTGTATGCGCGCTCCTTCACGAGTCAGCAGTGAATTCACTTGTTTGCGTGTTTGCACCTCCACATCTTGAGTCTATTTGCTTTTGCTGCGACGTGTGTGTGTTTGCTCATCGACATCTGCGCGCTTTTTTGCATGTCTCCGCCCGTTCGAGTTGCGCGCGTAAATAGCAGTCAGGCGGGAGCGCACACTCACACACACGCACGCACACGCATACACACACACACACACACACACACACACATATACAAACACACTCACCTGTCTGGGGATCCACAGAGAAGTACTGTTGGCCCTGCACCAGTGTGTACACTAGCCTGGCGCTGTTCCCATAAGTCGGGTCGTCAGCATCTGTCGCTGTCACCTGGATTATAGACGTGCCTGGAGGGAGGAGAGACAAGGAGCGAGGGATGAGAGGAGGAACAGAAGGGGGAGGCAAGTGAGAATAGGAGTGGGCAAGGAGGCGGGAAAGAGGCGGGAAAGGAAAGGGGGGGGGGCGGGCGAGGGAAGTGAGGGAAGAGAGAATAGGAGCGAGGCGGAGTGTGGAAAGAGGTGGGAATGGGAAAGGGAACGAGGGAGGGA
Organism: Centroberyx gerrardi; assembly: GCF_048128805.1. Lineage (NCBI taxonomy): Eukaryota > Metazoa > Chordata > Actinopteri > Beryciformes > Berycidae > Centroberyx > Centroberyx gerrardi. The sequence goes on from NC_136009.1 coordinate 8,238,452, forward strand.
GGGACGAGAGAGAAAGAGAGCAAGAGTCAAGTCAGAAACGAGGCAGAGCCGCAGCCGAGTGGACGGAACCGCGTAAGAAAGCTTTATATAATGACAACCTCCGTTCTCTCTCTCTCCCACTCTCCCGCTCCCTCTCCCTCCTTTTCAATCTCTTTCGGCGGCGGTGTGACAAATACTTTATTCACTTCGCCCCCCCCCCCTCCCCTGCCGCTCACCTTCCTCTCCCTCCCGATTCCCTCTGTCTCACTTCATTTCTCTTCATCTCCGTCTCCAATTCCCTCTTGCTCCCTCTCTCAATCTCTCCGTCTGTCTCTTCGACGGCCTCTCCCCTCTCTCTCTCTCTCTCTCTCTCCCCCCCTCTCTCCGTCTCCCTGCACCCTCTCGCTGTCTTAAGCCTCCCTTTCTTTCTTCGGCAACTTTGCGAAAACATAAAAATCTAAAATACAATAAATGTATGTAATATGGATAGTGTATATACATTCATGTGTAGTTAGTTTAGAGAGAACTACGGTTCCCAGCGGGCCTTGCGCCTGACAGGCTCTGAGGGAGGAGGGGATGTGCGGGAGCAGCTGTTGGCTTTTTTTTTTTTTTTTTTTCCTGACATCAAAGCCATGACAGTGTCACCATGAGAGAGAGAGAGAGAGAGAGAGAGAGAGAGAGAGAGAGAGAAATAGTGTGTGTGTGTGTGTGTGGTTGGTGTGGGGTTACTGATCCATTACGTGTAGTTTAGAATCAGAGGGGTTATTGGCAGATGGCAGATGCAAAGAGAGAGAGAGAGAGAGAGAGAGAGACTAGAGAGAGAGAGTGAGTCGAGAGCAGACCCCTCATTTTTTACCAACGTTATTAAATTTTTGCCCATAAATTTTTAATCCAAGTTCAGTTTTGATGTTTTTCCCCGTCTTACACATTTTCTGCGCTGCTAGAAAAAAACGCAGGTGCACTTTCTGTCAATATTTCAAAGTACTCCTTAACAATAGTGCTTTGCCTGGACTGACACAGACTACCAAGTGACTGTTATTGAATCCCTTTATGTTCTTCTTTCTTTTTTTTTCTTTTTTTTTTTACTTTGCTTGAGATAGATGAGCAGAAAAGGAATGTTCGTTTCGTAAGAATGATCAGACTGGGAGATCAAACGGGTTTGGTCGGGAGGTTGACGCAACAAGTGCGAGGCTGAGACAAACCTATTGATATGCAGCTCGCCAGCGGTGCCATAAAGCCCGTCCCAATCCACGCAGATCAGATCTTCACGCCGCCACCCATTGCTCCGGAACGCATTTTCATACCATGAGACACCCGTCCTCAAGGGGAACACGAATGGGAATCATACCGATTTATGGATTTCGATTCGGATATATTGTTATTTATCCTTTAGACAGGCAAGATTTTAAACGTGCCTCCGCCTCCCGCTGAATGCAGATTCACATCTGGCGCCATGTTTACACACACAAACAAGTGAAACTAATTCAAAACAATTTGCAGAGACTATAGCCCCAAATTTCAAGTGGGGAGCTGGCTCGCTTCCAACGCGCCTTGCATCAGTGTCTCATTGCTGTGGATGAATCTATCCCCCTCTCCCCCACACACACACAATTTCTCCTGTAACGACTCTTTGATAGGATGCTCATAGCAGTGGCATCTCCTCAGTCACACGTGCTGAAAAGCGCCTTGGTAAATATTGAATCGTCAAGTAAATATTGAATCCGTGATTGACTGAACAACTCAATCTGAAGACTGAGCTGCTTTGAGGAGCAGGCGCTCATAACGCAGCTGATGGGATTACTAAATAGTGCTCATCTCTCTCTCGCCCCTCTCCCTGGGCCTTGCCCTGGCAGGCTGCCGCCAGGGTCGTTATTTTGAATTAAGCAATCCGACGCGGAGGGGACCTTGATGTTGGGGGGGGAAAAAAAGATTCAAGAGGTAGATGGCAACTACCTGGGGCCATATTCTCTGAGTTTTTCTTAACTAACCAGTTTAGGGGTGAATTATTTAAAATAATACCCGCTTCCCCTGTAATTTCAAGTTTCCCTAAAAGCAATTCTCCCGGCTTTTTAACAGGAAGAGTGCTCCTTAAAGTAGAACCCATTTTGTGTGGAGATAAGAGTACTTATTGTACATGCAAAGTTACCTACAGGCACTCTGCAGACACGCTCTGAAGCACACTCCCAGACAATTCTTGTCACTCAACACCTCACTGCAATGAGTGTAAAAAACCCTCTTATTTTATTTCTGCTCCTTCCACTTCTCTCCTTCTGTACATGATCATTGTACAGTCACGGGAATACTGTCACGGCACTACGGCCCTGACCTTTGCACTACTATCAGTCGCTTTTAGAGTCACAATGAAATGAAAAATGAGCTTTTTTTGGTAGCTAATTGCCCATATCATATCTTACACTTATATAACAATAAATGTCAGAATTAATTTCTCTTATTTTTACGTCAAAATCCCATTACTTTTAGTTTGTGGAAAACACATTTTAGAGTTTACTTCATGGGATAGTCAAGCATATATAAAAATTCCAACCAAAAACACCATCACAGGTTTTTTAACACCCCCTCCCCCTCCCATCATATGAAACTTGCAATTTCACAACTTTCAAAGTGACATGAGTGGTAACATGGTACTACTGTGCATTTTGAGGTATTCAACCGTGAAAACCATGTTTCCTTTTCCTAAGACACCGCTGTGACAGGCTGTGCCCTGGTGGCTGGAATTTATTCATTTTGAAGAATCCAGAATTGGTGACAGCTCAAAATAATGTATGGAGCAGGCTTCACTACTGTTCTCTTTCCATGACTGTGTTCTATCCATACTTATCATACTAAAAGTGACATAAAATGAGCATGTATTGCATGTTGATTTTATGTACACAGAAAGTGTCCAGATGTCTAGTGCATTGGCAACTTCTGGACTGTTGGTGGTTCAGTTGTAAATGCGACGTCTAAAAAAAATCTGCTTTTCAAAACTCATTTCTGGTGAGTGTTTTACACTGGCATATCCTTTCAAGGGAGAAAATGCAATGTACTTGCATATCTGACCTCTCACCGAGATTAATATGTTATCCAATCTAAAATGATAGGTAGAAATTGAAATGCAATATGAAATGAAACAACTTTAAAATATCCAATAGGACCCTACCAAAGTAGTTTCTTGGGTTAGCAAGATAGTTTCCATTTCCATTTCCCAGCCACTAAGAAAGCATATGTTTCCATACAAGATAAGAAAAGCACTCAACCAGTATTAGTATTTCTCTGTTAGTGGCCAAGAAAATTTCCCCTGTCTAGAACCTTATTTTTATTGTTATTTCAACGTTGTTTCATTCTCATGGAGGACCAAATCACGAAGCTGGGGATCACGGCTATGCAGATTGGTGTCCACAGCTAGAAAATCCTTCATGGATGTTGTCTGCTTGTATTCAGCAGCCTAGGGACTTGGTTGCTGAATGAAAAGTGTTACGAATATGCTGCCAACACCAATGTATCAGCAAAACCTCAAGGGTATTGTTGTGGGCGAGATTCACGTCATACAAATGGTAAATATAATTTACAGCTAGCTGTTTAGCTGACACTGCTGTTAGCTAAACGGCTAGCTATTTATCCATGATGAAATGCTTAATGTTATCTGTGGTGTAGCTAATCCATGTAAAGGTGTAACGTTAGCGGTGAGACGCATGAAGCCGAGTTTTGTCATATCAACAAACGTATAGAAGTGGCACCCATTGATTGCGTCACATAGTTCGTTAACCTGAAGTTTCTTTCACTCAACAATGAGCACAGCAATACAGATAGTTCCATCAGGCTAGTAAGGCGTATAAATACTCTGCATATAATATGGTATGCATGCCCTTCAGACTGGTTATAAGCCCCTTTTAGCTTATAGCTCCTCAGGTGATCAGTGTTGCCCCATAATGCATTGCTGCTGAGTAGTCATATTTTTTTACGGTCTGACTGAAAGTGTGACTGGTGCTGGTGGTAGTTCGATTTCAAAGGACTATAAATGTAAGTAGACAATATTTATTTCGCTAACATAGATCCTGTGTTATCAAAAATTTTGAAAACAGTTATGTTTTCAAAAATATTTGGTGATTGAAAATGGATTCACGGGTACATGGGCTTGCTAGCTTTTTAGCCTGTTTGTGGTATTTTAGCATACAGATTAGCGCTTAGTTAGCTTGCCTTGCTTTTTGTGCGGCTATCTTTTTTACACTTTAGCTGCACAACATAAACACCTTACAACAATAACGGCATACATTTTTGTTTCTTTCATCCCGGGAGCGACGAGGATACCGTGGCTTCATCAGCTCTCTGATCGTCTGGCAGCAGCCTTCCCCTGGATCTCAACCCTTCCCGCTGTGCCTCTCTCTCCGTAGGGAGGACGAGACAAAATATCTTTTCTCATAGCGCAAATGAATTCTTTATATGTATTATTCATCAAATCTATCTTTTTATATTTGTTTGCTGGATTAAAGTTGGGGAATTTTAATCTGATCATGTAAAGAGGTCTTTTCATTAAAGTATTACATTTTTTTCTAAATGTTTTTCTAAATGTGTTTGAGAGATGAAACGATTGAATGGCTCGTAACATTTAAGTCCCACTTTATGTGTGACAGGAGAGCAAAGCGAGTTGATTTTGTGACAATATTCCAATGCTGCTAGACAGTAGAGTTTCACACAGGATTTCACTCAGTTGTGCATTGAGTTTGCCAGTGTTTAAGATTTAATGGATAGCCTTGTGTCGTGATTCTGAGCTTCATTACTCTATCATTTATTTTTTCATTTGTTTGGAGCTCTCATCAGCCAATCAAGAGGAAGATTTCCTTGGAAACAAGACCAGCTCCACCCTCCACCCTTATTAAAACTCAGCCCGTCTAGCCTCATGAATATTTTCTTAAAAGAAATGCCTGGCTATAAAAACATATCAGAAGTGCTCTAAAATCTAAGATAAAAAGCTTTGTTCATGTGAATCCTATACGGTGTCAGCAGAGAGGGACTTGAAGGAAGACCTTTATTTTAGTTGTGAAACCAGTGGCTTTGGGGAATAGTCAATCAAACTTAAGTATTCTTTTTTATCAGTATCAGTAGGCTGAACAAAGTTAGTGGGATATCACATGCAGTATGCAGGAACCGGTCTTTCCTCGTAAACAAACTCTCACACGCTCTTACATCATATTCTGAAAACTACAGTCATCCATGCATTGAAGCTACCTAAAAAGAGTGGCAGGTTTTCCCCACCATCCCCAACCTATTTTATAATTCCGCTTGACGAAGGCCAGAAAGACTGCATAAAACATGGTCATTCAAGTTGATTGGAACCCTGGCAGGCAGCATTGTCATGGGAGGGGGCACGATGTGGTACGATGGCGGTGTAGAGGCGGTTTCTTGTGCCCACCTTGTTGTAAAAACAAACACCGGCTCAGTTGAAATTGTAACTGCGCGCGTGTCACAACCCAGTGTGTGAGTTCAAGCTAGATTAACATGCTCACAGTAATCTGCATACGAGTTCATGTCCCGGTTAAGGTCTTTTTCAGTGTGTTAGTGTTAGAGGTTTTGAAGCCCAATTCCAACATTTTTTTAATGAGGCTGCCAATAACTTATATTTTGTGCCAATGCTCAATATCTTTAAATGTGACCATTGTCATGCCCAAAAAAATTCTAAAAATTACAAGGATTCAGTGTTTCCCCCAGAGTGTTATTCTTGGCAAGATTGGAAAAAGCCTCTGAAACAGAATTTAGACCGCCATGTGACTGTAAACTTGCCACCAAAACCCATATTAACAAAATTCTTTTAGTTGGGTTGTAGCTCCTTATGGCAAAGTCAGGAATGATTGTACTGGAATGATTTCAGCCATATGAAATAATAATAATAAAACATTGTGAGCTGTGGTCCGGGAGGAACCTCCTTCATTTTGAAGCTTGACAGCAATGACTGGCTGATATTCGATTTTTAATTAAAGAGTAACTCAACCCCAACTCTTTAACAAACAGATATATCGCTATAACCCTAGTTTCTATGCAGCTTTAATAACATGCTTTCAAATATCCCTGTATCTATGCATCAGAGTCTCTACCTACCTGTGTTCTCCCACCCATGATTTAGCTATAAGTAATAGAGTTTCAATTATTCTGAAAGATGCTGGTCCCACTTCTGAGATTTTCTTCACCCTTTTGACAAATAACCTAATTTTAGAATCAGTCCTGCTGTTAGCTATCCTTAATAACAGTCGTCACCAACGCAAGGCGACAGTTGCTAGGAGGGCCATAAATCAACCGAGTTTCATCTCTACTCCAGAAGTGAGAGGAGCTGGAGTTTCTCATAGCTGGGTAAAGAGCTTATCTGGGTTATTGTAAATGTTATATAGCGTTTACATGTGCCAGCAGCTCATAAACTGAAAATCTCAATCTTGAGTACCTTGAATATTAAGTGAATATGAACATCTGTGTAAATGTAGGCAAGAGCCAGCGCTTCTAAATGCCGTATCCTGTTTGCAACAATCCAAATTGCCCCTGCTATGAGAGACCTGGATAAGGTGCTGGGATATTCCGATATTATCCAGGATTTTGATGCATGTAAACATGTTATTTCATTTCCTGCTGGGCTCAATTTTGCATAGTGGGTAAAGTTATTCGATCAAAACATCGCAGTAAGCCTTTGTACCTCCAGGTCTTCTCACTTCTGGAGTGAATTTGAAACTAAACTGCGTCATTCTGTCATGAAAGAGATGAATATTCTGTGTTGTGTGGATGGCAGATGGCATCGCAATAGCAATTTATTTAAGGTATTTGTGTACTACTGAGCCAAGTCAGGTCACGGTGGAAAGATATGAAGATCATATTACAGGGGACATTTTTCAGTATAGTTGCAACTGGCATATACGCAAGAATTCTGTTTCTCAGTGGGTACATGGATACATGCAGTCACACATAAATAAAAAATGACTTCTGCCTTTTTAGCCTATTCTAACTATCATACCATACCTATTATGCCACAAAAATTACAATAAATATATATTTTCTTGTATTTTTATATCAAAATATCATTACTTTTACTTTGTTGAAAATGGAAAATCTTTAGTGGTGACCTCATCGTATACAAGGAGTCGAACTTAAAAATTCCAACCAATAAAACCATCACAGATTTTTGAATAGTCCCGCTGTGTATATCTGGTATACTCTGAGCATGTAAACACAGCCACTGGTGACTCAAACCCACCCACCCCCCATCCCCCACCCTGGTTGCAGTACCTATATTGGCCATCTCAGGTACGGTGGCAGTGTAGGGGCCTTCGTCGAAGACGGGCGGGTTGTCGTTGATGTCCTGCACCCGAATGATGAACTGTGACGAGGGCTCCAGGGCGCGCTCCGTCTGCCGGTCGGTGGCCGTGGCGATGAGACGGTACTCGTCCTTCTCCTCACGGTCCAGCGGCTTGGTGACGTGGATGTTGCCCGTCTTCTCATCGATCACGAAGACGGAGCCCGCCCCCTCGCCTCGCAGCACGTACTTGGTGCGTCCATCATTCCTGTCCATGTCGGTGTGGAGCTGTGAGAGAGGGGATGGGAGGAGGGATGGGAAGGAGAATGAGAAAGGAAGGAAGGAAGAAAGACAGGCAGAAAGAAAGCGAGGAAGGAAGCCGTGGGGGAGAGAGAGGGAGCGGAGAGGTAAGAGAGAGACAAAAAGAGTGGGGAAGAAAGAGAAAGAGAGCAAACACCAGTTAAAAATTAAGTTTGTTTTTTGAGATAGGCGGCGAAGACAAAACAAGGAGATTATCCACTGCATGCCTCGAGGATATAATGCATTTAAACAGAGAAAATACACACATTCAGAATGCCTCTCTCTCGCTCTCACTTTCCCCTGCTCTCTGTCTCATCACTCCATTCCTACAGGGTAGCCGTTATGAACCAGGATCTCCTTAATCTCAATGATATCCTGAACACATGCTCTCCTGCTCTCTCTTAAAGCTTCTGCTCACTCCCCCAGCAGCTGCGGATAGCGCGAGGTGACTCGTCTGCGCGCACCCAGCGCACCGGCTATTTAATGAAAGCACCAAATCAAAGGAATAATGAACAGTAGGCCAATCAATTATTCCCTAACTAAAAGGTGTGTGTGAGGGAGAGTGGAGGGGTGCATGGCAGTGGAACATGCCGTATCGATCATGCCCCAGTGTTGAGCTTTATTGGATCAGCGCCTGGCGGGATAGCGGAGCAGCAGAGCAGCGGAGCGGCTAGTGTCCTCTCATGCAGGGAGAGGTAATATCAGGGAAGGCCCCACACCGTCCTCTGTCCCCAGCCAGAGAGCCAAGCCAGCGGGACGCGCCCGGCACATCAACATTCAATCTCATTACCCTGCACCTACGTGGCTCGAATAGCAACCGTGACAAAAAAACAGAGTGCTAAATTAGCCCCCGCTCCCAAGAAAGTGTGACATTGCGACTTTAAACGGAGGGAAAAAGCGAGCGCCGGCTGGGGAGGGGATGGGATGGGGGGATGGCTCGGGAAAGCATTGTTGCGTGGCAACAGCTAAGCACATTTGCTAAATGAAATGAGAATGGATACTTTGAATCGAAATATTCATTTACTTTGAGGACAGCCATTTTTCAAGGGGGGAAATAGCCTGGTTACGCCGGCCTCCTGGAGGGTAAACGATAAGCATGGGTGTTGACAGGGCTGTTTATAGCTAAGAAAGCAATCACAAGTTCACACCGTTTGAAAAGTTGAAACCTAAATGCGGCAGGCAGTCAAAAAGTTAAACAACGCTTCACCTTCAAAAGATCCCTTTATTTAAATGACCATGCAAATTGTAAAATCTGAAAGCACTCCAGCCGACAGAGAGAGAGTGCTGTGGGAGGGCAGGAAGCACTTAGGAAACTGGAAATAGACCTGAGTGACTGCTAACTGCTTTCTCTGTTACCATGCACTGCTTATGTGACTGAGGGGTTCCACACCCACTTTAATCAGCTATCTCCAAAATAGCCTTAGCATGTTCAAGCTAGCTCCAGCTCTGTATGTTTTATATTTGCAGACCATAGTGCAGAAGTAGTTCAAACTGTATTTGAGGTCTATTCATAGTATTCCCATGATGTCACATATTTCCTACCATGATGCCTTATAATATAGACAGTTCATTAGCTGTGGCTGTCATTTGATTATAATCACCTGTTAATTCATTACAATCACCTGTTATTTTCCTACCAAGATGGCCGTGTGGTGATGTAACAGAATACTATGAACACCCAAACATTTCCTTGGGTCTGCCACAAGCGCCACCTGAACAGAGTTATAGCTTTTGGTGCAATTCCAAACGGTTTCATTGTTGCAGCCAAGCTCACTCAGGTTCGATTAGAGGCAAGCGTTTGTGAGAACATTGTGACCAACACCTACCGAGTTTACTCTTGCACTCATCCTCCATCTTAAATGGTGACCGGCTGGGGCCAGTTGGCCACAACACCCGGCTGGTCAGGACCACCGGGGGAACCGGGTTCCTCGCTCCTCTTAACGAAGAGCCATTAACAATCAAAGTCTTAACGGCCCCGCGGCTTAACGAGGGGACTTAACGAGCTCCTTAATGAAGCCCCGGCCATCATTACCACAGTGAGAGGTGGCAGCTCTGATGAAAGCACTGCTCAGAGCCACGCTGGAGCAGGAGAGCCCAGCCTAAAGAAACCAAATCCATTTAAGGTTGACCTCTCACCCTTATCTGTCCCTCAGCAATACATCTGAAAGATTGATAGGAAAGTATAACAATTAAGACTAACTTTTATTCGCCAGATATTATGGCTATGGATATTTTATGGCTACAGATGTGGCACAGGTTTATAGCGTCTTTCAACCAACCATCATTGTGGGAATATATCCTAACAATATTATGACACAACTGGCCATCGCCATATTTCACATCCGCTTAACGTGAATAATATGACATCTCATAACTCCCACATTTCATATCCCTCTGATAGAACATCAAATATATCAAGAGCCAAACAATATGAAGCCACTGGCCACAAAAGCCAAATTTACCGATGTGTCACCTCTGCAGGGAGAGTGATTTGAGTCTGATAAGATGCCATTTCCATTTTCCCTGCCGCCTGTTGTGTATGCAACACCCAGTCTCTCCAGACTCCTAAATCTCTTCAATTACTTATATTATCATAAGGTAATATGCTTATACTCATATACTCAATTTCACATTTTTGCAATAACCATAAATCATGAAGCGAGGGAAAAGGCACTCTGTGCCAACCTCTAAATCACTTAAATAACTTATACCCCCGTATACTCAATTTCACATTTCTGCCGCACAATAAATCATAAAAACACCAGGAAAATATGTTTTTTTTCCACAGCTGTGCATTAGCCTAATGAATGTGGATGTTTTCCCCCTCAGTGTGTCTATGTGTGTGTGTGTGTGTGTGTGTGTGCTGTATATGCATGTGTGAGGCTAAAATGGAGGTGAGGTTACAGTAGCAGGGAGAATGACAGCATGTGGAAAATCGGGTGTCAACTCACGTAAAATAGTGAAAGCGTGGAGCGGCTGTGCGGGGCACCGCTGGGCCCCGCGATTGGCAGCCAGCTCCAGCTCCCCTAATACACCAGGGAGAGCATTCAAAGGCATGCAGGCAGGTGTGAGGATATCCCTCCATCTCTCCCCTGCAAGCCTGTGGAGGAGAGGGGCCTATTCATCTTCTGCGCGGCGACTTCAAAAGAATCGCGGGGCCCGGGACCGCTGCGAGCCGCCGCGCCCCAGCCGGCCAATCAAATTCCGCGACGGGGCCGGGCGGAGGGATCGCCGGGGGGCTGGGACCGAGCCAGCGCTTTCATATCAGCCGGAGGGAGTCAAGGAGGGCAGAGGGGAGAGGGTCAGCCAATCGATTTGGAGCCGGCCCACCGGTTCACAGCGGCGTCTGAAGAAACAGCCTGATCAGGGGATACGGCGGCAAAAATTAATTTGGGACAGGGCCCATATGAGTTCAGAGAGCCCGTTTGAAATGAAACCATGCCTTGCGGCTGGCTCACCTACCACTGAGATATCTGCAGGTCTGCTTGTGGGTGTGTGTGTGTGTGTGTGTGTGTGTGTTTGAGGTGTATGTGCTGTACTTCACAATTTTAGCAATAGTCTTTGTATGTGTGTGTCTGTGCATGTGTGTTTGTGAGTGTTTGTGTGTATGAGGTGTACATGCTATCCTTTATATTACCATTTTAACAACAGTCTTTCTGTTTGTGTGTGTGTGTGTTTTTGAGGTGTATGTGGTGTACTTCACAATTTTAGCAATAGTCTTTCTATGTGTGTGTCTGTGTGTGTGTGTGTGTGTGTGTGTATGAGGTGTATGTGCTATACTATACGTGACCATTTTATCATCAGTCTTTCCATGTGTGTGTGTGTGTGTGTGTCACTGTTGGCCAGAGTCATTTTAAAGACAGAGTCTAATGACTCTGGGTCTCTTACTGCCTTGGCTGAACCTCCTCTTGGCAAACCCACTGCACAGACTGGACAAGAAGCCAAGGCGTGACTAAGACTATGTGTGTGCATGTGTGTGTGTGCGTGTGTGTGTGTCTATGTTTGCCTGTACGAGTGCCTCCGGTGCCTGACCTGGAGAGAGAAGAAGCAGCTGAGAGTCTGGAGCGGTAATAGAGCACAGCGCGGAGCCGGGGCCAACATCTACACACTGACTAATAATTAAAGTCAACAACTCTATGGGCTGGCTGTGATCGGGCCTGCCACCATCAGATGTCTTCCCTCTCTCTCCCATCTGGATAGCATCGGATCCCCATCTGGCCCCCAGGGGAGCAAGCTACAACACACACCTACACATAAACACACACACACACACACACACAAGTATGCAAACACATATAGTATGCATGCATGTTGTCTCTCTCGAATTCTCTGTCTCTTTCTCCCTCTCTCACACACAGAAACCTAAGTCAAATACTATTTGCAAATTATTTTCAGTGTTTTTTTTTAAACCCACATGTAGTACTAGATAGGACAATTCAGATTTTATCAGATAAGTCATCAATCACACAAGTATTCTAAATAAACTTTCAACTACTTTCTCCTGGTTTCCTCTTTCCGGCAATAATTGTAATGTCCTACGTTGTTTCACCCGCAAGTACGCTAAAACAAACCACAAAAAGTATTTGCAAATGCTGTTTGACCCGTGCATCCACATGCATGCAAATACCCGTACTCTCATGCGAATACTCCACTCTCTTCTCTAATCAATGCAGACACACACATGCGCGCACACACCTCCAAATTATGCAGAAGCACTCTCACACACAAAAAAAGCCGCAGAAACAGAAACCAGCCAGCCTCTGAGAAGCGCTTTCAACTTCAGAAGGCAGACCTTTGTACTGTGACAAGGTTTAAATTCTGTCTGAACTTTCAATCAAACCTATTCTTACAGTGAATGTGGGGGAGAAAGAAAAAAACAAAACACACCCTTTTGTTCTGCGCTCTCAGTAAAATGTCAGATGTTACGGAAAACAATCTATTCTCTGTCTGTCTATTTGTCTTACAGCGGGGCCTGGTTTAAATGTGTCATGAGGACCAGCAGTTAATTGTTTAGCATTGATCCAGCATTGATCCGGCATTGAAGTCTGGTTAGCGTCGATCGCCTCTTTAATTCGGTTGTGGTGTGGACATGTTGCCCTGTTCTTGTTTGATCTAATTCAGTCTCTCTCTGGAGGGCACACTGTGTGGCCTCCCCCCCCCTCCCCCACACACACACACACACACACACTCCAGAAACCCCTCTCTGTCTCACACACGCACACACACTTCCCTAATGGAACATTCATTATTCATCATTATTAGACTTTTCCTTTAGCACCATAAGCTGTTCAATACATCTCGCCACTGTTCCCGTCCTCCGCAATACATTATTCAGGACAAAACTGTGCTTTTAGCCTCAGAGTATGCAAATCCCGCTTTTGATTATCATAATCAGCTGATATACGAGGGAGAGTGTGTGGTGGCTCGTCGGGTGATTGTTTGTGCTTTATTGCCGCTGTGTCCCGCTCTGGCGGTGTACACTTCACATCGTATTTTTAGCCGAGGGAGATGAGCTCGGAAAAGGCCACTGGAGGCTTAACTCACTGCTGTACATTTAAAGGGCAAATCGCCCACATATATGCCAGTGTGTGCCAGTGCCAAGAGGAATGCCTTTTACCACTGGGACCAGCATGTGTGTGTGTAAAACAGAAAGAGTGTGCAATAATGAAAGGGAATTTCAAGCGCTGTTTGAACGTTGCTATTGCCTTTCTCATTAGTTTAGTTAGTAGTTAAGGGGGGTTTTTTTTTGGAAAGGGGGTTATTGATATATGAAATCTGGCACAGGCTGTGTGGGGCTAAGAAGTGTAGAGGAAGGTATGGGCACACAGCAGGCATCATTGAAACACACAACTTTTTACAAGGCCAGGGTTTACAGACAACTGTGCTCGCGTGTGTGTGTGTGCGGTTATGTATTTTAGAGAGTATATATGTATACTACTACTGTAACAGTGTGCGTTTATGAATATATGAATACAATTCAATTATCTCCCAGCATGTGTGTGTGGTAGGCACATCTCTCAGTGTGCGGTGTAAATGAACCCGTGTGTCAGTAAGATCCTCTGCTCTCTTTCCTCTCTGTTCCCTCCTCTCCTGCTTCTTCCTCTCCACTCCCATCCTCCCATCCCATCCCTTCACTCCTGACTTCTCCTCCCCTCCTGTGCCACCTATCACCCATGCGCTCCCTTGTCCCCCGGCCTCCTGCTCCCCTCATCCCGACCCTCCCCTCTTCTCATGATCTCCCCTCGCCCTGGGACCTCCCCTCTTCTACAGCTTAGTCTCTTCCCTCTGTTCCGTGTCCTCCTCTCCTGCATAGAGGCTTTTGGAGTTGCATCGCAAATCTCTATGCAACTATGGCAGGCACCGTCACCGCAACGTCCAATTGCTGTGTGCAAATAACCGCTAATCAGTCATTAGAGACTAGGTTTATGAGTTTAGATGAGAAATGAATAAGAAGGAAAGCTTTGAAATAGACTCCAACAGAGCCATTGCCCATACATGGGGAGACGATGCACCCCATGAATGGGATGTAGATAGTATAATCTCCCAGGTGGGGGAGCGCAGTATGACAGCAACACACAAAGAGGCAGGTAAAAGTAAATAAACAATACTGCAATTTGTGATTGATTCCCAAGAGAGTGCAGGAGGGCGTGAGAATGGATGAGAAGTAATTATGAAAGACCAATGGGATGTAGTCTTCTCACAGTTTAAACGGATAATAAACAGTGAATGAAAGAGAGACGAGGAATAGAAGGGAGGTAGACTTCCTGAATTAACTAACGCTAAGCTCATATCTAGCAACTGGGAAAGAAAAAGAGAGGTACCTCACAGAGATTGTTGTGGTGTGGGTGTAGATCAGTTGTGTAACCTTGATCCACACCTGGTTATCATTGCATAATGCCCTGGATTCACCCTGTTGAGGCTTATTTTGCAATAATGACCGGCTCCCTGTATATTATCCTGCTTATTGTAGGAGACATTAATAATTTGACACAAAATGTTGATTTAAAATGGTATTACAAGCTTTTATTACAAGCTAAGCTTCTTTTTGGCACCAGGTGTTGCTAGTTAATTTGATTAGAAATCAACAAAACTCACCAGACTTTTTGAAACAATAAATAACAGACCGCAGAATGTTAAACACAGCAATGTAAAAGTGAATAGTCTGACAAGATAGATTTGTTTCCATATTTAGGTTACTGTTTTTTTGTCTTTAGTCTTAGCCTCTACTCCAAAACACTACAACACAAGTTGTAGCTAGAGAAGCGTCAGCTCAGTTGACCTAAACAAACAGCTGGTTTTTAACTAGCCAGCAAATTTAGCAAAGAATTAATGTTAACATTCAACTCATAGCCACTAATAACTCTAGCTTCTTCTAGATATTAGCTATAGTGTGCAAATCAGATGTGTTTACAACAACACATGGTTAGCTAACTAGATACTACAGTATAATTAGCTAGCTAACAAGCTGACCTCATCAATCAGACAGCAGTGGCAAAATGATCAGTTCCCAGTCAAAAGCAGTACAGAAATGAATCACTATGTCTGTTCAATTCTGTTGGGATGGCCAAGTCATAAGTTTTGAAACACAGTCACTGTTCGCAGCCATTGTTGCCCAAGAGCTGTGGACCTCCACTATGGCCGCCAGAGGGTACGTTACATCACCTGAAAGCCCTCTATACCCTCCTCTCCCCTCCTCGCTCTATATCATGTGCCTTCCCTTCTTCTATAGTCTCCTCTCCTATCCCGTGCCCTCCGCTCCCTGACTCGCGGGCTCCTCCGGGGCCACGGGGAGAAGCGAAGCGAACGGCCGGGGCCTCGGCTCGCCGGACTATACGCATAAATATTAGCTCAAGGTCACGGTCGCAGAGCTCACACTGGGCCATGCATAATCATGAATTCAACCCCTGCGCGGCCCCTTCGCTTCACATATTCGCCGCGTCACATCACCGCACGAGTGCTGCTCCAGTGATATCACTTAAACGCACTAACGCTCCATATCTCACAATTGGCATGGTTAACCTTGAAGGGTTAACTTTGGCGATAACGCAAGTATGAACGGACACGTGTGCGTTATTTGATGTTATTACGTTACCTGGGGTCGTTAAGGTTATCCACGCACTAACACCAATTTCGAGGGTTATCTAAGAGGTTATTCTTTCACATTACGTTGAAAATGGTGTAGCTGCATTCTAAGAAGTCTGTAAGCGGTTCTGTACACTCCCTCGGATAAAGCACTGCCATTCTCACATCCAGGAGGGCTGACGCTTTAAATTCAGATGCTCGCTTTGCTGATTTGTTCGACATTATCCCGAGATGAAACACCGGCTATGAAGAGAGAAGGGAGATTGGAAGTAAAGGAGAGAAAGGCACGCTGTGTTCCCTTTGAATTCCATCTTTAATAGACTCCACAGTTTCTCCCCTTCTCCCTCTCCTTCCCCTTGTAGCCCTCTTCCCCTCAGTCATTCCCTCTATCTCTTGGTGTCTCCATGTGATCCTGCACCCACTTGGCAGAGAGGCACATCTGAATGCGGTCTCCGCGGGGGTTTGCAATAAAATGGTATTTAACTGCTTTCACCATTCTCTCGCTCCTTTGCGCGCCCCGCACCCGTCTCATCCTTGTTCTTTATTTCCGCCGTGTGCACCCTGACTCTCCCTCCCTTGATGCCCTGGATTCCCGGCTGCCTCTTTTCATCGCCCTACCTCCCTCCCTCTCTCTCTCTCTCTCTCTCTCTCTCTCTGGTCTGTCTTAGCTCAGCTCGCTTCGGGGCTGACGGGCTGTGAGGTCAGCTTTAGAAACGTGTGTGATCTCTCACTTCTTCCCCTCCTCTCTTTCTCTTAACTGCCTCACACGTTCTTCCCCTCCGCTAGTTGTAAGCCATTAACCTTTCCTCACTTTCCTCCACTCTCGTTTTTTTTCCCACCACCCCTCCACCCCCCCGCTCTGCATATCCACATCCCATTAACACTGCCCTTGCTGTACTGTACACCCCCTCCCTCTCTCTTTTTTAACCTCCCTCGCTACGTCTCATACACCAATTCTCTCCCTGTTCTCGCTCCTCCTGAGTTTGTTTTTATTCTGACCCTTTTTCTCCCAAATCTTCTCCCTCTCTCTCTCTCTCCCTGTATCGCAATCTCCCCCCCCCCCCCCGTCCCGTTATCTCTCCCTCCCTCCCTCCCTCCATCGCTGTAGTCAGTCTCTAATTGCTGTCTCACCCCTGCTGCGCTCGGACCCGGAGGCTAAATGATTCCTACAGGGAGAGTAAGAGTTGAAGCACAAGAAAACACAAAGCTGTTTTGGCGACGAGACATTTTCTTTTTTTGGGGGGGGATCGTTATTGACGAGTTCCCTGTCAGAAGGTGTGTGTGTACCGTTACTGTCGGCCCCCTATTGGCACCCTCGCACTCTCTCTTTCTCTTTCTCTGTGTGTCTCTCTCTTCCCCTCCTCCTCCTCCTCCCCTCAGTCTATCTGCCTCATAATGGCTCCTTTTATGTGTGTAGTGTTATTTGTGACTTTGAAGCAGCACTTGCAACATTTTTGTTTTGTTTGAGTGTGTGTGTGTGTGTGTGTGTGTGTGTGTGTGTGTGTGTGTGTGTGTGTGTGTGTGTGCACCTCATAATTTGTTTATGTGCCCACAGTCAGAGTATGTGTGTTTTTACAAATTGGACTCACAAATTTGTGTTTACAAGTGTTTGTGTGTTTATCAGCGTGCATATGCTTGTATGTGTGGTGAGTGTTTATGTGTGTGTGTGTGTGTGTATGTGTGTGTGTGTGTTCTTTTCCAATGTTACCCACAGACTTACACCAACATGTCGACCTGCATTCAAGTCAAGGGGAGAAAGTTAAGCATGTGGTTACATCCAGTAAGAAATGGGCTCCGGCAGAGTGGGAGCCAGAGGAAAACACACCACACACATGCACACACACACACACACACACACTCACACACAACTGCTTAAATTCCTGTGGCAGCCTCCTTCTCGTCCTTGCATCACACTGCCAACTTCCTGCTAGCGCTTTCACAATATCACACACACACACGTTTGCACCCACCGGCATCGCACACGGGCGCAGCAGTTATCAATAACGGAGTGGTCAATACCCGCGTTATTTATATATCTTCAAAAGCCTCCAGGCTGCACCTATCTTTTAACTGCGCTTTGCAGAGCAATTCCAGGCAGCGAATGTTAATGAGCATTCAGCATAATATGAATGCTAATCATGGGCTACTTAGGGAATTGGACAGTATTGTTTGGCGTGTCAAAAGCTGAAACTATTTAAGGTTTAACATTCATGTCTGCAGGTTTCGTATCGCGCTCCAGTGTGGATGCCGTGTGTGGTAAAAGCAATAATGTTAATTGTGTACTACAGGCATATTTCACCGCGTATGAATTATGTATGTCCGTGCCAATGTTAATGATATGCTATGATGAAATCTAGCCCGGGTCCATTTCCTGTTGCACTCTTGAATTACATATGCGCGTTCGCTAACTAGCTAGGTAGCGAACACGCTTAAGTTATTATACAGGTGAAGCGGGGCAAGACGGAGATGTCGGAATCTCCTCGGAAAGAGGGAGGGAATGTGTCACGTTTTCTTTCCGCATGAGGAGTTAAGGAGTTTGCATTTCAAGAGGAGAGGGGGGGTGGGGTAAGAGGAGGGAGGGCTAATCAGAAAGGGGTGTATTTTTTTTTATTATTTTTTTTTTTAATCCCGGCTCTGCTGAGACGCCTTTTCTCCTCAAGAAAAAAATCTGTGTTTCTTTCACACTGCCTCTGCAATCACTTGAAACCCCATTACAGACCATGTGACAGCATCAATTAAATTCACAATTATCATGGGGCAGAGACACTCTGGCGTGAGAAAATATAGTAACATGGCGTAGTCTGTGGGCATGTGCATGCGTGCGTGTCTGAAAATGTGCATGTATATGTGTTTATGTGTGTGTGTGTGTTGTGTGTGAGAGAGAGAGAGAGGGTGTGTGTGTATGTGTGTGTGTGTTGACAGAGAGCAGAAAACTGAGTCAGACAAACTACTACTCAAAACATTTCTTGCCCTTTTCGGCAATGCTTGTGAACCTGAACAACTCTCCCAAACAAGATACCAGAACAAACAGAAGCTCAGATCTTTGACGATGTGAAGACATTTCAAGGGCCGCTGCAACAACCGCAAATGGACAGCTGGTGACTCACAGAGTGTTTCTTTGAGCTCTCATACCCAAATGAGCTGTATTTTTGATAGCGCCGCTGACAGTTTGGGATTCAGAGAATGCGCTTATATCCCCAGAAAATCACACTGGGGGGACTGTCACTGTGTCCACAAAGTTGGCCTCTATCATTATCAGTTTAGCGGCAGAGCCTTTGTCTCTCATTGACATCACAGATTACGGTCTTGGCTCGCGTTTCCGGCTTTAGTATTGGAGATTTATCCAGACTGTACTGTCCAAGACCACATGAAAAACAACATGAATTATGTTATAGGGTGGATTTGGAAAGAAAGCCCAAAGTTAAATGTGATATAACACCTTAAAGCGTATATATGTGCGTGTGTCTGTATCTATGTGCACATGTGTGTTTTTGCACACACAGTATACAGAAAGACAGACGTGTATGAGTCACAGGCAACAGTGTTCACAGCTGATTGAGCCTGTTTCTGGACTATGTTGTATCTGGCAGGTGGAGCTGTTCTGGCCTGTACAGTTGATTTCTCCACGCTGTCCATCACAGCTCTCGCCATTAAATCACAATCAGGTCCCTGCTAGGGAAAAACACGGCACCGCGTCCCCATTGATCTCTCTACCTATAGCACCAGCCTACATTGCAGCAGAGCAGGAGATTAAAAATTCATAAGAGTATTAAGATGTATAAGAGCATTATTCATGTGTGTGTGTGTGTGTGTGTGTGTGTGTGTGTGTGTGTGTGCGTGCGCTGTTACCATCCAACACAGCAGGCTAGTAATCATACGGATCTCTAGCCACACACACACACACATACACACTCACAATGGTGTTCTGGGCGTACTCCAAGTGTCAGCACTATCATATGGGCATGAGTGTGCGGCCTGGCGTCGTTCCCTCCTTGAGTGCCATACAATGTGCTGGCATAAATACCTGCTTGACACAGCAGATTGGCACTAATGGCTTTACACGTGGCGCCATCTGTAAGCTGGACCGTGAGCTCTTGCATCTTCTCCATGGCCACTCAGTAATTCATTGTATTCGCTCCACTCTATCATCCGTCATAGCGCTCAGGCAAAAACGGCCAAATTAAATGTTGGCTAATCATCAGTACACTCAGGGAGGCTGTTCTGTGTATGTGGGCTGCAAGCTCCTGTCTGTCTATGTACAGCTGGATATTCAAATAAATAAAAAAAACACACAAGTGCAATTTCAGGCTTTGTCTGTAGAGTGCGAAACACCTCCCACTGAGTTGGGACTCTTCACCCCTACCCGAATCCCCACCACACACACATACACACACTCTATCTCGTGGCGTCCAACAGCCTGCAGCAGTCACACAGGGATCATTACTATTCATTTGCTCAGCAAACTGGCCACACAGGCTTATAAATTAGCCCATCTACCGCAGCTGGGTACCAAGACAGTTGGCGCATGCTGGGGACTGCGAATGCAACCATTACAGTGTGTGTCTGTGAGACACCTTCTGTCCAGGCAACGTGACCTCCTCCACGCTCATCTGCTCCGCTCTGCGAAAGGAGGGAGGGAGGGGGCGGGGACCAGGGGCGAGACATGCCCAGTCGATGATTATAATGAATTACAGCGGCGGAGCAATAGGACTACAGCCCTCAGTGTGTTGTGCCGAGGGAAAACGCGGTGATAAATCCTGTCACACCGGGTGTAAATCAGTCCGACTGAAATAGCATTAGCGGGACCTTGCGGACCTCTGGCCATGAGGGAGGAGAACTGACAGGTCTGACCCGCAGTCAAATGAGGGAACACTTGCACTGCTCTCGCTTTCTGCCTTGGGGTGGGGATCAATGGCGGAATGAAAAAGTAAAGCCATTAATTCTCCTGGAGATGTCAATTCCCATTGGCGGGCGTAGATTGGTGGTGCTCAAGACTAGCCCCTTGGGCGGATGGGATCTGGGGCTTTTGTTGCGCCTCAGTACACCATTGATTCATTGAACTTTTTATGGGCAACTGGAAGGCACCACAGCACACTGTAATGTAAATCAATGTAAATCAATTCCAATTGAAGGTTCATGACAATGCAGAATAAAACTTGCAGCTTGACCGAGGGGTGAGCTTATGCAAACCACTACTGGTGTAAGACACGTACCTGGGAGAAGGACCTGAGGTGAAATAAGTCATGTAAGAGACTTGAAACAGAGTCTTAAATATTCATAAAACATTCATAAAATAGTTCACAGCCCTTGTAAATGATTCATGTAGATTTTTTTTTGCCTCTTACCCGTCCGATGAGCACAGGTTCAGGCCCGGCGTACTCTTCGATCACGAAGAACTGGTTCCAGATCCAGCTCCGTCTGCTGCGTGAGCGAGACCCCTTCCTTTCCATATGATCAAGCGGCTCCTCTTCCTCCTCTGGCTCCGCTTCTTCAAACACAAGGCCCTTCCCGTTTCCCGGTTGGGGATCGACATCCTTCGCCCCGCTGTCTATCGCGTCCCGGCCCCATTCGGCGCCTGGGCGGAGCCTCAGGACGTGACTGCTGTTGACGGGTTTGGCGTCTTCATCTTTAGGGTACTGAGCTGTGCTGGGCTCTGTCTGAGCAGAGTGAACTGACTCTTTTAATGGGTCTCTGTGGGAATCCGCCACTCTATTCCCCGGTCTTACTCCCAGGGGTTGCAGTGTCAGCACAGATGGAGGCGAATCATTTGTTTGAGAGGGAACGTACAGCGGGAGATGTTTAGTCGATGTAAAGGGAGGTTCTGTTTGACTGATCATTATTTCTTTCTCGGGGGTGACCTCGTTCGGAGGTGTTGATAGCGAATGGACGAGGTGTTTGCTCTTGCTGTCACCGCCATCTCCACCCTGCATCTCCAAGCGGTCCTGTCCTTTACTAGAAGCTGAGGTAACATCGCTCAAAGGATTATTACGAGTGTGAACGCTCTGATTTGGACTAAGATCTGGAGTAGTGACTGGGCTTGCATAAGGGAATGCGGTCTGATTATCCAAACCCGCGTGAGTCTGAGTGACAGCTATATCTTGTCTCTGCACTTTGAGGGCCTCTAACTGGCTGTGATTAACGTCAATCAAATCTCTCTTCCTGCTCCGGCTGCCCTTGTTCTGAAAGCTCAGGCTAGGAACACTCTGCATTTGGGAGTTGACAATCCTAACGAGGTTCTCTTTCGACAGCAGTTTCAGAACCCCATAACTGCCAGTGAGGTTCAGTTTTCGGTTGGAGTCCATGCTGACTCCTTTTCCTGGCACACCTGTCGTGTGAACGCTCAAATCAGGTCTGGTCCTGGATCTAAGAACTGGTTTAAATCTGGTTTTATTGGAGTGTAAATCTGGTTTATGATGGATTAAGAATGCTTTTTCTGACCTCCCTGTCTTGCTAGCGGTCTCAGCATTCTTGGTATTGTTCTTGGCTTTCCTAATCTCCTGGGTTAACTCCTTGTTGTTGGCTAATATGTGCTGAGTCACTTCTTGTTTATTGACAGAATCAACCTCACGCTTAGGTTTCAAACCTAGCCTCTCCTTGTTAGCGATGGATGGAGCAGCATGATTCTGCAGTATTTTGGAGTAAGAAAAAGATCCGCCGTCGCCCTCGTGGTCGTGACTAATCAGGTTTCTGAGAGTCACGACGGGCATCGCGTTCACGTCCACGCTTGCATCCCATTGGTCCACGGCCCTGCCCTCGCCGAGCTTCATCATGTGCGCTCCACCCACGCCTCTCCTTCGCACAATCTTACTGGCTGAGGCGCCTCCTGCGAGCCCCTCCCACAGGCACAGGGAAACCAATAGGACGAGATTTCTGGTAATCATGTTGTCTTGCGGGAAGATGTCCTAATTTGAGCGAGGTTTGCTGTGAGGCAGGGCTTGTCTTCTGGTTGTCTTCATTCTCTCTTCTATTTTTCCTTCTCCGTGCCCCTCCTCTCACTCTCCCATTCGGTGCCCTTCACACTGAGCTGGAGGGCAGGTGTCAGTCACTCCTCTTTTTTTTCACAGGGTCTAATATCTTCCTCTATCTCACCAAGCCTCTCTCCGCTGGTTTTTTTTCTTCCCCCCCCTTCCTCTTGCAAAGCGTCTCATTCAGTTTCCCATGGAGGCTTGAACACCCTGAGAGAAAAGATAAAGATAATTAAGTTAAAACTTTAATCATTGCGCTGTGTTAATTAAAAGTGGAGCAGCACAGACAGGTAGGAGAACTCACAGATGAGCAGGCAGGACAGACCCTTTAACAGAGCAGCAATCACGTTGCACAAGCACAGAGGGCCTTTTAGGCGCAGAACACACACCCATTTATACCTTCATAATGACCCTAGTGTTTTTCCACGCATCTATTAGATACATGGACAAAGTTCTGATAATACTATTCTACATGGAGCAGGATAGAATAACGGTATTAAAAAATGCTTTGAGCACTTATTAATGGGAATGATTAGGACACTGTCAAGGATTTCTGACTGCAATGCAGAGGGGATCCAGCTATGATATAAAACAATTTCCAAGTCACTTTGATGTGTGATTAATTAGCTGGATTAATATTGTGCTTTGATCAGTGCATTAGAATGTCAATACAGATCTCGGCTCTAGATGGAGATGCACTTTGTTGTGCGCGGCGCCTTGAGCGATCTGAAAGGTTTCTCAACTCTCACGCATCTGACTCACACTCTCAGCGTGTCTCTCACTCAAGCCTCCAATGGAAATCCTACGCCGAATCAAAATGTCAGATATCAATCAGTGTGGTTGTTTTAAGATAAGAATGGCCACACTTCAGTAGCTAACAGTATTTTCGGCGGCAGCGGCGGCCTACACAGTAGTACGTCTGACGAGTCAACAACACAATTGAGATTGCATTAACACAGAAAAACATTTTGATGACTATCATGCAGAAAAAGACCAGCATGTGATTCATTTAAAAAACCCTACTATTTTCCAGCAGAGAAAAGCTGGCAAGTCGGTAAAAACAGTGTTGCGTTACATTTCGGTGTTGCATTATATTTTGTGAAACTTTGTATAGCGTTGTGGGTTAAGTAGGGCCTGTTCTGCCTTGTCCTGCGCAGTGTGGTGTGGTGTGTCTGGGTGTATGACACTTGTACTCTTGTGGCGCAGACAGCCCCTGTCAGCACATTCACTGGGGCATGACTGAAGCTGGGATACTCCTCCTGGAATATTCCTTCACCCTTTCCCTCCTTCTCCTCGCTGTCCTCAGCTCCCTCCAACTCTCTCAGTCTGTCTAAACAAACACTTTTGGCGAAGAAAAAAAAAAAAAAAAAAAACGAAGATCAACCCCCCCCCTCCTCCCCCTCCCTCTCCCTCTCCCCCTCCTCCTCGTGGCTCTCTTTTACCACCTCTCCCACTCACCACCTGTCTCATTCGCGCTCTATCTATCTCCTTAAATCTCCCTCTGTCCCCTCTCTTTTACTCGCTATTGTTTTAGTATGCTGTCCTCTACGCCATGCGCTCCTATCCTCTTTCCTTTCTCTCATCTGTGTCAATCACACTGCTGTCACCACGTCCCTCACCCTCCGTGCACTCCGGAGCTTCAATCAATCAGCCAATCTCCTCCCTCGGCCTTGCAACATTGGAACTGACAGGTGTCTCGCTGGCTGCCATCTTGACGACAGGCTACAACACTACAATTGTGCATATAAATCTAGACATCATATGCACAAATACAGGGGATAGAGTACATCCAGTCGATACAAAAGCATAAATGCAAGAATCTGCACTGATTATTACCAAATAAGCCACATTATTGTCACAGAACTGCAGCACGTGAGGCTGGGTTTGGTCGCGTGTTATCTCGAATGTGCAGCGCGAGGAACCGATCAGGGTGAATTCAATGACAGAGCTCTGCTTTCCCAGAGGAACTTATCAGCTGGGAATTTGATGGCCAGGCAAATCATTGCCATGGGCACCTTGTTAACAAGCCCGGGGCAGGTGGCGGGATGCAGGGCAGAATATCAACATGGCATCATTAGCCAGCCGAGCACAGGTTTATTACCGGCTTACATTTCGTGTGATGTTTCGTCGCTGTGAGGTTCTCATTGAACCGGGGGGTCAGAATAAACCATCGATTGGTTTTTACAACGTTTCAAGACCGAGATTTCACTGGGAACACAGCTGAGATCGTTAAGACAGTTCTGTAACATATTGATCTGTGTCACAATCCTCCGCATTGTGCTGTGTACTTAGAGAGTGCAACTGTTCCTAGCCATTACATGAGGCACAGTGGTCTGTACAACAGTAAGTGAAGATAATTGGGTGCTTCAGCTTGAAGCTCAAGGGAGCTCATATTTCCTCATTAGAGTTTTATATAATGTAATATGGTTTGTTTTTTTTATCCTTGTTGAACCAACAAGGATGAGAACAGGGATTTCACCCATCGCCCTTACATACAGTACAGTGGGCTCCACTACAATAAATGAAGATGATAGGGTGCTACAGCTTTTAGCTCAAGGGAGCTCTCACTTCCTAATTAGAGTTTTATATAATGTATAGCTAAGGTATACTCTCAAACAGAGAAAGACCACATGATTTCCAACCCTATTTCCTGGCTTGCTCTGTACACCCCGTGGATACAGCAAGTTTCTCAGTGAACTGATTAATTGGGGCCATAAATATCTTAATTAATTTTTCCCTTACTCGGTCCCCCCCAAACTCCAACGATCTTTCGGTTCGTTAGTATTGGAGGCAGATCCTTGCCATCGATCGCGAGGAGCCGCGGCGCAGTGAAGGCTGTCACCAACTTAACGAGACTGAAAATTTTAATTACGATTCACCTCCATGCGCGCTGTCTATCTCCCCCTCTCCCGGTAACCCTGCCGCCGACCAGGCAGGCGAACACAGATGGAAGACGGCGCCACGGCAGCACACCCACGTCTGCACAGCCTCTCCACAACAATGAACCAAACACACACACATACTGTACGGCTTCAAAACCCTGTTGACAAAACGTTGCGCTCGAGAAAACCGTCGCCTTATTTACTTGCACAGACACAGTTTGCAGCGTGCACGTTCGTCCACACTCGCTAACGCTTACCCGTAAATACAAACACCCAAAGTCACACACACGTACACACACACAAAACCTGAAAACTCCAAACATCCCCAAACACACACACGAATCCTCTTCATACCACTTATATGTATGCTGGTAAGGAAAATAAAGGAAGCTCTAGGGACTGCCTCTCTGGACGCAGCGAAGTCAAAGAGAAGAAAGGGAGCGCTCTCTCGCACCAGGAGGGAGGAGGAAAAAAACAGCCACCCCAAAAGAATTATGCATGGAGAAACAAAGACGAGCTCCAGAAAGAGACACAGTGAGAGGAAAGCTAGGAAGTTTGGTGGAGTGGTGTGTGAATGTGTATGTGTGTGTGTGTGAAGGCCTTCCTTGGGAGACCAGCATAGTTTCGAAGTGTAAAGCGCCATAAAGCAGCACCGGCCTCGCCTTGAACCTTTGGCGGATAAAAGAAGACCTGTCATCGCGCGGGGAGGTAAAAAAGCAAGCGCGAGTCTCTCCGGTGACTCTTCCTCTATGAATGTATGAATATCTCCTTCTCCTGTGTGTCCCTGGCCTTGTAGCTATCTCAGCCTCACTGATATACTGACAGCAGGTGCTAATCTCCCCCGGGACGCTATACCGGCAGCCTATGGACACAAGATAATCCCTCCGAGGCTGGAGGGTTTCTTGACGACGGGGGAGAGAAACAACAGCGGACACAGGTAAACAACGGGACGGCAGCCGGAGTCGTCCAAACGAATTTACGGTATTTGCATGGTGTTAAGTGCTGTGAAATGCAGTTAAATCCACTTATGGGGCGGCTTTTTGCTCATTGGTGAGATTAAGACTAAAGAGATTCACTGTAACACAGCAGAAACAAGAGGCTTTGGCTTCTCAACTAGATCAATGGGGTTTGCATTAAAGGGCAAGAGTCAAAGGCTTGTACAAGCATCCAGCAAGGCTATTGCGTATCACTTTGAATGTAGCATGTGCGCTGTGAACAGCAAACATGAGAGAGACACAGCGGCGATGCTCTACTGCAAACACAAAACCCCCTTCCCTCCTGCTCCATCTTAGGCTACAGTATATAAACCATGAGAGTTGCCGTAAAGATCAAATAAATCTTCACAACGGACCGTTCAGGGAATCACAATGCCAAGAGATGTGCCAGCGGGTCACGACAGAGGCAACATTTGTGGCCCGTATTTTACTGGCTTTGGCACGGGTTCAAGTAGTTCCCAATCTGATTTGTCTGGCCATAAGATAAGTGCTGGCTAAGAGTGCACAGATATACCAACACTGAGAGCGCCATCCCCTCCGAGGCTTACGATTTAGCACTATCTCCCGCTCATCATTCAAGCCGTTGAAGCTTTAAATAATCCGTGCATCAAGAGCAGAATGTATGCTTTATTTGACTGTGTACAAAGGTAGGTATTTGTACTGCGCTCTATGGATCTGACCAGGGATTACAGAACAGTGTTTCCCTGTTCGAGCATGGCAGCCTGCCACGGTAAGATCATTACCCGCCATGCTAGAAATATTAGCAAAATGATTTGATTTTTACTCTAAGTAGTCTCTTAAAGTAAAGAGGTAGGCGAGGTACAACTGCATAAACACCCATCATCGTCTCCTCAAATTCACCTCAGCTCTTCACGAGACATGAGGCAGGAGAGGTAGACTTAAGATGACATTAGCTAGCTCTCTAGATCTAGACACTAAAGCTAAAGTCAAGATGATGAACAGTGTTAAGTGTAACAAGGGGAAACTGCTTGGCTAGAGCTATGGAAGCTGATTTGTATTACCAGCCACTTCCTACCACCACAATTAGTATTAGATTACCACGCTACCACAGAATCTGACACGTCTCCCCACCTTTAGGCCTCTTGCCATTTCCATTCCGCGAAGTTGAGCGAACCGATCAGGTTCAATGATCTTCATGCACAAAGGTCAGGGGGTGTTTTTGTGTCAGGCAGCTCGTCTGGTGCGAGCCAAGGTCTTTCTAGGTAGGCACTCAGTGCACGGATTCTGAATGGTGAGTCATCAGCTGCCAAAGCAGTTACCGAAATTACACCTGATGCCTATCAAGCCTGTCTCTCTTCCTCTTCCGCCTGGCTGCACCTGTAACATCAAAAAGCTATCTGATCCTTTCAAAACATTGGCTGACATTTCGGCGAATGTCCTCGGGAATTGCAGATGGACTTTCTCTCCCCGAAGCTGTGTGTGTGCGTGTGTGTATACATGTGTGTATGAAGGTGCGTGGGTGTGTGTGAAAGAGAGAGAGAGAGAGAGAGAGAGAGAGATTTGGAAGTCTTACATGCATGTTGCTACAGAAACATTATAGAAAATCACCCATTAGCACTTAACAAGGAGCCTATTGGACCACAGACCATTTTAATAAAGTCTGTCCTTTATTGGAAAGAGAGGCACTTCACAGCACAACATTTTGAAGGTGTATTGTCTGAAGTTTAATTCACGACAGCCTTTCCTTCCACCTCTGCTGTTTACGTTTCAAGGGCGTTTCTGTGGAGAGGCAGTGGGGCCGGACAAGAGGATGGCAGAGAGGAGGTGGAGAGGTAGGGGAGGGTCATTTCAGAGATGAATAAACACAAAACACCCAAGGTTGGCATGATAATACGTGATGCATCACCAGGGAGGAGATGGCACATTGTAGAGAAGCACCAAGGCCACCAGGCAAGAAGGAGAGTGAATAACGACACTCAATATTCCCCCTTAATCGGCCCGACTCTCACTTCAATATACATTAGAAGACCCTTTTCATGTTTATCTCCCATCCAGGCGGGCGCCCACTGAAAAGAGTCAAGATCGACCAGACTCACTTTTAATGGCCGCCTGATGGAATCAATGAGCCTCTGCTGTGCGGTGAAAACTTTCCCTGAATTTGTTCTCCCCAGGTGTGCAGGGTTTATTCTTGTGTCCCCGGTGGTGGTAGCTGGAAATACATATGTGCAATATTTTGGAATTTCAGAGCTGAAATATTCAGTTTGTGGCAGCACTCTGTAGTGGGAGGCATTTGTTGTGGGATGATGCTGAATCTGTGAATGTGGTGCATTCTATTTGTGTTTTGGTGTGGTTTGGATTTCATTTTAGTACCTATATTTGTGCAGATTCACATATCTTCTTAGAAATATTGAGCTTTGCAGAGCTTATGGTATGTTTTGCAATGATTGCAAACATTGCAAATGCTAATTGACAAACATTTACAGCTGTAAAATACATGTATAACACATGTTTATCTATCATGCACTGTAAATACTTGTATCAAACGGTCAGAAAATACATTTCAGCATAAAAAATATCACCAATCCAATACATCACTCTGTAAATCAAGCCGGTTTTGGTTCAATACCGGTTTTTAATGTGATTGCCACACTGCATTTACCAGCTGGCTTTTCTATTTCTCAAAACGTTGGGTTCCTGGCGTTTACTTTACCATATCTTTTTCATTTTCCAAAACACACCAACAGCAGCAGATAGCGGAGATGAAATGTCACCCTCGGTCTCGAGCGGAGGACGGCATCTGTGCCCGGCCTACAAAAGATCTTTGAAACCAATCCTCCGTATCAACTTGAGCTGCTTCTCTCCAGCTAAATATGCATTACACCGCAGTCCTCTATTTGATTTTGTCCAAAGGGACCCCGTCAGTTATGATTTAGCATAGATTTGTGAAACATATGACAGAACTAGTCAGACTTCTACATGCTGTTGTTGAATTAAATGTAACTATTTCTCTTGTAAAAAATCCCCCGGAACCGCCCTCTAGGACCCCTGGAGGCCCCCGGCCCCTCTTGAAGCACCACTGCTCCACCAAATCACAAATGAAACACAGTCCTCTCTCACTCTGCTTGCTCACCACTATGCAACACTCTGCCTCTCTATTTGTGTATTGGTCAGAACCATCTATCCCAAGGATGTTGTGTCCTGCTGCATTATCGTCGCCTCCTGCGTCTGCACTGCTGCTGCACCGGCTGAGCGCTGTGTGAACACGCAGGCCTGGAAGCCTGTACTGTCACAGTTTTTAATCCCCCTCGTTGGAGTCACTAAGTCCCAGCCTTATTAGCATATATCTCCCCCCTCTGTATGACTTTCATGCTCCCTAGGTCCTCTCCTACTTTCGCACCGTAACTGACAGCTATTTTTGTAATTCTAATGACGTCGCCCCGATCTCCAATTTCATTTTGTTTTTGTCTCTCGCTATTTGGGTCAGTTTGTTTTTTTGTTTATTTTCCAGCGGCTCAGAGAGACTGAGCAGATTGCGGCGTGTTTAAGTCGCTCTCTCTGGCAGGTTACACCGCGGGGCCACCTTGGGTGAGGATCGGATAAAGGATGTGGAAATTAAAACGGAGCGCTTTGTGCTACAAGATATTGCGCAACGCTCGCTAAAGCGGCGCCGCGGCGATTGTTTGCTTTGCAGCCGGGTAGTCGTCAGCCGGCGAGCCAAAACGACAGCTTCTGCTATGTAAGAGTTCACTGTTCTCCCTTTTTTTTTTAACTTTCCAGCAATTGTTGCGGCAGCGCCGTTTTATATTGTGACCTTGTTCGGTGTTTAGTTCAAAGTGGTAAGTCGAGGTGGTGGGTGTATGTCAAGGGAAGATTTTTCCGAGCCGCGTTTGCCCGTCTCAGTGGTGTGTTGTAGGGCGATGGAGGAGATCAAAGTTGGGCTGTGTTGTATTTTCAGGGCGTGTTTTTTTTTCTGCGGGGCGCATTCATGCTGTGTGATGTTGGGGATGGATTTGGCGCTGCTCCAGCGC
This sequence comes from Centroberyx gerrardi, assembly GCF_048128805.1. Lineage (NCBI taxonomy): Eukaryota > Metazoa > Chordata > Actinopteri > Beryciformes > Berycidae > Centroberyx > Centroberyx gerrardi. The sequence continues at coordinate 8,268,914 of NC_136009.1, forward strand.
CGGGACTGTAAACTCTGTTAAAGACATCAGGGGCAGCTTGACACACACACACAGACATAGAGAAATGTACTCTCAAACACGGCCATTCGGTTGCACTCACATCACCTCACACCATCCTACAAATGCATATATAAAAGCATCAAATGGAAAGACCCAATCAAACACACACACACACAGCTTCAAGTCCCTGTCGCTACCCAAGGTCACTTCCTCCTCGGCGTCTGAGGCCGGGGATGTGGGGGACTGAGGTTGCCCTCCAGTCTCTCCCCTGGAAACCCCTTCTGCCTGGCCGGGGATAGGAGATAGGGACAGTCAGACAGCGAGGACCGCAGGGGGAGAGCCCCCCACCACCACCCCCCACCCCCTTTTCCACCCCTGCGCCTTTGTCTCTAATGTGGAGCGGGGTGGATAGCAGGGGCCGTTGCTTTTAGAAAAGCCCTGTGTTTTTCCCATAAAAACCACATCTATGGCCGTGGAGAAGCTTACGCTGTAATCCTGCATGACGGATTGAGTCTGCTACTGCGGCACTCACTCACTCCCTCTCTCTCTCTCTCTCTCTCTCTCTCTCTCTCTCACTCTCTCTCTCATTCCCTCTTCCTCTCTCTGCCTTTCTTTCCCAGGCTCTCTCCTCGTTTCCTGCAGAAACTTCTGTGGCAGCGGGCGCGTGCCCGCTGTGTGTGTGTGTGCGCGCGTGGACACATATGTCAAACACTGCACGATATGTGTGTGCGCGCGTGCACGTCCACGTCTGCATAAAGTGCGTGCGTGTGTGTGCGCCTTGTGCATTCGTTCCATCAACCCTCTCTCCTTAAAAATGTACGGCAGCCTATATCTGTGGCTGTTGAAATTTTGCACCAACCAGTCAGGGAGTGAATAAATAGATGTCAGTGGCAAGGAATGGAAAATAGGTTTCCCTTTTTTGCAAGCCAAAGAACAGAATGTAAAAGATACTGTCACACAGACTTGCACAGTACAAGAGAATGAATCCCAATGGGGAGTCTCGGTGAGAGCGAGTGCTGGAGAGGTATATAGATGACCTGGATTTTGTATCTGCGCTCCCATGGCATGGATTACTGCACACTGGTAGAAACGGCCTCTAATATAAAGGACATTTATACGCTCACGGATCACTACTATTAGGAGCCCTCTGAGCCAGATTTTCTCCTGTCCTTATCTATCCATCCTCTTGTCACTCCACCGCTTTGTCTCTTTCCTCTCTCTCTCCCCGCACAGTCACTCTGTATATTAGTCCTTCTTTCTTTCATTCTGTTTCATAATCTCTCCCTCCCGGTCCCTCTTCCTCTCTTTCTCCGTCTCTGTCTCTCTCTCTTTCTGGGTATTAGGCATTCAAAGATCTCTCTGTGGCATGTGGTAGAAGTTATCACCCCCATCTCTCCCTCCCTCGCTCTATCTCTCTAATCTTCCTTAATCTTCCAGCCCAGAGTGAAGTGAGAATTAGTTTCTCACTCGCGCTCATCAATCTCTCGCACCTCCCCTCCTGCTCGCCTCCGTCTCCTTCTTTCCCCTCTCTCTCTCTCTCTCTCGCTCTCTGCCTCTCCCTCTCCTTTCTCCTCGTCTCTCTCCCTCCTCTCTCTTCTGGATCATCCTCACCAGCTGCTTTCTTAATCTTCCTTCTTGCTCAGTTTGTCTCCCACTTCTCTCCCTCTCTCTCTCTCTCTCTCCTCTCGTTCTGTTCCATGTCATCAACAAACTGTAGAGGTCATTTCGGCTCTCCCCTCCGCGTCTCTCGCTCTCCTCTCTCTTTCCATTTCCACCTCTCTCCCTCAGATTTTTCTCTCACGCTCTCCTCAGAAGGCTCTCGGGACCATTGCCTTCAGCCCGGCCTATTAACCCTAAGCTGTGTCCTTGCCTGTCCGCTGTCCTCGGCGGGCCCGAACTTTGCCAAAAAAAGCGGACATTACGGCCGCTGTCTGCCACACCGAAGGCGTCAAAGAGTGAAAATTTTGCCCAATTCAGGAAGGAAATCCAAATTTTCACCCAGTGGAAAAGTGCTCATTTCTTTCTTTCTGATTGTGGCTCCATTTTTCAGAAAGGAGCTTTTCATTTTTAACCTTTTCAGTGTTTGCATTTTGATGAGTTTTTGCCGCCTGCGTTGGTTTGCGCTCAGTCTCGCCCTCCACCCTTCAGAGCACAGAGAGCAGCTATTATAACCCTCAACACTTGGCACAGTGCACACTGTTGGCAGGCTGCAGCACAACGGCGAGAAATAAATAACCAGTAAAGTTAAAGGCCAGGAGTGGCAACTGTCCCCTTTAGCAGACCTCCTCCACACCATCTGACCACTCAGACCTCTGCAGGAAAACGCGTGCCTCCGTCACGACCTCCTCAGTTCGGACGAATCACACCGCGATTTGAAACGCGCTATTATTATTTACAGGTGTTGTGTGTTGCGTGCTATCATTTTGCCGCCAAGCACAAGGCACGCCGCGTTAGCGTCGAGGCTGTGTGGGGGGAAACACCGATTTTGTCCAATGTGCACCTGATGTTATTTTCAAATTCAAAACCCAACGGAACATTTCACTTCAAAGCACAGCCTGAGCTCAGGAGAGGCGCAGCAGCAGCATGAGCAACCACCAGAATAATTAGGCGCATCTCTAAAAATCCAAACCCGCTGCCTTTACTTATCCAAGTTGTGCCAATAAAAAGTCATTTGTGAATCTAAAAAAACTCCCCCTCTTAATTAGTGAAACGGTTTGGCCACAAATGCTACAGCGGGAAAAAAACATCTCTGTGCACTAAATGCTTCTCATCTTGGATTGCCTCTACAGCACTGCTGCATTTTGACTTCCTGATCTTATTAATAGCTACAATATTGCATCCAACAAGAATAAAGGGCATATTCTTCAGGCTACATGGTTGGCTAATTCGCTAAGTTTCCAAGTTGCGCAGTGCGCCTTCACTTTGAATCACGGTTCGATTGGATTCATGCACACAGGCTGGCGTGCCACACTAGACTACACCTATTTGCATTGCAGAGTCACTGAGGATGGAGAGTGGCAAATGAATATTAATTCTACTTATTTCTCATTATCAGCGTGGCATAATCATGATTAATGTTATCCTGCATTGAGTGAGCTCTCAGCATCAAAGAACAAAATACAGAAGCACAGGCTGGAAATACCTTGAAAAATGGCTCCAATTGGGCAAAACAAAGAAAAGCTGGGAGGGGAAAAATCGTCTTTTTTTCCGATCCTGACCTTAATGTGAGTGTGCCATTGAAAGAACATACAAAGCTGAACTGTGAGCTGCTGTAGTTATTTTAAAAACACACCATGCACAAGAAAGGTTACTGCTATAGCACTACAGGCTACTGGCACTGTGTGTTGAGCAAATACATAATAATCGTAGTAGCATCCTCCAATCTCCGCACAATAACAGCATCTGTGTTCCTCTGCCTCTGATGAAGATTCCAATTGCTGTTTGTTCCATCAAGTGCTATAAATGGTCCCCAGAGACCCACAGTATATATGAACTCTTGTCAGAACAAGCTACTGCTAAAGTGTACCTTTCTAGTTTCATTGTACTCAATCACCAGCCATTTCCTGATGGGTCTTTATGAAAGAGCATCACCATTATCCCTCCTGTAAGAAACACACTTAATGTACAATTGAAGAGAAACCTTGAGTGAGGGGAGACGTAAGAGTAGAGTCAGATAAAAGCGAGAAAAAGGCATTAGCGCGGAGAGAGCCAGGGTCGGTAGCGAACGGAAAAAAAAAGAAAAAAACGAAGATTAGTGAAAGGGGGATAAACAGATAAGGAGAGCGCACACGTGATGAGAAGCAACAAAGTTAAAAAGATAGAGGGATGAGGAGAGAGATTGATATTTGGTAATCCTAGCTCCTCCTCCTCTTTATTCTTTTTTTTTCTCTGGGGAAAAAAAACAGAAGGGAGGAAATGAGATGAGGAGAGGAGCGGGAAAGACGGATGGGAGATGAGAGTCACGTGGCGCCGGGATTGATAGAGGCTGATTAGGGTGCAGATGAATGCCGGGTCAGGTTGTTGCCTTAATCAGGAGTGGATTTGCCGGCTGCAGATTGGCCACGGTGTGTGTTAATACAGTACGGCTTGAGGAGCCGGTCTAATTCGGTGCCAGTTGACTGCTGCTGCCTGCGGTTAGTCTGCGCCGCCGAAGCGGGTAGGGGCTGGGCACCAGGCATTATCATGCATGCGACAAAGCATGAGAAATCACATTAATCTCGGGGAATGCTAATGACAGTGATTGGCGTAATCACGGCAACACGGGCGGAAGGGGTGAGACAACAGGAGGTCGGCCATTTCTCGTGTTATTATTCTTTCATGTTATTCCGCCCCTGCTGATGTGGCTCAGTGAAAAACGGCGGCGCTTTGTGACACATCCCACCGCCGCTGATGGGAGCTCTACAACTGGCCCATTAATCCTGATGATTGGCAAACACCGTAATGGCCTTATAGTCTAATTTTAACGACTTTGTCATCAATGCTCATTCTCGAGTCAACACCGGCGGCGTCATGACTCAGCGCCGAAATGCACTGCGTCACTGCCGTTTCCCAACAGGTACTATTTTTTTTTCATTTGTTTATGTAGGGACTGGCTTTGCAAACACGCTGCTGCTATGTGTGTGTGTGTGTGCGTGTGCAAATGCTAACGGCTATTGCAATAACAAATGGATTGCAGGTTGCATTCCCGGCGGTATGGTGGAGCTATATCCACAATCAAGGCAATTAACCTGTATACGTCTGCTGGGATCTCCAGCTGTGAGGCAGGCTGAGTTTAACACTGTAACCTAGCATAGTCTCGCTGGTAGAGGGCATCTGTTCGACAAATCAGCAAAGCTATGTAATCACGTTTCACACCACGCTAATCACTTCAGCCTAATTTATCACTGGTATGAAAACAATCTTATGGGCTATTAAGGGAGAGAGGAAGAGGAAGGGAGGGAGGGAGGGAGGAGGGGAAGCAGAGCGGTGAGGGGAGGGGAAGACAGAGGCAGAGGGAGGGAGGGAGAGCGAGAGAAAGCAACATTGTGAACATCTCCAAAAAGGACTCCGATTTGTCTAAAGCTCGCTAATTCAATCTCGGAAATCCGACGGAGTGACTGAGCCGTCCCCCTTGCCCTCCTCCTTCCTCCTCCTCCCCCTCCTCCTCCCCACCCAGCTTCATCTCCCCCCCCCCCCCCCCCCCCCCGTTTGAGCGGCGGAGCTCCGAAAAAGTCCCTAATCCGGCTTCTGATAGCAACACCCGGCGAAGAGGGAGACATCAACACCGCGCAGAGGCAGAGAGAGAGCGAGAGGGGTGGAGAGAGCGAGACGGAGGAAGATGGAAGGCGGCAAAACAGAAGGGGAGGCAGGCAGACAGAAGAGGGGAGAGGGAGAGAGAGAGAGAGAGAGAATAACAGGGGATTGTGTGGCAATTGAACTCAGTCTGTTGGTCGCATCAAATTCCCCTTTAATTAAAAGTCTAAATCCTCCTCACTTTAAAGCCCCTACTTTATAATTAACACTCTGATCTCACCCCCCTCCTCCCCTCATCTCCCTCCCCCCCTCCCGATAGAAAAGCAAAAAAAAAAAAAAAACAATTAAAAACTTTTGCGATTTTTACTTCAAAAGCCATTAATTAAAAATCGCCAATGAACAATGGTGCAATATCGAGGCAGACCCCCGCTTTGCTCATTAGCCGTCGGTTAATTGATCCTAACGGCAATGTTTACCAGAGGGACGCTACAGACGAAAACATTATCATTTTACCTCGCTTAATTGCGAGTCTTTAAAGAAGGGGGGGGGGGGGCAAATGGGAATTTTTTGGCTGTTCGAGATCACAGGGAAAGTGGTTTTCCGAAGCTCCTCTGCGGGTTCGTCTCTGAGGGTTTGCAGTCGTTTTATAGCACTTATAAAAGGTTATGGGATATTCAATATCACATACCTAAACAATTTAGCTGCAGAATTAAACATGGCGCGCGGCGGGCCGAGAGCTGGAGCTGCTGTAATTTCTGGCGGGTCGGGTGATCGGCGCGGTCGAGCCGAGCCGGGCCGAGTCGCGCCCCGCCCTCCACTCCGCTCGGACGCCGCTCATCCATCAAAACTCCATTACCCAAGATCCATCATAACAACTCCCAATAGCCAAGACCAAACGCTTTTATTTTCCACAAGACCATAAATACACTCACAACTTCCTCGGTATTAACTTTCTTGCGGCTCCCCTCTCTCAAAACAATTTCGACTTTTATTTCCTCCCGACTCCATCTCTCCGCCGCCCTCACCTCGGGGTCGGGGGACGGCTAATGAAAGCCCGCTCCCGGTGGGACACGGGCGAGACATTTCACGGCGTCTCCCAGCCATCCCGGCTATGAAAAATTCAGGCCAGCTTTGCCACCAGAGAGCACCCCCCCCCACATACACCCCCACCCCCCCCCCCCCACCCCCCACTCCCCTGTCATTAACTGGCCAACGCAGCTATACCTGTCTGTCTTTTTCTCACGCTTTCTTTTTCCCCCCCCTGCTTCCACTCCTTCAGCACATTATCACCCTCTCATCAATATTCCCCCCCTCCTCCTCCTCCTCCTCCTCCTCCCGGGCCTCCCCGTCCTCTTCCAAGTTCCCTTCACATCTCGCCATCAGTTCATCAGAGGCCTTATTCTCCCTTTTGATGCCTCCCCGCACTCCTCTTGCCTCCACTCTCCGTTTTCCTCCCTTCATTTCCTTCCTTTCCCTCCCTCTGAGTTGTTGGCTTTTTTTTTTTCCCAGGCAGAGCGTGATTTGACCCTGATTAATGTATTCCCTCTCTCAAACCGGAGCGGAAACAAGGTGCAGATGCAAAAATTGATTTTTGCTCCGTTTTTTTTTTTTGTTTTTTTTTCTGTCTTTTTAATCCCGGCCCCCGAGAAAAGGAAGGGCATCTGAAACCGCGCGGCGCCATTACCATGAGCGATGATGTCGTCGGCGTGACCCCGGCGTGTTGTTAGCATGTTTGTGGCATTCCGTGACAATTTGATTAGCAGCTTGGGACACGGAGCCGCTGTGCCGCTAAATCAAGTCTGTCAAAAAGGGCAAGGCACGGATTTACAGCCATCTCATATTGACGCACAAGTACACAGTGATAAAAATACCCATACAGTGCACACACACACTCACTAACTAGCCCAAATGACTCATGCACTCAGCACACACACACACACACACACATAGAGGATGATGGACTGTGAGAACCTCCTCTTCCTCTCCGTTATCTCCGGGAAACAGTGTGTAAAGACATCTGTTTTATCGTATTTCAGCTTGTAACGGGAAAAAAAAAAAAACATACCCGCACTTGTCTTGTTAGATTTACCTGCTTCCATTTAAAAACACATGCCTTCATTTCCCACCCCTGGCCTCTCTCCTTTCCTCTCTTCCTCCTCTCTTTCTTCTTTATAACCCTCATCTCCCTTCCTCCCCACTCAGAACAGAACGTTGTCAATTATTTATTCATCTCTCCGCTCAATAAAAAAAAAAAAAAACAGAAACGTCCTAATTGTCCGCCGTGCGTCTCCCCCCGCGCCCCGGCACGCTCCGTCCCAAGGCCCCCTCTGTGGGGCTTTCGCGCTTTCTTTCCACTTCTACCTCTTCCTCTTTCTCTCTCTCTCTCTCTCTCTCTCTCTCTCTCTCTCTCTCTCTCTCTCTCTCTCTCTCTCCGGCTGCATTTGCACTCCCCCCACCCTCCCCTCCCCCCTTCCACTCCCGCTTCTATTTTCCTTGCTTTTCTGTTCCTGCCTCCCCGCCGACCGACCTCCGCCGCTCTCTCCGTCTCTCTCTCTTCTCTATCATCATGTTTTTTTTCTTTCTTTCTCTTCACCCCGCCATCACTCCCAACCCCCCCACCCCCCCACCCCCTCGTCCGTTCCTTTTTTTTCCTCCCCATCTCTCCCACCCACCTTCGGGGTCGTCACACTGGCTGCCAGCGCCCCCTTTTCATTCAATTAAGGGGCTGAGTGTTGCTGTTATTGTTACGGCTAATAATGAAGGCCCGGCGTCTAGCTCGCTGCCAGGCTGTCACAGCCGTGCTCATCAATGGCGCCATCCCTCATCTCCATCTCCGGCAATCAGCGCCCTTATTACTATCATCTGAGAGGAGAGGAGGGCACACACACACACACACACACACACACACAAGAATTGAAGTGTGTGGAGGGAGAGGAGGGGGGGTTGGATGGATGGATGGAGAGCCTGAGGAAAAGAGAGTGAGAGAAATGGAGTTGGAAGACAGTGGAGGGGAGTGACAGAGGAGGCGGATTTGTGTGTAGCGCGCGCGTGTGTGTGTGTGTGTGTGTGTGTGTGGCTGGCTGGTAGGTGGGTGAGTGTGTGTGGGTGACAAAGAGAGACAAAGCTAGAGGGAGTGATAGGATTATTGTGCGCGTTACACGCACGTACGCAGTGTCTGCGTGTGTGCGGGTGGGTGGATGGGTGAGTGTGTGTGTGTGTGCGTGTGTGTCTGAGAGAGCCAGAGAGAGAGAGAGAGAGGGAGAGACAGAGTGGCAGGCAGGCAGGCAGGGAGAGACGGCGAGTGTGTACCAGGAGAGTGAAGGCCCCTCGAGGCTGTTGTTGCATTTTGAATCCAGGACGCACACTGACATGAATGTAATTGGTGGAAACTAGCTTTGGTTTGTGGTTCTGCGGAAATAGAGACATAGTAAGTCCTTCTTTCACAATCTCTCGCTCTCCGTCTCTCTCACTTTGTCTCTCTTTACCTCCCCTCCTCTCCCCTTCTCGCTTCTTGTACTCTTTCCTATTTATTTTTTCCTCCTCTTGTTGATTTTGCTTTATGTATTGCCGAACCTACTCATACGCAAGACAAATTCCCTCCGGAGCAATTAAGAGTACTTTTCACTTCTGCTGCTATTTCTCATTCGCCCCGCCCCACCCCTCCCTTCCCTCTCTCTCTCTCTCTCCTCTCTCTCTACCTCCCTCCGTCCTTGCCATCCCGAACGTATTCGCGTATAGCCTTGCAGCCGGTAAATGTGAATTCCCACCCACCTTCGCCGTGACCTTGGCCCGCTACACACACTCTCTCCTCTCTCTGCCGGTTAACCTCGGCTCGTACGCGGCCGACCCCGCTGTTCATTAAGCTTTACAACCGGTTACCGGCTGAATGTGTTGTTTTTTTCCCCTGACGTCTCCATTGAGAAGACGCCGCACACACACACCGACACCACACGTAGCTTCACAAAGCTTTGGAGGAACAAAAATAAAAAAGATCAACGGCTGAAACGCTTGCAGCATACTGAAAAGAGCCTGACCTTAGCGTGATAAGGTTATATCTGCATTTCCCTGTCAGATTCAATGTTAAAACTGGAAATGGGTTCCCGGTCAAGACCGGCGTGCCAAATGTCAACACGCTGTTTCATCGCTAAGGAGCCGGAATTAAATCCAACATCTGTACTTTCTATTTTCACATCTCTTTTTCGCCTCCGCCTGATTCCTCCCCAGCATAATGAAATCTCCCTCGAAGAATGAAATATGCAACAAAAAACACAAAGGATGAATTGCGCTGCTCTTGTTTATGTCTCTTTCGGAGAAAGAACTCTAGTAAGCACACAGTTGGCTTCCTAACTGTGGGTAATAAGACAGCTCCATTGCTCACTCGGAAAGGAGTTGAATTTTTTCACTCCCCGAACCCGTCACTCATGATAAATAGCAATGAACTGAGCTGAACCGCGGCGGTCCCGCAGGCCCCCCAAAACTCCAAATATTTTCCGGACCCCAACGGAACAACTCCCTCCCGCTTCTAGGGCGGCCGCACTGTAGCCGATCACCGCCGGCCTCCTCGCCGCCGCTCGGTCGAGGGAGCAGAGGGTGAAAGGGTTAACCCCGGTGCTAATCTGTGCACTGTTACTTCTACATTCAATTACCTCTGGTTAATACGCCCGCTCAACCTTCCCTGTCGGCGCCGGAGAGAAGCGATTCCCCTCTTAATTCTGTTCGAAGGAGTGTGTCTTTGGTGTAAAACGCTCTACATACTTCCCCGGCCTCTCGCTGTGGTGGGAAAATGATTTCTTTTCATAAACATGTTACGCACAGTGGATCCACGCTGATTGATGTCGAGCTGATTGATGGAGTGGGAGGGCAAGCTAATATATGGAGTCACGAGAAGGTGAGTTGTGAAGTGCACAAGTCGCATAAAGGCCTGCGGTGTGTGTGTGAGGGTGTCTGCTATTTGAATGTTATGCTCTTGTGGACACATACACACACACACACACACACAAACAGGCTGCACAGACAGAATAAATCGAATCCCCTTCTTTACGACAGCGCGCATATTATAAATTTGCCCCATGTACAAATGGCTCAGAGCGTGCACTATGTCTTCTCACCCAAACACACGCATGCTCACTCTCACGCTGCTGTATTTTTTGCGGGTTGCGTCTCGGGGAAAAGTGATAGGTCCCCGTCTAAGCTGGAACGAACCCAGAGTTATAAATACACACCGGCAAATGTATCCCTGAAATAAAGCACCGATACACAAGCAACAGAAACGCTGTGCGACGCTTCCATTTATTGCTAACCTTCCTTTCACTGTTCATGATGCCAGGCACAGCAACTCAAAACCCTCTTTAAAGTCATTCAGTTGTTGGGAATAACTCAACGGGGGGTGGTGGGGGGGTGGGGGGGGGTCTGCCCGACTGTTTGCATGCGCGACCCTGCGACCTCTCAATAGAATTTGATTTCACACGGCACATTCTAGAGAGGATTTCTTTTTGAACCCTTATTATTTATCCGGGGGAGATTTTTGCTGAGTACACGCGTTTTTTCCCAGCAAACACCCTGCTTCACATTCATACAATTCCACACACACCCGCGCCTGGGTACAGCTGCCCAGTACAACCACCGCCTTCCACTGTTGGCCAGTCAGCAGCTTCACTGGAGTTACTCAATTCACTGTAACTCCCCCCCGCCACCCGCCGCCGCCTCGCCGCCTTTACCCCTGAGCCTTTCATTCACGACGCCGTTCTATATTTCAAAAACGATCTCGTTCACATTCAAAATGGCCATACATCAAACGGCGGCGGCGGCGGCGGCGGCGGCGGCGGCGGCGGCGGCGGCTCATTGGGGCCGACTTGCGCATTGCGGCTAAACCGAGGAGTCCCGGTGTGACGCGCGCGGCCGAGTGCCACTAATTGGAAAAGCGTCTCTCCCATTCGGGGGCATGATTAAAAGCGCGCTGTGCTGCGTTTCGCGATAAAGACTCGGAGAGATGGAGGGAGATGGAGAGATAGGAGGGAAAGCGCGGATCAGTGGTAGGAGGGGAGCGGCCGGAGGGCTTTGGCGCGCCGGGTTCGCCACGCGCCGCCTGCGGGGGGTCACCGGTAAGGGGGGGGGGGGGGGGGGGCTGGCTGTGCGCGAGGAGATTGAAGGCCTGTTTCCCCCCCCTGTGGGCCTGTGTGAAAGTGAGCGCAGAGGGGGCCGTTCTCCGTTTTTTTGGCTCAGCGGGCCGCGCTGGCTGAAGGAGTCCCGGGGCAGAGAGGTGGCTGTAGATTTAACCTATAGTTACGGGGTTGACATTTCAAACTCCGCAACTCTGACACGCTAAAGCCCAGTTTCACAGCGCTGACAATATAAAGAGGTACTCTCAGTCTCCCCTGTGAGATGCTTCACTGCTGATCTTCCACACTCCTCGCCGACTGATGAATATTTATACTGTTCACACTCTCGCACGCAGCCTGATCCTCGCTCTGCCGTATTACACTGCCGCTGATACGCTACATGTGAACGTGACAGCAACGTTGCACAATTGGGGATAGGGATATTGCGGCTGTGACTGTGAACTGTGTGTGTGTGTGTGTGTGTGTGTCCCTGCTTCATGTCCCTGATCCCACGGTTTTGATGGTGTGACTGGCCCTGGGGTGTGCAGAGCCGGTGTGGAAACAGGCTTGGCCCCGACTGCGCTGGCTCCGCTCCTCTTCCATGTCTCCAGGGAGACCCTTCGCCCACCCCCCCCACCCCCACTCTCTCTCTCCCGTGCTGCTCGTTGCACCTCAAGGTGGGCTTTACCTCTGGATAATCATCCATCCATGCTCCATGGCTCTCTCCACCACCTCCTCAGGCCCGGTTGGCTGCGTGCAGGGCCAGGGCCAGGCTGCTTTAGGGGTGTGTGTGTGTGTGTGTGTGTGTGGAGCAGCAGGGCCAGGCTGGGGTTCCTCCTCTTGGGTGGGGGGGGCTCAGCAGGAGCTTGAACCGGAGCCAGCTGGTGTGGATAGATCACTTGGGAACCGCGGGGGCTGCTGGGAGTGATACACAGGCGGGGCTTCACGCTGAGCGCGGCGCAGCCAGACTCCCCCCTCCCCCCACCTACCCCCGCCTTCCTCATCTTCAGCTCAGCCGCCACACACCTCAGCCGCCGTCGTCAAAAAAAACAAAAAAAAAACAACAACAACCGGTTTCCATTTTCACCGCCACTTTGCTCAGGAGCAGTGAGCTGAACAGGAGAGGAAGAGTAATTATGGGAGCCGGAGTGAGCGCTCTGATTGTGAAATAATGTCTCTCTGGGAAGAATTCAATCACAACTTTGTGGCAATGAGAAAACGGTGGGAGAGGGAGGGGAAAAAAACGTTGGTGACGAAAAAAAAAGAAACTGCATGTTTTAATTTATTATCGAAACGAGTTTTGCTTTGTTTTAGCCATAAAATGTTGTCCCATGTAATTAGTGTGAGGCACGTTGCTGGAACGATGCATTTTCAATTTTCATGAGGCTTTCTTGTTGTAATTTTCTGTGCGTGTGTGTGTGTGTGTGTGTGCTTTTATCTGTACAGCCGTCTCCTTCCGCAGCAGCGTGACTTCCAACCCGTCTCTTTCGGCCCACCAGCGGCAAAGCTGAAAACCGTCGCCGGCCATCCGTTTCCTGTCTACGGGGCCCGCGGAGGATCACGCGGTGGCGACAAATCGAAAAAAAGCATCTTCACCCGGCGTGTTGACTTCAGCTCCCGTGTCTCCGGACGCCACGCGCGCGCGATAGCTTGATGCCACTCTGCCAGCCATCGATCTGAGGCTCCGACGCTTGGCCAAAGAGCTATCAACCTTTTAAAGTGTCACTTTCAGAGGCAAATGGATTGGCGCGGTGGGAGGGGAGAGAGGAGAGAGAGAGAGCGAGAGGTGGAGGGTAAGATATCCTAGGACAAACGACCAATGTAATCAAATCACTCCCATCAGAAGCTCATCATTCATGGCCGAATAGCTCTCTCCAGTATATTGCTCTGTGTGTGTGTGTGTGCGTGTGCGTGTGTGTGTGTGTGTGTCTGTGCACCTACACAGTGGTCTTATTTATTTTCCTTTTAGCTGTTGTTTTCCAGTGGAAGCCTATACTTACTACCAGAATGTGTGTAGCTTTGTTTTAAAAAATACTGTTGACACTGATTTGAAAACCAAATGAGACCTATCCTAAGTCATACAATACAGTCATACAATTACAGCATGTACATAAACACACAGCCTAGCATGCACATCAACACAACGACAAACGCAAAAACACAGTCGGTTTTAAAGAAAGGCGTAGAGCGAAGGATCCGTCTTCGCCTCCAGAGCCGCGGCTCGCCTTCGCTCCTCTCTCCCTCTTCCTCGCCTAAACGCCTCGAGCAGTCTTTAGGCTAAAAAGTTCCTTTAGCCAGTGGATATCCGAGCGCAATTATGCGCAAAATAGTTTCCGTCTCAGAGCGCTGTTTGTTTTTCCCCCGACATGTGAGCCAGCTCGACGGCGAAATCAAAAAACGAGAGAGCACATCAGTAAGTGGCAGAACACACTCGCTTGGGCTCGCCTATAGCTTACAGGAGGGAGACGCACTCGTGTGGGTGCTGGTGGGTGTTTAACAGCTGACATTTAAAGACTGTTGCCAACTCTGATTATCATCTCATAAGTTTGAGGGCACTTCTCCAGATAAGAGACCATATCTGACTATAGCCTACAGCGCATATTGTTTAAAGTATAGCCTGGCAAATGAAAGAAGAAAGATAATTTCTCTTTTTGCTTTGCTCCTGTGTGCGTGTGTGAGTGTCTGTGAGTGTGTGTGTGTGCACATGTGCTTCCATGCATGCATGTGGGTGTGTGCTGCACGCCCGTGCCCACGTTCCATAGACCTTGCTTGGGAGCTTCCTACGGCACTTCTTTGAACTATTAACCCACACATTCAGAACCTGAATAATTCAAAAAGCCTCGGCACACGTTTGGGGCCTATACGCCGCCTCACTGATCCATACTGTTCTCCGCACACCGCCACCATTTGACTACGGCGACCTCGGACCTGTCCTCCTGTTCCCATTTTACTTCGCACCTCCTCGCGCGGCACGCAAGCCCTGAGCGCATCATCATCATCCAAAGTCCACGGTCTATTCAGTTCACACACGAGAGAGAGCGAACGGAGGAGGAGGCGGAAGACAAAAACAGATTTTTCCTTGCGTAGGGGTCAAAATCTTAGCAACCACCGGGCACAAAATTGCAGTCGGCTCCTTGAAGAACCCGAGAGGAGAGGTTCTCACATCGGGGTTTTGCCAATTATCGTGATGAGAGAATGTTGGCATGGAGAGGGGAGGCTCTCTGAAACAGGAGTGGGAGATTGAAGGTTGCCTGGCTGGCTTGGTTAATGGAGGGAGACATTAAAGAGGGGCCTGCGTGGTAAGGCAGCGCTTCTATTGAGCTTTTTTTCAAAAGGTGGAGCGGTGGCATTGTGGTGAAGAGAAAAGACCCCCAGGCCAAGAGTGTGAGGGGCACCAGTAAAGGACCTGACATACACCCACGCACACACACATATACACACACACACACACAGCATCCATCCTGCCTCTCACACACAGACTACCAAGCTCACAGACAGCACAGCCACAAGCAAAGAGGAGTGTACAAGTATATGTATACACACACACTCTCTCTCTCTCTCTCTCTCTCTCTCTCTCTCTCTCTCTCTCTCTCTCTCTAGAGGTAAGACAGAAATCCATAGACCTGACAAGACAAGTCAAAGGGATTCAAAGCCTCGAGGCGGCGGAGAAAGAGAGGAGAGGATGAGGTGAGAGGGAGAGGGAGAGCGGAGGATGAGGGATGAAGGGAGGGGAAATATGCAGAGGGATGAGATGGAAAGAGAAAGAGTGGGGGAGCTGGGGGGTAGGGGGTGGGGGGGGCGGAAATCGGTGAAAGGAAGTAGAGAGGCGGAGGAGAGAGGCGGCGTGACGCGAAAGAATGGGAGAGGAGCGGAGGACCGGCAAACGGGGGGGGGTGGAGATGTGAGGAAGGAACAAGTGTGGGAGGAGTGGCAAAGACGCGGGTGAAGTGTAAAAAGGGGAGAGAGAGAGAGAGAGAGAGAGGACTTGCATTTCGAGGTACTTAGTGGCTCGGCGGACAGGGGCTGGGAGGAGAAAGAGAGATGGGTACTGTACGTGGCCGGGGATGAGAGCGGAAGAGACAAGGAGATAAACTGTCAGGAGAAGCCAGTGAATCCAGAGAGACAGAGAGAGAGAGAGAGAGAGGAGAGAGAGAGAGAGAGAGAGAGAGAGAGAGCTTGTATGCATTTAGATGTTTGAGGAAGGCCTGTGCGTGGCTAAAATACCCAGCGAGCGAGAGAGAGAGAGTGGGAGAGAGGGACAAAGTGAGAGAGAGAGAGAGAGAGGGAGAGAGAGATGGTGGTGGGTGATTCGTCGATGCTATCTGGGCACAGGGAGATGTGTGTGACACAATCTCAAATTGGAAATCGCTGTTTCAATCTCGCCTCACTCCGTGGCTACCCGCTCCACTGATAACAAGAGCAGCCTAATTCTATTAAAAATATCCCGTGAGTGCAGTGGCGGCAGAGACGGAGAGAGCGAGCGAGAGAGATGGAGAGAGAGAGGGGGAAGAGAGTGAGTGACAGTGGGAGAAGGAGGCCAAACGAGGGAGACGGGGAAAGGAGAGAATAGAGACTGACTGGCGGAGCGGGAAGATGCGGAAAAGCGCCTGCGCGAGGGAGAAACTTTCGCCGCTCTCTCCCGCCGTATCTCTTTGCCCCATCTGCCCATCATCTACCCCCGGCTCTCCATCTCCACTGAATCAGCCCCCCTTCCATCTATCTAACTACCCATCTGTCTATTTATCGCTCTATCCATCTGCTGGCTCTTATCGCTCCCTACAGGTTACTGTTCTCATTTAGGACATCTCTCTCTCTCTCTCTCTCTCTCGCTCTCCAATCCCTCGGCCGGTTCATTTTCCCCTCCCTCAAAATCCATTTACTCTTCTCGTTTCGTTCGGCGAGTTAGGTAACCTCGCGGTGGGAGGGGGGAGTGCCGGCACTCTTTCATCTCGCTCCTCAAAATCCCCCCTTCAGCCAATCCGAGAGCCGGGAAAGGCGCCTCTGATCGATCCGAATCGGCAAACGGATCGATCCGAATTCACCTGGAAGCCGCCGAGGAGCTCCGGGTGAATTTGAAACCGCGGAAGTCCTCGGTTCAACTCTGCCTCCGCCAAATAACGCAGAGAGGGAAAAGAAAAGAAAAAAAAAGCACTGGCATGTCTTTGCCTTCTATAGCGGTGGGCCGGCCGAGACTGTCAGGAAGAGAAAGGATTTGATGAAGATAAGAAGAAACTAGACGCTGGAGAGCCGGCCCAAAGAGCACTCCAGGACACTCGTCTATAGGACTTATTCTTCCTCTCGTCATGCTCATGCGCCTCCGGAAAAAAAAAAAAAACACACCATCATTTTCTCTATTATTTCTCAGGCTGTGAAGACAAAGTGAAAGGGAAAGGCAAGAGAGAAGAGAGAGAGAGAGAGAGAGAGAGAGAAGAGAGCCGGGTGTGTAAGTGAGGTTGGTCTATAATAAAAAAGTAAACAGCCATGACTCCACCAGGCAAGAAAGTGTCAGGCTAATGAATTAATCAGACAGTCATTAGTTTCTATCTGCCGCGAGAAGAGGTCCAAGCCGGGCCGCTTTCTCTCCTTCCCGTCTCCCTTTACAGAGAGAGCGGAGCACGCAGGGAGAGAATGCTCATTCAGCTGTGCAAGAGAGAGAGTGTGTGTGTGTGTGTGCGTGCCTGCATGCCTTTATGCTGAGCTATGAATGCCCGCGTGTGTGTGCTTGCGTGCACCCATCACGCTTTTTTAGCTTCTGCTGATCATTGCCTGTCATGCCAATAAAACCTCAAATGTGAAAGAGGCGGGTAGGGAAAAAAAAGCAAAGGCAGGGAAGAGAGGGGGGAGAGAGAGAGAGAGAGAGAGAATTAGGTGGACAGTTGGGAGAAAGTCAAGGGTGGAAGATAAGATACGTGGATTAGTGGAGAGAGAGAGAGAGAGAGAGAGAGAGGCGGAGAGCGAGAGATGAAGAAGGGGAGATATGGAGAAGGACAGTTGTGTAATCTCGGGCTTTAGAATGAGTCGGGCCACTGCCGCGGTGCGAGGAGGAGGAGACCCGGATTGAGATTACGACGGAGGGATGGGACGGGCGATAATGACAAAGATAAAGGAGGGGGGGTGTGTGTGTGTGGGGGGGGGGGGGGGGGGGGGGGGGGTTGGGGGGTCCGCCAGCGAGAGGATCAAGACAGTAGCTGTTTATGAATCTGCGCGCTCGCTGCGGCTTAATCCCCCTTCAAATATCACTTCATTTAGCTCGAGCAGAACAAACCGTAAACCAGGCAGAAATATTAGCGAACAGATGTGCCCAAATAAACGCTCTCTCTCCCTCGCGCAGATAAAAGTCTTTCTCTTCCGTCGGCTGCGATTATTCAGCCTTTATGATAAATCAAGAGTTGTACCCCGTCACCTATAATACCTGCCTCGGTAAACAATACGCGGCGCACAGACACTTCTTCTGTGCGGTATGCATATTGATTGTTTTTTTTTTAAATGAGGGAAAATAGGCTACAGATCCCAAAATAGCAAAACAAACAAGACGGAATAATGCGCTTAAATTGTTATGGTCCTCCTCAACCATAGAGACAGTTATTTAAACAAGAGAGCAGCCATTTAACACATAGCATTTTATGTCTGGCCAATAATGGTTCTTTTACCCAGAGTGCTCTTATATACAATCAATAGACTAATAACCAGGGATTTAGTGTAGGTTAAGGCCACTTTAATGAGGTTTACCCTCTTTATTTGCAGGGTGTTTACCCAACTTTGTAGGCTGGCATACATTTTTATGAGATAAATTCTTGGTACACTTCATGGTAAAGTCGCACCGAACTTATGTAAGGTATATGATGATACTTGAATGAATGCTTTTCTGTAAGTTTAATAGATTTTTTTTTGTTTATATTGGTAGATGAGGTGCCTTATGATTATGGATGGGACGATATGCTTATCTCACCATACGATTCGATATCTTTATAGCGATGGCATTGGCTTGCTAGAATCTAAACAACAATTTAAAAATGTCATGATGTGTAAATAATATAATTTGGATGGAGAGCTTGTGAAATTGTGATGGGCAAGCCGTCTCATCTGTGATTACTACAGCAGAATAAAATGGAGCTAATATCGCGATTCATTTTTCCGCCCCACGATACGTACTGTCACACCTTTGCATTGCGATATATTGAATTTCGATATATCGTCCCGTCCCTACTTATGATGGAGGTAACAGCACACCCAACTTTTTATTCACCACAGCTCACCATAACTCAAAACCACTCATCTAAAGCCGTCGCTCGACAATAACGTCGCCCGACATCGCAGGACAAGCGCCTCTGCCTGATCGATGCCAGGACCGGAAAAAGGGAGAATGATTGGCATTCGTCATGGATCTGATCTATCTGGTCATCTCCACACCTGTCTCTCGGTCTGCCCGTCTCCGTGTGGTAAAAAAAAAAAAAAAACGATCAATAGCCGCCGATCGATAGCCCCAAAGATTTAGCCTAAGCTCCGCTCCGTTCTCAACAGGCTGTCATTCACCATCGGCTGGCCAGACACATCTTATTCCAACAGGAGACAGCTATTCACTTTCTCTCTCTTTCTCTCTCTCTCTCTCCCTCTCTCTCTCTCAGCTGTCTGCCAACAGCAAAACACTCCCCGCCGTCCATTTTGAAGGATTCTGACGAGAGTCGACGGTGTGCTTTCGGAGACACGGGGGCGCAGAAGCTCGCGATCCGGCGGGAAGAAAAGGTGCGAGGCGGGAGGGGCGGGGGCGGGGGGGCGGAGGCGGCAGGCGTGTGAAAACACACACTCGTGGAAAGTCGCGCTCAGGAAATCGTCAAACAGCGGTGGGTTAAGGGCCTCTCTTGTCTCGCGGCAGCACTGGGATCCTGACGCCGCGACACCAAGCGGAGCAGATGAATGTGACTTTTGGCTCTGGTTATAGATAGTCCCATTTTGCTCGACACGGGCCGCCTTTCTTCCCCTGGCAGCCGGCTGAATGGAGGCTCGGCATTTGAAAGGAAGCCGAGAGATTTGCTGGCGGATTAATCCTTTCATTAGGGAAAGTGAGAAGTTAATTGCGGCAACAGCTGCATCTCTCCATGTTTACACGATTGACGTTTTAAACACCATCCCTTTAAACGGAAAAAAGCAATTATCAATAAATGCGGGGCAATCTCGCTGTGATGAATTGAGCTCAAATTAGCCTTTCTTCCCCTCCTCGCCGCATACTCCTTCCAAACAGCCGTGTTGGCTGGCGGCACGTGGGGTGTTTTTTTTTCTTCTTCTCCGGGGTGAATTGTCGCACAACAAAAATAAAACACTTGACTGCGGCGACGGGGTGAAGGGTTCCCAGGGAGAGAGATCAAAGGTGAGCTTGAGCGGTGATTTCTGACTGATGAGGAAGAAGAGGGGAGAGCGAGGGGAGATGGATGAAAAGGGCTTTAACTCACTTGTAGGGGCTGAAGGGGAAGAGGAGTGGGGCGTGGAACGACAACTCCGACAGAAGAGGAGATTGATGGAAAACAAGAAGTCAAAATACACAGGGAGTAAAAAAAAAAACATCCCAAATACCTCCCAAAAACAGGAGTTTTATTACCAAAAACGAGGCGTGAGAGAATCGCCGAAGAGACCAAAGAGTGCGAAAATGCTCGTGGGAGAGGGGGAAAAATGAAAAAGAGAGAGAGAAGAGGAATCTACGGAGAGCAGGGAGAGGGACGGAGGTGGAGATAGGGAGGAAGAGCATGGAAGAGATGCAACACGCTGGCGAAGAAGAGACGTAAAGGCAAAAAGTACCGGGAAGAGATGAAAAAACAAGGGGGAGTCCGACGGCGAGAGACGGAGGGATGGATGGAGGACAAACAATGCAGGGAGCGTAGTGGCGATGAGAGGAGGAAAAGGAGAAAAAGGAGGAGAGGAGCGGCGGCGGAGGGGAGACAGGGGTAACAGGCGCCGTTAGTGCCGATCAATTTCCCGTCCCCTCAATAATAGATGTGACGAGCACGGCGGGCCGCTATCTGTCGGGCTTGACCGACCGAAATACGATCCCCACAGGGAGCCCGCGTACACGCACACACACACACACACACACACATGTGTACGCAAGCCCGCACGCTGACATCATAAACGGCGCGCTGGAGAAATGTCACCGTAAAGCAACACACACACAGCAAGTCGTAAACCAGCCTTGCGGCGCGCGGTGGCAAAGAAAACAGAGAAATGGGATATAACACCAAAATGGAAATCATTTGTGTACACACAGTCCTTCAATGTCGACTCCATGGTCACGGGCGCACACACACACACACTCACACACACACACACACAGTCGCACACAGTCTCATTCATCAACTGCACTTTCTCTTCATCTCACACACCTTCAAGCGCGGCCCTTTCTTCTTCTCCCCTCACCCACCCACGCCCTTGTTCCATCTCTTTTTAATCTCTCACCCTCCATCTTTCAAAGGACCCAATGTCATGCTAAGATGCACCCACCCACCCACCACACACACACACACACACACACCTTTTCCCCTTTTTCCCCTTCTCCTCTGTGGCAATGACAGCCGCGGCCTGGTATCACTAGTGCTTTTAACGGTGCAGCTGTGGATGCACTGGCTCACACACTCACACACACACACACACACACACACACACACACACACACACAAGCATCAGGTTAGCTATCCCAAACAGCTAGCAGCAGCATCGAGCAGGCGGTGCAGGGCAGGCATGTGGAAGGAGCCGCGGCGTGACGGAGCACGACACGAAACAGGCTCCCGCTCAGCCCATATCTGTCAGGAAGCTCTCGTGTCGCTTTACCCAGATGTGTCACACCAGCACACACACACACACACACACACACACACTGCACCTTTGCTTTTATCTCCAGCTGTTCCCCCTGCAAGTATGTGTGTAGAGGGAGGGGGATGCATTTCAGGGTTGTGATAGTGTGTGTAGGTGCGTGTGTGTGTGTGTGTGTGTGTGTGTGTGCGCACTCACACATCAGAGGGGTATCTGTTCGTGTGCACACTTTTGTCTTCGCTGACATGTGCCATACTGCGTGTGTCACAACATATCTGTGCGGTCGCATGCAAAGAGAGAGTGACAAAACCAGAACAGTGGAATGTGTGTGTGTGTGTGGTGTTGAGACGACGCAGGAATGAATCAACAGCTGATTCCACAACACATCAGCCAGAAGCAATCAAACGCAGCCAAGACGATCGCACAGTTGATCCAGGTAATATTAGGGGTGCACCAATTGATCGGCCCAATTATAATGGGCCGATAAACGTTCTAAATAGACATTCGTTCATATGCATTTCAATCAAAAAAATACAAAAAATGTTGTACTGCTGCAAATGTGCTGCAAAAAGTGTGAGGCAGTTTGCAGCAGTCAGCAGAACGTTAGCAGTGTGGGCATGTCATCCATCTGCCACTGACAGTTCATTGATGTTGTGTTTTGAATTCCTCCGCCTATGATCATAGATTAGAATCAGTTTAATATACCAGACTGAAGGCAGAGGCTGTGCTGCTGCGAGGAAAACTCTTCATGTGTTACCAGCGGCAAGAGGTGAGTAAGCAACACAGTCAGCAAGCAGTAGTAGAAAGTCTGGTGGATTGGTTAAAGTCACACTGAAATGAAAAATGACCTTTTCACTTTTTTAGATCATTGTGTCATACCATACACCTATTTGACAATTTATGCCAAAAAAAATGACAAAAAAGTTGTTTTCTTGTGTTTTTATATCAAAATCTCATTATGGTTACTTAATGGAAAACAGAAAATCTTCAGTGGTGACATCATCATGTACCAGGAGGCGTACATAAAATTCCAACCAATAAAACCATCACAGATTTTTGAACAGTCCCGCCCCTCCACCCCTCCCATCAAATAAAACTGCCTCTCTCTCCCTAACTGATTTCCCATTGGTTTACACTTTTGAATGATCCCTCCTCGCATTATGTCCCGCCCCCAACATCCTGTTTCAACAGGACATACATCACATTAAGGAAGCATTTGTGTTTTGATACTACAATATATATTCAGATGAACTAGCACTTTTTCCCTTTCATTGGACTGTGATAAAAAGCTGGAACAAAGAATCCTTTATCATGCTAAAACGACAAAATCAATTATACATCTATTACTAGAAATTCTTTTAAATTTTCAAGAACTCTTTCGAGTTCCATTTTGTCAGAGCGCCATTACTCTTAGTCTTTTATTAATAGTCTTGCAGTGGGAATAAAAATAGTTTGGAATCAGTATACTGATACAATATGCTGGGGGAAGGTATTATGGTAATAAAAAAGTGCCGAGGCGTTTCTAGGTCAGGACCGGGAGAGGAAAGCGACTTCCCGGGAATATAGCATGACTCCCCAGTGTGTTGCTAACTTCGTCACCCTCCTCCCCCAAAAATACAGTCCGGTTGAAGAGAGAAGGAACCTGATGAGACTTTCCCCCTCTGTTACCGAACAAACGCCCTTTCCGCCTCACACCGTGTACAACAGATCCTCCATCCGGCCTGCGCTCCGTCAGATCCCAAACACGATTCCAGCATTGCAGCGCTGTGAAGTCCCTGCCATGTAGGCCAGGCCAAAACAAATGTGATGTCAACGCAATAATAAACGAGCTTTGTGTTTGAGTGCGACCGTGATAATTAGTCTCAAGACGGTACGTTTGGTAGAGAGAAGGCTCATAAAAAATAGAGGCCATTTGGCCCGCGTTCAAGAACAAATCTGTATTCTAAGTGCGTGGGCTGTTACACTAATGTTCTACACAGTTTAAATCTGGCAGTGGCACAGTCAAAAAACTTTGTTTGGAAGAAAGATGCTGACTGTTCCGGGCAGGAGGCTGGTAAGATTACTGAGTCAGCGCACGTATACACACACACACACACACACACACATATACACACACACACACACACGCTCTCTCTCTCGTGCGCACACCATCACATGCCACGCACTCCGCTCGCTGAAATTCCTTTTTTTTGTTGACTGGATTGCCCCCGTGCCCGGGAGACGGCGCGCATCGCCATTCAAGGCTGCTGACAAAATTGAGGTCGCCACTGAACAGCGCAGCGACTCAAGGTCAGGGAGATGATAATGATGTTTATGAAGTCTAAATCCACAAAATAAGATTCCCCCCCTGTATCTCCCCAAGTGCCTACCTACCGAGCGAGCCTCCATTGTGGCCGAGTGTTAAAGGTCTGGCTCGCAATTTCAGCCGGAGGCCCCCGCGACACGTCGCGCGGCGAGGCTGGGGAAATCTCTCACACACACACACACACACACACCTAGGAGAGCAAAGACTCGCAGATGCTATTTTCTGGCAGGAAAGCTAAAAAAGATTCCTCCAGTTTCACACACCGAATTATACGATTATTGTCCCGACCCTCCGGTACCAGCGGGGGCTCGGGTGACATTTTGACAACACTAATCACCTCATTCTGAACCGGTTCTGTTTGCTTGTGGGGAAGCCGGGCGATCTCCAGAGCCGGGAAAACACTGCGGCAAAATGATTTAAAAAAAAGAAAAAAGGCACGGCGGAAGATCTTTGGTACCCGTCGGGTGGCGAGAAGCTCCCGGTGAGCTCGTCGGTTCAAGATGCTAGCAGCTCGCTCAATTGTTACGGCGGGTTTTGTTTTCACCGTTTCGGTTCAAACAGTTCTCTCATCCCCCTATCCCCCCCCCCCCCCCCCCCCCGAGAAACAGTGAACACATCTTGCCCACCTCCCAAGGAACCCGCCGAAATAAAGAAAGAAAACATTTTTCTCTTTCTTTGAACGTTTAAGGCTGCTTTTTTTTTGTTGTTTTTTTTGTCTCCCCCCACTCCCTTCTTTCCCATTTCGGTAACATTAATTATGCATATAAAATGAGAGTTCCTGATTAAAGCATCAAAACGGCGGCAACACAGTTTAAGCGCGCTCCTCTGCGAGGGAAGCTCGCCAGGCCTAATTGAAGTGCGCTTTAATAAAAATCAAACAAATAAAAAAAAAAAATGAGTGACACTGACATGCGTTTTGGCTTGAGGAAGAGGAGGAGGAGGAGGAGGATGAGGGGGGTGGGGGGTGAAGGCAAAACAAAAGTTTTTTTGGCAGGGTAGATAAGCACCATACAGCCTTGAAAACAAACACAAGTACACACACACACACACACACACACACAGCCAGGCTACCGGGCTCTACTGTACTTGAACTGTAAATTTTTTTAGATCAATGAAAATAGGGGGATGGAGATGAATGCAAAGAGCCAGTTATATAACGCTTTGAAAGAGCAGCCATGTGCATAAGAGGAAGACTGGGGATTGACCACCATAACCACAAAAGCCATGCACACACACACACACACACACACACACGCAGACCCGACCCCCGCTGCACCGCTACACACCCAATTACAATTAAAATGTGCGCTCGCTGCTCCTCGAGGCCTGGGTATCGATGATTCATTTTGCGTTTTATCAAAGAAACAGGAGTGCCATTAAAAAGAGATCAGTCAGCCACCAGGCATGAGGAGTCTGCTTCTAATTGGCCATTCATCAAAAAGCCTTCTCAAGTAGATCGCGGCGCTGAAATATCACGCATGACAACTGAACCGCACTACATTAATTACGCTCCTGATGAACCTCGCGCTCCCCTCGCGAGGCCGGAGAGCCTCGCAAACACACACGGAAAAACACACACGACGCTCACGCAAACATACGCTAAATCACTGTCAGAAACAAATAAATGCCAGCTGATTCACCAATACTAGAATTCACCGCATCACACCAAACAAAGCAGCACAATATATCATCCATCTGAAGCGAAGATAAGCATGAACAGACATATTTCCCTTTTGCCTTTTGTATTTTTAGCATCAAAAAAAGCCTCCCCGCGGCGCTGCCATTTCATCAGCTCAATATTATCAGTCAACCTTTAAGAAGATGCTTTCAACCCCTTTCACTTCACAGCATGTCCGGCGTGTCACACAGAGACAGAGCGGCGGTTTGAACAGATATTGTACCGGTCCGCTCGCTGTCTCTCGGCTGTCTTTGTTCAATTTAGCAGCCATCAGGCCTCATACAGATGAGGCGTTTTGAGCTGCGTCTCTCTCTCCCTCTCTTCTCACCACGTGCAGGGAATTCTCCCTTTCATCCGTTTCCTGATGCACTCTAACTAGACAGTTTTCGGTCATGTCCCAGAATTATGCGTGCTAGCTCTCTAGTTTCCCCTCACACACACACACACACATACACACATATGCGAACAGCTGCACATCCGCTGACAATTCATCCATCTCTGTATCTCTCGTTTTCTGGTTTGAGCGTTTTGGTGTGTTTTTTTTCTTCTTTTCCACTGGATCAGCTGGAGCCGGCTTCATCGCTAAACCGTTTGCCTGGAGGGCCCGAGAAACACAGGGGCAACCGCTGTTAGTGCGGTTAACGAGGAACTACGGGGTTAAAATGGGCATGAAAGGAGCCACATGCACGCTCGCTCACACACACATCTATCTGTGGTGGTTCCTTCAGGCGCAAGGCTGATGAGGAAGGCATCTTCAAAGTAACGGAGTGAAACCCAGATGGTGTTTCATGTGTGGATAATGACTTAGGTAAGGCTGCGCAGATAGACTTTCTCCATGGAAGCCCCCGAACCGTCCGCCGCGTAGATATGAAGGCGTGAAAAACGGAAATTTAGGCCTTCATGAGGCATGGGAAATGTAGCTCTGAAGTCTTCAATGTGCGGATCGCTCCTGAACCGGTCGGCTCTGTGTAGCCGCTTCTCGCACATCAAGCAGCAGGCGATTAGGAGAGGAGCTCCCTTGTGGGCGTCGAACCCGTGCCCTCGCTGACTCCTGTGACGGTCCCCGTACAGGAGGCCCGGTCTGAGCGCCGCGGCTATCGGCTCATCACCGTCATACAGTAATTCAGTATGTAATACCCCTCTAAGTCCCTGAGAAGCAGAGGAACAGACAGAGTGTCTACACGGAGCGTGCTAAGCCCACTCAGTGTCCTGTAGGACAGGCCAATTTAACACAGGAATAAGCCAATTATCTTCGTGGAGTAGGCAAATTTACAATAGGATTTGCTCAATTCCTACTGGAGTCCTATGTCAGGGGTGGGAGCTTTATGAACATACTGTAGGTCTTTCTGTCATGGCCACACACACACACACACACGCACAGGCGCACGGCCTGCAGCTGATGTGCTACATGCAGCCATGCAAATACACATTAGCACCAGCCCAAGCAAACACCTACCTACATAATCACTCACACCTCAGGCACACACTGTGTCCCCGAGAATTATTGGCATAAAGATGGAGCCAAAAGGCTGGGAATGATAAATAACACAAGTAATGAGCTGCATTCTGTGCTAAGGAGACTGAGCAAATTATATTTCTCCGTTCAAAAGCAATTGTTTGGGGGGAAAAATAGTTCATTTCCAGAGTGTGATAAATTTAATTCCAAAAAGGATGGTTACACTCATTGGCACCTTTTGTTGCAAAGCTTATTAAAGTCTCTCTAAATTGTGTTAAACCAAGGTGGAATTATGTAAGTGGCTCCAGTCAGTGTCTTCAATTTCATGTGTGTTTAAGTACTGGGGGCGACAGGGACAAATAAAGTAAAAGGGAAGGGAAATTATGAAATTGAAAATTAGTGTTCTATCAGATTTGCAACAAAGACATAACATCAATGCTAATACTTAAGAGGAAATATGACTGAACATTGAATATTATGACTGGCAAATACCGTGTGAATCTAATTGCAGCCTCCTCCACTTCAGTGCAGCTCAATGGGATTTGAGCCTCGGTGTGGTATTCTACCCCGCATTATTCTTGTACAGTAAGTAATGGGAGATCGACTGTAACTGACATACTTTGATTTGCTCTGTCCCTCCCTACACTATGACTCATGATCTAAAGGAGTCTGTTGAGCGAGCTCATTTCCCTGGCTGGATCTCCATAAGAAATTTTAGCACAATTCAACCAGGACATTTTTATTAAACTGAGCCTTTGTAATTTGAGCTACATTGGGAGGATTCGGAGCTGTTGTCCTAGCGCAGAGGCAGAGACAGTTAGTAAATCAATAAGTCAACCTTGTATTCCACAATGCATTGGAGCGCTGTAGGGCAGAGGCCTAAGTTAGACATATTGAGTCACTAAAGGGTAAAATTAGGGCATGACAGGCTGGTTTTTTGCTATTTGAATAGACAAAAAATGTCTTGACGTGGATGTGTTTTAGGCTTATTCTTTGCAGTTTTGCAGCCAAATTCATTTCACCTCAAAGGACCTGCATTTATTCAGTGTTCATTTGCCTGCTATACTTAGGCACACGTCATATCGGCGCGACTGACATGTGCAACCGCTGACATCCTTCCAACGGAGGTTTAAAAATGTAGGGAAATGCCCGGCATCATTATTCGGCAGTCTATTCCTGACTAGAGAAAAGATTCATTTGAGCTCACTGTTCCAATACCTCTGCCAGTGACAGTATATTCATAACCAGCATACACAAACCAGCACAAACAGCCCACACTCGAAAAAGCTCTTTCTCTCTGTCACTGTCTGTCTCTCTTGCCCTCTCTCTCTCTCCCTCTCTCTCTCTGTCTCTCCCTTGCACACACACAGCAGGGTAGGAATGTAAATACACAGAAAGACACACACACTCAGCCCGGAGCGGCCTCCCTTCTTTCTATATAATAATGTCTCCAGTGAAGCGAACTGCTGTACATCTTCACTAGAGAGTCCCTTCATCCCACCAATCCGAACAGCCATCCACCAGCTAGCCAGGAGTTGTCTACACCAATCGAACGTCCCGCTCTGAAATTCAGCCCACTCCGCCAGTAATAGAGACCCCCTGCCGGCAGCAGATATAGCGAACGCGCCTCCATCCCCTCGCTTCTCGACGAAGGTGGCAAATTGGGAAAAATCGGAATAAAGCGGGCTTGTGAGCGCGCATGTACAATGCCTAAAGTCGGTATGGTAGAAAGTGATTATATATGAGTTTTCGGTGTGTGTGTGCCCTTTTCTGTATGTGTGTGTGTGTGTGTGTGTGCCTGCGTCAGGGCGCGCACGTGAGTAAACAGCCACGCTGGTCTGCGAACAATCAGACCGTGACAGACTCTGCAGCGTCCCATCCCACAGGCCTCCACAGAGGGAAAAACACTGCTCCTCTAGACATAGCCATTTCCTCTAAATGACCCTCCCCTCCCCTACCAGGGAGAGAATGGCTCTATGTCTCCCCATAGCACCGCTCAGGCTGGGGTCGACGCGTCCTGCGCTAACCTCGGCGTGCTAGGACACCGGGGACGCGCCGCCGCAAAAGGAGAGACCCCGGGACAGGCGTGAAGGATGTTCCGAGCGAAAAAATCCCCACAGTTGTCCTGGGAGGTGCGAAAATCTGGCGAATCTTCGGCGAGTTTCTTTGGAAGTCGCCGTCCGCAGTTGATGTCTCCTCATCTCGTGTTCCTCAGATGGCGTTATCGCTATCAAACAGCATCGCGGATGGCACGGCGCATCATCACTCGCTTGTATCCGCAGTCAAAGGGAGCATCGCGTATGGATGAAAAATTGCTATTCCGTCACTTCCTCTAAGTAGGCATTTGGGGATGATAGAGCTGAGGATCGCTCCCTGGCGGAGTCGCTGCAGAGTCATAAGCTCTTCACTCTCCCCTTCAGAAGGCTGACACCAGAGGAAGAGCAACTCTGCAGAGTGTTTTAAAAGGCCGCCTCCATTTTTATTTTTTCTTCTTCTTCCTCCCTCGCCTGCAAAGCAAGTAGAGGGAGTAGCGAGTAGGATCTGAGGCGACGTTAGATCCTGGAAGCTCCTTGTTTCCTTTTTTTTTCTCAAAACAATCGGAAAGAAGGGAATTCTGCCATTACGCATTATCTCTCCGCGCAAAAAGGGCCCAAGGGAATGTTCATGTCATGAGCGCTGAGAAGCTCAGAACCCCCCCCCCCCCCCCCCCCCCCTCTCTCTTTCTCCATGAAGATCCCTGGGAGGCCCATGTTGTCTGATTCATTTCACCGAATTGTCAGCTAATGAATGGTAGGCGTCCGTCGCTCCGTCAGAATAGGAAAAGCCCCCGCGGGTGCTCGTCTGGGGGGTCTCCCCGTTCTCGTTAGGAGGGGAATCAAAAGAGGAAATGGAGGCTCATTGATCGTTTACCGCGTTCCCTGCGTGCGTCTCCCATAGGGGGGCCCCTGTGCATCTGAAGCCATTATTTCTCTCCCACAGAAGCTCCGAGGGGGTGACGCGCGCGCCGAGAAGCGTCTCAAGGCGTCTTCGGAGGTATGTGTCACTTGAGGTGTGATGGGAGTCCTTACAGGGGGAAGACAGGCAAGTCATCTATCTCCGCGGCAAATACATTACGCAGCACTCCGGGCGGCAGCGCCAACTAACAAGGTTACATAAGTTTTGTTGGGAATAACAGTTGAATAATATCTCCATTCAAGAGCCTGAATTTCAAATTCTATTCCCCCAGCGCATCCTCCTCCCCTCTCCTCTCCTCTCTTGTCTCTTTTCTTTCACTCGCATCCACCTTTTTATGTCCTTGGCACTTTTTTCTCTCTGAGCCTGCTTGTGTTGTGCCCATCTTTCTTTCTCTCTCCCTCTCAGTGTCCCACAAACTCTCTCTCTCTCTCTCTCTCTCCCTCTCTATCTTCCCTTTTTCTACTGTCTGCTATAATACACAGTAATGTCCGGTAATGGGAATCGGTGTGTCCCTCTCTTGTCACAACAGCAGCACCTCTCTTTCAGCCTTCCATTCTTCAGGCAGTTTTATCGCCGGCATAAGTCACTGAGTCAGTGTGCCTTGTCTGTTTCCAGGCAGCTGGCCTACCCACTACACCACCACCCCCCACCTCCCCCGTCTTTCTCTCTCTCTCCATCCCCCCTTTTTCTCTATCTCCCCCCCGCTCTCCTCTCATTTTCCCGGTGCTCTCCTAATCTCTCCTCATGTTCTGTCCCACCCCTACCTCTGTCCACCCTTCATCTCTTCCCCTCTTTTTCACCTACCTCTCCCTCCTCCCTTCCCTAGATTTCTCTTAACCTCCCTACTCTCTCGCTCTCTCATCTCATCTTCCTCTTCTCCTCCTCCCTCCTCTCATCTGCTGCCTTCATTCTTTGGTCCCCATCTGGGTAAATACAAGAGCTATTTGGTGTAAACAATTACTAACTGAATGCTGACACACAGATTGCGGTGCTCTCTCTTAACCGAATTAGCAGAGGGGAGAACGTGCGTCCAATCTCCCCTGTCCCATTTTCTCCAAAACCTTTCCATGCCAAGGCTGGTCCGGGGGAAAATTGCAGGAAAGTGCTCACGCAATCAAAGATACAGATACGCACATAGTGACGGAGATACACACACACACACACACACACACACACACAACAGACACATAAACACATATAGAGGCATGACGTTCACACACACAGAACTGATTGTACCAATATACTCCGGCGCAACAAAATCACAGTGATGTATAATACATGAAAAAAAAAAATAAGAATAATGAAAAAATAATGTATAATACATGAGCCTTCCACATACATAAACATGCTGTCTCACACTGATCAGAGCCATTACGGACTCGCTTAAGGCCCAAATGTGTGAGTGTGTGTGTGTGTGTGTGTGTGTGTGTCAGCCATTCAAGTATCGCTCGTTCTGATGTATATGCCCAACAAGAGGCTATATGTGCACAGATTTTTCCACTGAGAATTGACCCAGCTGCAGGAATGACTGTATCAAAAGCAGGCGGTGTACTCTAAAATCATATATATATATATATATATATAGCAGACCCACTTTTCTTGCTCATACAAAAATATAATACACAGTAGGCTGCATTAATCGATATAACCTGAGAAGGCAGGTCATAAATCTAAGCAAATGTATTTCCCACAAGGGCAATGGGCGCGTAAGAGCCCGCACGATCCACACGCCGCACGCACAAACACACACACGCACGCACAATATTCCATTTCTGATTGTGCACACCATAAAAGGGAGCCTCTTGCACACGCACAAGCGCACCACCGACACCTCTGGAATTGTAGCCAAATACTTATTATCACCGACTTAGGGCCTCATAATAAATGGGCGCAATTAAGCGGGGGCTTCTGAAGCGACGCGGAGCCGATCAACTTCATTAGGGACGCGCTGAACCAGGTAGAAATTGCGCATACGGCAGGCAGGCAGGTAAGATATTTGCCCCGGGGTGTCGGTGCTCGGTATGTGTCAGTCTGTCGGTCGCTTGCCCCCCCCCAAGCCGCTCTCCGTTAACGGCTGCAGACAGACACAAGTGCGCACACGCACACGCCGTCTGTCAGGAATCGCTTGAGATCGACGCGTAAAAATTTTTGCGCCGCTCCAATTTGCACCTTTTTTGGCAAAGTAATCCCCCCCCCCCCCCCCCCCCCCCCCCCCCCTTATGTACTCGGAGGACGACGCGCACGTTTGGCAGCCTCGACCAAATAATTAATCAATCAATTAATCAGTCGTTATGGGGCTGAAATCCCCCCCACATGATGGGTTATATTGGTGTGCGCCAGTGCCCGGGTCCTCAGTCTCTATGTCCAGGAGCTTCCCAATTAGGACCGCACGTTCATTACACGACATTGTCTCTCCTTTATAATATTGAGTGTAACTAGTTTACAGTAGAATTCACAGTGAGCGATAGGAAGATACTTTTAGAATCTCGAAAATCCAGCTGAACCCTCCGGGGTCTCGCAAAAATACGCACGGACCCGGTGCACCGTCAGAATTACCCACCGTGCCTTCATCTCGCTGAAACATTTATGAAACCCGGCAAATCGATGCGTGATTATCACATGCGGTCCAACACACACCGTCATTCTAATTGGAAACGATAATCTCGGCTGAATGTCAAGCGACGATGCCAAAGAGGCAGACGGAGGGAAACGCGATTCCCAAATAAGCAAGCAAGGAGAAACTGGGTCTGAAATTCATCCACTGGAGCCGAACACCCAGCGTTAAAAAAATATATCATGCAATGCAATGACGGATCATCTCATTTTTAGACACAATTCGTGATTGGATTTACCTCTGGATGTCGATCTCGGCGCGATTGTCTCAAGTTTCTCCGGCTGTCGCCGGTTTTGCCCGTCTGCCCGTCACAAAACTGAGTCCAATGTGAGCAGGACAAACGCTGTTATCGCGCTCTCTCTCTCTCTCTCTCTCTCTCTCTCTCTCTCTCTCTCTCTCTCTCTCGCTCTCTCTCTCTCGCTCCCTAGTAATAACGCGACTCTTAAAATCTCTCATCACGTATTCACTAGCTCTAATGTTTTCGGTCCTGTCTCCCTTTCTCTTGCATTTTCTCTTGATCAACGCTCTCTCTGAGGTTATTATTAGTAGGCTATTTATGTCAATCATTAATCATCACCATCATCATCATCATCACCATTACAATCATCATCACCACCACCACCACCACCACCACCATCATCATCATCAGCATCATCATCATCATCATCCCAACAAAAAAAATCACCATAATATTCCTATAATATTCCAATTGGGACTTATAATGTGTCTGTATTGCTCCATAGTGAAATAATAGTAACCTTATAATACTTAATGGTATTTTTTAATCTCCTATGCCATCATTATAATATTCCTATAATATTCCTATAGGGACTAACAGTTTTGCTGTGTTTTTTTGTATGGTGTCCTTCTAAAAATTTCTTGCGGAATTATTACAGTTCTTTTTCATA
Source organism: Centroberyx gerrardi (assembly GCF_048128805.1). NCBI lineage: Eukaryota > Metazoa > Chordata > Actinopteri > Beryciformes > Berycidae > Centroberyx > Centroberyx gerrardi. Next base: position 8,301,958 of record NC_136009.1, read on the forward strand.
AGGGCGCCATCATCATCATTATCATCATCATTATCATCACTTTTAAGCAATCACCTGATAATAGGCCGGTGATAACTTTATTATATTCATGTTAATCAGACCATCTTCGTCATCGTCGTCGTCCTATTTCAAAAAGCTATTACCTCCATACCCTTATCATTTAAAAACGAATTATACCTCGTCATCCTCACACACATGCACACACACACGCACACACACGCACATTTCATTAGCCTGCATGAAATACTCTCCCCAGTCATTACACATGCTGTAAGTCCTCCATCTTCAGTCTACAGTGTACTTGTAGATTGATTCCACCAGAAGCCCTTTGAAGAAGAGGGAGACAGAAAGAGAGAGAGAGAGAGGAGGAAGAGGGAGATGTATGTGTGACCATTAGAATAGTAAAAAAGAGGGACTGCTCCTTCTCTATTATAGAAACACAGTAGAACAGGGCCAGCCAGACGACAGAGCATGAAAGGACTGATTTATCCACCAGGGAGAGACTCTGTGTGCTTCTCTGTGCGCGTGTGTGTGTGTGTGTGTGTGTGTGTGTGTGTGTGTGTGTGTGTGCGTGTGCGTGTGTGCGTGTGCGAGGGAGAGTAAGGAAGAGGGAGAGAGAGAGAGAGCAGTTGCCTCTTTTGCTCTCTTTATTAGTCAGCGTGTGATAGAGCGGGTGCTTACATTGTGAGAGTGTGTGTGTGTGAGTGTGTGTGTGTGTGTCCCTCAGGCCTTGACGGGTACAGCGTTGCTTTGAACGCTTCTCCACTTCCTCTCTCTCTAGCCAGGGTGCATGTCTGCCTGGATGCGCCGCGCTTCGCCGTAGCCCGGAGAGTCGCTTTTGCCATACATGTGTTTGGCAGGCGAAGTGAGCTGGCTAAGGAGCGCACAACCAGGCTGGAACAGAAAATACGCTTTTAAACGCTGTGGAGAGCAGGCGGCCTTGTGGCACGGCAAGCTAGCATGTAGTCGCAACATCACAGGTTCCAATTTAGCTTTGTTGCATGTCACGCCACGTCTCTCTCTCCATTGTATAGGATCTGATAAAGCAGAAAGACTTAGAAGTGCTAAAGCGCTCATCGCTGTGGTGTTTCTGCACTGCACTTCCCAGAGATCACCTGTCAATCAAACAGTGTGGGCGGAGCTTGGGTTTTCTGTTGATGCAGTTTGAGTTTCTCTCTTCTTTGTCTGTTCAGTAGGGATGGACGATTCCACATTTTTTGGTGTCGATTCCAACTCCGACTCCTTGTAATGAAATTGATGGAATCGATTATAAATCGATACACACACACGATACACCTTGAGTTTCTCTCTCCCCCCTCCCCACTTGTTGTGAAATGGATCAGACCAAGGCAGTCGAACACAGATTAGTAGCCTATAGATAGGCCTAAATCTGAATTAATTAATTACAAATTCATTTTTGAAACGGTTTCTCCGATTCCGTTTATTAGTAGAATCGATTCTCAGAATCGACGTGATGGAATCAAGAATCAACTCTTTTGGAGTCAACTCTCCATCCCTACTGTTCAGCCATGGTGGCTATCGCTGCTCATGCTAACTACCCAGTTCTTCTTCTTCTGTTTATTCCGAACAAACCGCTGTTGCTGCTGCAAAAACCACAAACGGACATTTATTTATCGCAGACTTTACTTTAAGTGTTCATTAGATGTAGCTGGTGTTGGGTTCAAATCCCAGGTTCACCCTGTTTCTGTGTAAATCCACACACAGTCCAGCACTAAGCTACTCTTTAGCCCCCCAGACCAGCAGTCACTTCTAACCCCCCCTAGGGATCTACGGAGGTGGAAAACAACCAGCCATGAAACTCAAACACACTCGCTCACATTCACTCATGTTCAAACACACACACACACACACACACACACACACACACCACCTTATCTCAGACTTATCCACTGCTCTCTCAACCCCTTTCCCGCTTCCAGACATTATTTATGCCAGTATATATGTGTGTGTGTGTGTGTGTGTGTGTGTGTGTGTGTGTGCATGTGACCTACATGTGGTGTGTACGCACATGCGGTCTTGACAGCATGTGTGTTTTGAAGGACACTGTCAGGCGCTGTGATGTGTGTGTGTGTGTGTGTGTGTGTGTGTGTCAGGGGGGAGGGGGGGAGGTCTTCCCTACAGTGACAGGGAGCTTTGATCCCACTATATCTTCCAGTCATCTACCAGTACAGGCTCCTCAGGGAGCGGAGAGACAGACGGGTGCTGGCATATGCACAGCGCACACAGACAGACAATGATGATGCGTTGACTGACAGGGAGGCAATACAGATACAGTTTGCATCGAGACAGACAAGCAGGTGGTCAGAGAGACAGAGAAGACGGAGCGGGCTCAATAGGAATAGATAGACAGACTGTATTTTTTTTTTTGTTTTTTTCCTGGCTTCATGGAAAGGCAGACACGGGGACAGACAGGCAGAGTGACAGATAGCGTGAGGATAGCAGACGGCCGGACAGATGCATGATGTATTCCGGATCTTCTGGCGAGACGCGGCCAGGTACGACGTCTAATAGCACGACACTCAAGGCGGGCTCGGACAGCTGCCGCACGCCCCAGTCCGAGGCGGACGGAGACGGACAGATGCCCTTCTCTCGGCTGGAAGGATGCTGCACCTCCGCACCTCCCTCCCTCCCTCCCTCCCTCCTCCTCCCCCTCCTCCTCCCTCCTCCTTTCTCCACCTGTCTGCTCCTCGCTGTCAGGGAGCCAGACAGGAGGTGATGTTTGTTCCCTCAGGCCCTGTCATCTTCTCTTTTCCTCTCCTTCCCCTCTCATATCTGCTTTCTCTTTCCTCGTCCCTCCTTTCCTCTCCTCTTCCTCTCCTCTCCTCTCTTCTCCCCTCCCATCCACTCATCTTGGCATGGCATTTATCATTTGAAGTCTCCTCCTGCTTGTCGCCCTCAAAATAATACCATGGACAGACAGGGGCACAAACACCAAGTGGACTGTATATTTGTGTGTGTGTGTGCGGGTGTGTGTGTGGGTGGCAAGACTCCAGGTATGAATATGACAAGGGCTTTGTGCCGGTGAGGGTGCACAAGCGATTGTCTGAATGCAAATGACCACATATGGATGCGTTGCTATTTTGCTTTTTTTCCTTTCTGCCTCTTTTCCCCCGTCAGTCATCCAACTGGCACAGATTATTTTCGGTCAATTGTTTTCAGCCTTTGAATCGCTGTTGACGATCAGTGAAAGAGAGAAAAGGGATGGACTGAGAGAGAGAGAGAGAAAGAGAAAGAGAGAGAGGAAGGGCAGAAGGAGGAGAGGTGTGGGTGAGAAAGCGGCTCCGCTGTGCTAAATCTGGACGCCGTCCTTCACACCGGCACACCATGGTGGAAAACATTCACAGAATAGCATTACAATGTGTCTGATTTAGCGGTCTTTAGCGGTCCAGCTGGTCACATTTGTGCATAGTAGGCTTGCTGGTGCCACTTGGCAGTTCAGTTCTCCTGCAAGCCAAAGCCTTCACATACCTGGAAATAATTGCAGGCATATAGTACCTCTGTGTAGCTTGGTATAATAATGGCAGAGCTAAAGGAAAGAATCAAGATTTAGTTTTTTGGTTTGATTCATTTTTATTGATCGTTAACCGGTCTTGTTATAGTCCTTTAAGATTCATGCAGGGTTTTTTTGTACAATCCAAAACCCTGTTGGACTTCTACCTAACAGTCTTATCGGATAATCCAGTCGGACACTAAACACTTTCAAAATATATTTGATTCCAGTTGGATTTCATCTCACACTGTGAGGAGCCATTGCTGTTACCAAGGCACCAGAACTAGGAATGTCCTTCTGGATTGTTAAATAACTATTTGACTGAAGTGCGGCTCTCTTTTTAATAGCATCCGCACCATGCGGATCCAATTACAAAATGCAGTCAGAATGTTTCAGGGTTATCTCTGAAATATCTGGAATTCACGTTGCATGTATTAGCCCACGTGTTTGCAGGAGATCCTGTGGGTTTGGAGAAGATAAGCTCCTCTAATTTGTCGGAATGGAATTACATTAAAATGTGTTTGATTTAGTTCTCTTTAGCTGCCCACCTGGTCAAATTTGCACATTTAATTATTCTTGGTATATTTGGTTGCTCTATACTCTTCCATCCCTGGCCTCAAAGCAAACTTTTCACTTAGCTGAAATACCCATAATGTTTCTATTTAGCTTTGAAGGCCAAAATATAATGGAAAGTGTAAAACTTTTGTTGATATATTTAGCTTTCATGTGTAATTTTCTTTGTTTCTGATTATTAGCAGATTGTTAGCTGTGTTTTATGATTTTGCTGGATAATGTGCTTAGTTATCATTCACCAGTGGGATCCAAAAGAGTCAAATAGGACTGAGAGAGTCCTATAAAATACAGATTTTGTACAATCCTATCCTACCAGACCGTCCAATATGATCCTAACGAGCCAATTTCAGATGTATTATGTTGCATTTTGGAACCAGTCTTAAAGAACTTCACTTTAGTACAGGAGACCCTTTGTGTTTTTAAGTAGAAACATCAAAACTCTCATATTCTCATGGGCTGGGGAAATGCGCTATGTGTCAATTAAGCGAGACCTTGATGGGATTTATATTACCTCACTACCCATAGATGAAAGCCCCATAAACTTCAAGTGTACAGCATATTTATAGTTAGTCTAGGACTGTTCGCTGAGGATTATTTTTGGTGTGTGATAGTGAGCATCTGTTTAGGTAGAACTTAAATGACCCCCTTTTTGTCTAAGCTGCAAGAAGCACAGATGCAATTTCAGGTCATTTTTTTTGCCACAAACCCACAAATTGCACTGAAGCACCTCTTTTTTTTCATAGCAATATTACCAAAAAGTATGAAATCATATGTTGGATGTGATGAGAAAACAAAATCTGTGCTCCAACAACCCACTAACAAACACATCAAATGTATGGCACATAGCCACGGGAAGATGTTTTCGGATAGAGGTGTGGAGGTGGGAGGATAATTGTGTGTGTGTGGGGGGAGAGAAGGGATTCTGTTGCACATCACATTACATTAGGCCAAATAATACCTCGCTATAATAGACTAAACATATTTGCTCAGTAGAACATTATAGTCATTGAAGAAAAGCACACACACACACCTACACACACACACACACAGACGCACACACACACACACACACACACGCAATGACACACGCTTATTGGAAACAGACATCCAGGCCGTCAGCAGTGCCGACAGGGATCACGCCTGGTCACCGCCGCAGTGATAAACATTATGTTAATGATAAAGCAGGACAATCGGATTACTCAGTCAATAAATTACATACATAATTACATGATGAATAATAGCAGTGTCAGTGACCATATTAAATTGCAGCGCGCGTACTGGCGAGCACACATGCATGCTAGGGACCATGCGTCCAGATGCTGCCTCGGAACAGGAGCCGCCTACCAGCTGGATCTCAAAGGCAAAATATCCAAACAAAAGCCAGAACGGGCTTACAAGCAGAAGATGTTAACATCATCAGCAACAGCTCCGGCGGAGCACAGGAACCATGCACAACACGCCGGCCCCCAGCTAAATCAGCCTAATTTAAGGCACCGCAGCGAGCGTAACATTTCACCACCACCTTAGGCTATACGGAGAGCTCTCTCCGCTCACCTCATAAGTTGATTCTGTGGCAGGTTAAATACCCTCTTTCATCGATCATGCATGGAATGAACCTAATCCATCAAAATCCCTCTTGAAGCGTAATCTCGTGACTCAAATCTGGCGGCAATTTATGGTATGTATCCTGGACTGAATTTGAATAGGGAAAAAGTAGTCATTCGCTGCAGGACTGACTGATCTCTTTATATATCAGAAACCCTGCTGGTCAAATTCATTTTATCTATTGCTTCTGATCTATTCTACATTAACTCAGTTCATGATTACGTCGCGTGTTTTAACGTTTTCCTGTTTTCTACTGAAACAAATTGAGGTACAGTTGAGCGGTGGTTTTGGATGGGGTCTCAGATAACTGCTGGCATCCACCAACAGCACATCCAACACCCCTGTGTGCTGTTGCTAGGCAAATTTGCCTCAAGATAGACATTGCAAAGGGATGATATGCTATCTGAGCGTCATACACGGATGTCAACCGATTATTAACTTTATGCGTCTGAATGTGCATGTACTGAAATGCTTAGTCCAACCTGGATCCTGTCCAAGAATTATGCGCACCCAAGGAGCTGCTCGGCCTCAAAGAAAGCTTTTCTATTCCTCAAAGCCTTGTCAATTAGTAAATTCATCTGCGGTGACTTCATCAAATAATTACCTCCTTGTCATATAAATCAGTGGTTTTGCAAGGTTGTAGCAATAAAGGCCGATGTTCCGAGCACCCTCGCTGCAAAACACTTGATAAATGAGATGTCATTGCACGTAGTTACGGTACACTCCAGAAACCTCATTTCTAAACCGACCTTGCGCATTATCATTGCAACCTTCATTGTAACAGAATTTGCAGAGATTGAATAGACACGTCTTCTGCTGTCAAATATCTGCTAAACGCTGGCGTTCTGTTTGCTTCCCGGCCTCTGGGCTCTCTGTGCTGCATCTTCCGGCAGCTCCGGGCCAGCGCCTGCGGGAGTCTGGCCAGCGGCCGTGGCTTCAGTTGCCTGTCTCCCGGCCAGCTCGCAACCGGCTCCCATGATGACGGAGGCTCCGTGGCCCAGTCTCCAGGACCCTTGCCCAAACGCACGAGAGGTTCCCAGTCGAATGAGGCTGAGCCCGCGGAGTTTGCAGCGGCGGATTACGCGGCCTGGCGGAGCTGGACGAGGTGAAGTCACAGAGAAGATCCAGTACTTCAGTCTCTGCTTCTTGCTTCAGTCTTGCCTCACTCTACTTACAGGTGCTATGTGTAGCATTTTAACATCAATAAATCATTACCAGGTTGATTTTTAGACATTAGTAGAATTACGGTAAACAAAGAAAACCATTGTTAAGAAGACTGGCAGCCTCTACCGGCCTCTGCACAGCATTTTACAGCAATCCATATTTCACAGGAAATCTGCTGTATTGCTTTATGGCACAAAAGGGTATTGCTTTACAGCACAAAACAGGAAGAGACCGCTGTTCTTCCAGTGCCAATGGAGCGAATAGCAACATCCTCTTTGTAGCAGGTGTTAAAGGTCCCATATTCTCCACTTTCCAGTGTTTTATTTTGTGTCTTGGGGTCCATTCAAAGCTGTGTGTGTGGTGTCATGTACCAAAAACACTCTCAATCCATTTTTACATGTTCATTTTCCAGCATCTCTCTGAGCCTTACCAAGAACAGGCTGTTTCTGTCGCTGTGTCTTTAAGGCTTATTAATATTAACGATCCCTCTGTTCTGATTGGCTAACCGTTTCAAGAGTGAAACGTGAGACACCGCAGCCCGGCAGCTACAGGTAGGGAAAACTCTCAATTCACCACTCAACCGCTTTGAAAAAAACACTTTGTTAGTCTATTATTTCTTACAAAAATGATAATGAGCGAACCTTTGTGACGCCACAAAGTTACAGAAGTCCAAACGACTCGTTTAGAGGCTCGCTTTTCTAATATGGATTGTGTGGATTTAGTTGGCGACCGTGCGTTTTGATACTTTCACCATGTTTAGATAGACCATCCAACTCCTTTATAATCACAGAGGCAAAGGGAATCCTGTTTTACACCATATGGGACCTTTAACACTTGCACTAATAATACCACTGGTGTGAGACAGAGGCTACCAATCATCTCCACCATGGTCTCAATTGTTTATGGTAATTATACCAAGGTATTACAATTAATTTGATAATGATACATTGAAGTGTCAAATGCTACACATGCCGCTTTTAAATGGCCTCATTTCAACATTTTACATGTCATTCAAACTTCATCTTAGGTTGTTGTTGGGGTTTCTATTTCCTTCCCCAATATTTCCCTTTCAAAATGATGTTGTGTCTTTCAACAGTCAGCTGAAAAGTTTTTCCTCTGTAGTTTTATATATAGTGGCAGGAGAGTGATGATTTATGATTTCTTTGAAGACTCAGGGAGCCAGACTGTGCTCAGAGAGTTGTGTTCAACTTATACCCGAAAATCCCAGAGGAATGTATTTGCAGGACCTAATCTTGGCTATTACAACAAGACAGAATTATAAACTTTTGAAATGATAATATTATTCAAATTCCCACAACATCATGAAGTTTGAGTAACTTGTAAAATATGTTTCCGGCAATTTAGACCCAGTGACACAAAGGAGGAGAATGTTTTATTGTATTATTAGATTTCCCCTCGTTATCTGAATTTTACATCATAATACATTCATAGAATATCTTCCTCTGTATGAGAGTACTTTGTGAGGATCTCAGAGACAAAAAAACCCCCTAAGAAATACATTTTGAACTTTAGGAAAATGTGTACAAAAACAACGGCAGTGAATACCATATGAACATCTCGTTCAGCCGCTATAAATAAATGAACAGTTCATCAGAATTTCAAACCGAATTTGGTATGTATTGTCTTTCTATGCATTGTTAATGTGCGAAATGTCTGAAAATGTGTGTGTGTGTGTGTGTGTGTGTGTGTGTGTGTGTGTCTCCCGCTTTCATCTCCAGTCGCACAGGCTCAAGTGTGAACTGCCAGCTGATGGAAGACACCACCTGCTTCTAGTCTACATTCCTCAGGTAAAAGCACTGCGTCAATACGGCCCCCAAGGTAAACCACCACACTGGAATACCGAGACAACAACAAAGAGTACACACACCTGCAAGAATGCCATCCCTTACATAGCAATAATACAAATGAAAGAGGAAGAGAAAGAAAGAAAAAAAGAAAAGAAAGAAAAACATCCGCGCAATCACTCGGGACAAACATGCAAGAAAAGACGTGCGGGCGGCAGCAGCAAAAACAACAAGAGCCAAGTGAGTGATAATCACAGTAATGACCATAATCACCGCGCATCCAAGCAGAGAGAAAATAAAGTTTGAACAAATTATACGCTGGTTAATTTTTTTTTGTTTTCCACCCAGCCAACGCGGAGAATTGAGTTGGCAGCGGCTGAGCAGCTAACAATGATAAATTGTCCATACCTGCGATCATATTAACAATAATTACAGCATTAGTGTATTTCGTACTGTGATGAAAGTGGACTGCGTGACCGGAATGCAACGCCGTCCCGTTCTTCCGTGTAAAGTCGTTTCCCCCCCCCCCCTCCCCCCTCCCCCTTCACGTTCGCTCTCTCTGTCGTCGGCTATTGTTTCGGCACTGCTTTGGTTGCCAGGGCGCAATTTACTGGTGGAGCCCGGCTTCTTGCCATCCACAATAAATTGGTCTCATCACATCTGGGCTTTTGGAAGCATCATTTCTTTGATCTTTTCTGTCTTTGCCAGACTTTTCAGTTCTTTCCACTTTGCCTCATCACTCTCTCTGTCTCTCTTTCTTTCTTTCTGTCCTGTCTCTCTCTCTCTCTCTCTCTCTCTCTCTCTCTCTCTCTCTCTCTTTAAACTGTCTGTCCCCCCTCTTTTTCAATCCCATCACTTATCTTTTCTTTTATCGCCTGTCTTACTTATCTCCCAGTTTCATCTCTTTTTCCTTTCTCTCTCGCTACGCCTCAGTAAATTAGCTGTATTGGTGTGTAACATACCATGTCACGCCTTGGGCTACATCTCAGTAATCACTACAGGCTCTTTGTGTTCTCTGTGTGTGTGTGTGTGTGTGTGTGTGTGTGTGTCCTTGTTTTTTAACTTGTATGCCATGTGAATTCCCATGTTACAGCATGTATACATGTGCCTTTAGGTCCTTACTTATCCATGTCTGTGTGTGTGTGTGTGTGTGTGTGTGTGTGTGTGTGTGTGTGTGTGTGTCCTTGTTTTTTAACTTGTATGCCATGTGAATTCCCATGTTACAGCATGTATACATGTGCCTTTAGGTCCTTACTTATCCATGTCTGTGTGTGTGTGTGTGTGTGTGTGTGTGTGTGTGTGTGTCTGTCTGTCTGTGTCTGTCTGTGTGTGTCCTTGTTTTTCCAATATGTATGTAGTTTGAATTCCTATTTTAAAACATGCATACATGTGTCATTAGGTCTTGACTTATCCATATCTCTGTGTGTGTGTGTGTGTGTGTGTGTGTGTGTGTGTGTGTGCAGGCATGCCCATGTATATACATTAGTGCATTCAACAGTGTGCCAGACCAACTCAACTGTACCATCCGCTGGCACCTGAGTCTCGGCTGACTATACAAACCCTGCTGCACACAATCCCACGTGCGCAATCCCACGCACATACGATACCCTCGCCCACGCTTTTCCACCGTCCACACACACACACACACACACACACAGATATTTCCCATACCCCCCCCTCACCACCACCGCCACCGCCACCACCCTCCCCTTATCTCTCCCTCTCTCCAGCGCACCCTCCCTCTTCTTTTCATCTCCCTCGCTTTTCCTCCATCCACCAGATGGCTGACCCATCTGCTCCCTCTCTCTTTCCCTCGCTCTCCACCTCCATCTCTTTCCCCCACTGCTCCGCGCTTCATGTGGTCGAGATCCAAGTTCTGTACACAGGACCCCTCAGTTTCCTCCGACGCCACACACACGCGCGCACGCACACGGGGCGGACTCCCTCTCTCCTCTCGCGCTGATTTGCGTGTGTGTGTTCGCGCGCATCTGCTTGTATGCCGGTTCCTATGTGCGTGTGCCCACATTTTGAAGCCATTTCTGAAGATGGTTTCTTCTTGAAGCGGGTGTGTTTCTGTATGTGTGTGTGTGTGTGTGTGTGTGTGTGTTTGTGTGTGTGCATGTGCGTGTATGTACGTGTACACATCTGCTTAGATAGCCAAATTTGTGTGTGTGTGTGTGTGTGTGTGTGTGTGTGTGTGTGCGCACAGTACACCCACCATCTGTTAGTGTATTTATGTGTGTGGGAGTGCGTGCCTGCCTGATGGACCAAACTGTGTTTGTGTTTGATTGTGAAGTGTACCTATGCATCTTTTTTTTTTTGTCTCAGCATTTGTGTGTGTGCGTGTGTGTGTGTGTGTGTACAGTATGTGTGCGCATGTGTGTGTGTACATGTGCAGGAGCAGGTACGCCCTGCTACCCCTTCCCTCCTCTCGCTGCTCGCCCTGTGCTGCAGGTTTTCTCCAACAGGGGGAAGGAATAAGGAGCATTGTACCGCTGCCCTGAAGGCTAAGTGGTAGTTCTACCTGCTTCTGTGTGTGTGTCTGAGTCACCGTGACCTTGCCGTTACAGATAGCTAAAGCCCTGCTGAGAGACAGTTTGATTGACAGGCGAGCGCAGGGCAGCCGCATACGCGCGCCGGAAAGACTGACGCGCAAACATGCAGACGGCGGCGCACATGGGAACGGACAGGCACAAACAGATGTAAGCACACACACACACATGCGCACACACACAGAGACAAATTCAGGGACAGAGGGAGATAAACACCAAGAGCCTGAGGTGAGGAGACGTTCGGAGTAGTGATTGCTTCAGACACATGTGGCAAGAGTCAACTAGAAGAATAAGAGAGAGGGGAGAAAAAAAAGAAAAAACTGGCAAGGCAGACAGTCTGACAGGCATGCTGGACAATCATACAGATGCACAGATGGGCGTAATGACAGACAGATAGACAGGCAGACAGATATTTTGCTATGCATGCCACCGCCGCCTTAGCCTGATATGAATACCTAAAGCGCGGGCATGGAACGGCATAAAAAAATGGGAATTTTGACATTTTCAAAAAACACACACACCTAACATAACCTTCACCGCTACAAAGCCTGCGCGTGGCAGATGTAGGGAGAGGGCGATATTTGGTTTAGAGATAGAAGAGTGATGTCAAAGTGCGCTCCCGGTCTTCAGAGGGAGAGACGTGGGAATAGAGGGCGCGCTGACGGGACGCTCTCTCTGATGTTCCGCTTGTTCAAATATTGAATAAAAGCGCAGAAACAATGTGCAATACATACGCCGAGAACGGGAGTCGTCCACTGGTGCGTCTTCCGTGCATTCATGTGTATTAGCATGCACGCTCGCTCTCTTTGTAGCTATGTGTGTGTGTGTGTGTGTGTGTGTGTGTGTGTGCGTCTCAGTTGGTATCAGGGACACACCTGGCCGGAGCAGCCGGTGCCTTGAGACCTCAGGTGTGGCTACAGAGAAGCCCTACTTGCAGCTGAGGATGGAGGGATGGAGGGAGGGAGCAGGGGAAAAAGAAGGAGGTCAGAGGGGTTGCTGCTGGGCACCAGGCCAACTGTATCCAAGTGGAAGACCATCAGAAAAACCCGTGTCCCCCCCACCCCCACCCCCCCACCCCCAAACCAACCCCAACGGACTAGATGAAACCACATGGAAAATAAGTGAGAGCGAGCGTTCATGCACAGATGCTACCCGGCACACACACACACACACACACACACACACCATCCACCAGATACACACAAACGAACGCAGAGGCACTACCATAGACACAGATACACATACTGCATATTACATGTTAAGAAGCATAGCATACACTGCAGTTGCCACCATCTCCTCTCCATTGCCTTGGCTAGTGCCTGGGGTCTTGGCAGCAGACGGTAGAAGAGGAGGAGGAGGAGGAGGAGGAGGAGGAGGAGGAGGAGGAGGAGGTAGAGGACCAGGAGGCGGGCGATGCGGCTTCGCGCGCCGGTTAGCCCTCCTGCCCTCTCCTCCCATCCGCCGCTTTAACCCTTCATTAAGCCCACTCAGCGTTTTAACCCCTCGTCTTCTACGCCTGGCCCTCCGAGAGCCGCGGCATCCCCCCCCCCCCCCCCCCAAATTCCCCCGCCGAGACCATCACACCCAATTAGCCGAGATGAAAGCCCGCGCTGCAGCAGGCCGCCGGATCGCAGCCGAGAGAGAGAGATTACCCCGAGACTCAGGTGAGAGGCAAAACAAACAAACAAACAAATGGATTTAAATTAGGGGGGGGGGGGGCTGCGAATCATTGCGAAATCGCCCGCAGGAATGAGGATGCTGGGAGAGGTGAGCTACGGCGGTGTCGCGCGGGAGTGTGTGTTTTTGCTTGTCAGTCTGACGGAGAGCTTACATGTATTTATGGGAGCAAGGCGAGGGTACAATAGCGAGCAAAAGGTTAAGATAAAGAACGAGAGCATAAAAGCGTCTATATCTCTGTTTCGACTATGGCGTGATAATGCGCGCGGCCTTGAGAAAACAAAAAACAGATTTATGTGGTAAACACAGGCGGATGAAAGTAACAAAGAATGCAAAAAGACGTTGTTGCCACGCACAGAGGTGAGACGAGCGCTTTAATGTTTTATGTTCGGGGGACAGCGGCGGCGCAGCTTACCGCGAACGAGACGCCGTATAAATACACCTGAACAGTTTTACAAGGTTGTGTTGAAAAACAACAATACAGCAGCGGCGGGGAGACGCTGTAGTAAATATCCACAACAAGCAGCAGCATTGGAAGACCCTCCCAAAGCAATAAGAAACCCCGGTGCTGAATAGTTAGATGTAGGGTATAGCCATAACAAGCACTGTGGGGATTAGAGGCAAAGGCACAGCAAAGACGAGGCTTACTCTGATGTGTTTTAACAAGAGGAAAAAAGGGGAGGGAAATAGCAGAGCCGGCTCGGAAGAAATAGAGAGGACATACGGAAAGTGGTGCATAGACTCAGCAAGAATTTTAATGTCAGGTACGGACCACAGTAGAGTTTGAAAGAAAAATCCACCCTCAGATGCTCTTACACTGTTAAATATCACCAATCTGTGATGGTCAACGCGTGTTTTTCGGTGTACTCACTTTCCCTCAACCTGCCTCGTCTACTTCCACTTTAATTGAGTTAGTGATTTCCTACATTTCCCAGAATGGCTTTCAAGAACCTCCAGAGAACAGGTGTAAACTTATTGCCTTCAGCTGTGGGTTACATGTGTAGGTGGAGCGATCGATAACGATAGTGAGAGCAAAGTGGGCGTTTTTCCAGTGGAGAAAAGTGAGAGTCGTGCCCCTTACTCAAAACACAACAGGTCTTGTCGCTGCACTGCATTCTGGTCTATTGAGGGTATTGTCAGTGGAGAAATTGGTCTCTCTGCCTTGTCTATGATGGATTTCTCCTTGTATGATTGTTGAAGTTCTGGTGCAAAATGGTGAGTCAAGAAAGAAGCGCTTCCTCTTTCATTCTTTTAGACTGACAGCAAAACCTGATGTTTACCATTGATGTTTTAGTTAGCTGAAATTTTTCCTGCTATCGAACTTCATTGTAGCTGCTGGAAATATCTCGGTGTGACAACACATTGTCTGCATTTGGCCAGTTATCCATGGGAATAAGAAAAATACACCACCAAACAATGGACCCAGGACTGCAAGGTACATTGCCAATAGCTGTTAAAGTGTGTTAAAGTGTTTTACGGTGGATTTTTCCTTTAATGCCAATGTGTATCATGGATTGAAAACCTGCAGCACTTGCATTAGAGCACAGTGCAGTACTGATCACAGTTGGAGTCAAGGATAACCAAAGTCAATTGCAGTGCAGCTAATTCTGAGCATGTGAAACATGGGCCATTAGGGATAAGTGATAGAAGATGGCAGTGGTGCAGGTAGCGTGCAGGGCTCGTGTTGCAGCTGGCACTCACACAGGCTAGTGCCAAGATCAAAGGTGCACTTTTGCACCCGAGCACAGAAAGAAACAAGTAAAACAAAAATTTCACCTATCTAAATACTCTTCCAGTCTTTTTCCCTTATTCACTCGCACACGCTTACCCACACACACAGGGATGGGACGATATATCGAAATTCAATACATCGCAATACAAAAATGTGACAATACATATCATGGGGCAGAAAAATGTATCGTGATATTAGCTACATTTTATTCTGCTGTAGTAATCACAAATGAGACAGTTTGCCCATCACAATTTCACAAGCTCTCCATCCAAATTATATTATTTACACTTTCTAATGACATTCCTAAATTGTTGTTTACATTCTAGCAAGCCAATGTCACTGCTAGAAAGATTTGTGACTCAGAAATAAACGTAATTCTGCACAGTCAGACTTTGTTGTCATTTTTACATCGTATCATGGTTGTATCAAATCGTGAACCCCATATCGTGTATCGAATCGTATCGTGAGATAAGCATATCGTCCCATCCTTAACACACACCCACAACACCTACAAATGTACACCTGACTACCCCCCGCTGCATCTCAGAAATACTCACAGCAATTTCTCACATCTACAACATTTGCACTTGCAGAGTCCCAGCTAAATGTGTAAAATGAAAACACGCACATCAGCACACACATCTCCCCGTGACCTACATGATAATATCAAGAGGTCGTGGGGGCGAGTACCGAGTGTCACGTCGTCCTTGTGGCCTTAAAGAGAGAATTGAGGCTGCTGTCGCTGCTAAATGTTGCTGCATGAGCAGGCTGCAGAGGAAAGGCCTTGGAGAGGCGCTGGGGAGAGAGAGAGAGAGAGAGAGAGAGAGCGCCACTCAACTGAATCATCAGCGCCATCAATGTAATGAGAGGAGATCGGTCCTGAGCACAGAAAGGCATGAGGGAGAGAGAGGGAGGGAGAGGGAGGGAGAGGGGAGAGAGGCAGAGGGGGGGCGGGCGAATGGTGGAAAATGGTGGGGCAGGGAAAGAGAAGGGGAAAGGAGAGAGGAGGAGAAGGGAAAGGGGGCAGATACAGAGTATAGCACTGATAGAGAGGTAGACAGAGAGAGGGGGAATACGGGCTATGACATGAAATGGGAAATGCTGGAAAATGCAGGAAGAGAAGAAGCGGCTGGGCAGATAAATATTTGTTGTTTTTTCTGCCGCAGTGCTGACATGAGAACATCAGAGGCTGGGTAACACTGAGGAGGCCAACTGCTGGGCGCTCAAGACTGTGGCACTCAAACTGTCAGAAGAAAAGCAAGACACAAAAGGGCAGGGAGAAGAAAGGATGACAAGAGAGAGAGGGGGAGACACAAAGA
Source organism: Centroberyx gerrardi (assembly GCF_048128805.1). Classification (NCBI taxonomy): domain Eukaryota; kingdom Metazoa; phylum Chordata; class Actinopteri; order Beryciformes; family Berycidae; genus Centroberyx; species Centroberyx gerrardi. The sequence continues at coordinate 8,317,896 of NC_136009.1, forward strand.
GAGAGAGAGAGAGAGAACAATCCACCTTAATTTTCAATCTTTGGCAGCGAGGAACAATACTGACCAATCAGGGCATTTCTAATGTTACAATATTGTTGTTCATAGCCGGCTTCTGATTTCGTAATTAAACTGCCATTTCCATTATTTAGTCCATTAGTTTCTCATTGTCATAATGCTCTCGATTCTGTCATTCCCACAGCACTGACAACCTGGACTATTGTTTGCGATCATAGAAGCTGAACTTCCAAGAGGTCATTACTCATTTCTGGCATCCATCTCCGCTCCGGAAGAGAGAAAAGTCATACATTATTTCTCTCACACATAATCCCAGTGCCAAAGCTGTGTGTCAATCACTTCAGAGTCGCCCCGGCCTCCTCCCGTCAGTTCCGTCACGTCCGGCCCAGTGGATCATCTATCAGTGGGCGATCGTCCGTTTGGACGGGTACCCTCTGTTATTACCCTCACGTCCCCGGCCCCCAGCTGAATTACAATTGCAGAGTCAGTGAAGAGCCAGGAAGCTGAAAGGGCTGAGCCTGAGTAACGAGCTCTGGGGTGGTTAATTAATGCCTCCATTTCCCCCGCGGTTCACGGGGGGGGGGGAGATGGCATTGATCAGAGCAGGATCGGGCCGGAGGGAGGTAGGCGACGGGGCGCCACAGGGGGGATTAAGTAGAAATCTAGGAGAACAGGAAAGGGATGGAGGGATGGAGAGAGGGAGAGGGAGGAGGAGAGAGAGAGAGGGAGGGAGGGAGAGAGGGAGAGAGAGGGCTTCAAGCCTGGCAGAGTTTGTTCCTCTTGAGATGGGTCTTCCGCTGGGGCCTGCTGCAGACTGTCAGAAATCCTGCAGCTCTGAGTGACACTTCAAACCAATAAAAAACACCACACTATAGTCCCCGACTCTTCCTTCAGAATTGCAAAGAAGAAACATCCAGAAGGAAAGTATTACAGTTCCAAATAGTGCTCCATAGACGCTATAGATGCCATACTTGTCGATGATTTACATAAATCACTGCCTCCCTATCCCACTATTTAAAACTACAACAAATAAAGATGTAATTTTTGCATGTACAAAACACTGTGTGAGGTCAGTGAAACAGAAAACACCCAAATGGTGTGTCATCCTAACAAATGTTAAGTGCTCAACCGGCGCTGGTGTACAAGCGGCGAAATAGCGAGGAGCCAGAGAAAGCCCACTTGATACTGTGGAACAACAGAATCCGCAATTCACTTTTCTCTGCCCCGAGGGACTTAGTCACCACATATTAAAGGACGCCATGCAATAAAAAAAGCCAGGAGCCACATGGGAGTAAGTGGAGTGACCGTGGCAGCCACCATCGCTCTTACTGCCGCGTCTTTAGCCGTAGTCTCCCTGACCCTGTCTCTGTTTGCCTGGGAGGCCAGGCCTGCCGCTGTTGACGATAAAACAAACAGACAGGCCCCATTTATACAGTCAGGTGTCATGACAAGGGATAAACAGCCTACCGCTTCGGGCCTCTTGAGGAACAGTCCGCACTAATGGCGGGGGGGGGCTATCATCCTCCTCATCCTCGCCCTCATGATCATCATCATCAAGAGCAGCAATAGTGGTGTTGGCAGAAGCTCCTAAGTGCCTATAAGGCTGCTGGGAAAGGGACAGAGTACTGACTCAGATTGGACACAACTCAAGGGGCCGCACTGTTTACTCGGTCGGGCTTTATTCATTCGTGTCACTGAATTAATCGCGTCAAAAAAAAAAAAGCAATTGCCAAAAACATTGTTGGAGAAGACGAGGGGGGCGAGAGAGAGAGAGAGAGAGAGAGAGAGAGAGAGAGAGAGAGAGAAAAAAAGGAACAGTCTCGAGTAGAGCGAGGCGGCCGTGGCGAACACGCGGCGGGAATGACAAGAGCGCGGCTGTCATCGCGAGGGATGAAAAACAGCACCTCTCAAACGAGGCGAGGCAGCGGCTGCCTCGCGCGCCAGCGAGAAAGGGGATGCGCGCGCGGGGAGCACAAACGCAATTATCTTCACGCCAGCTTTGTTGTTTGTCAGGAGAACTGGCGCGCATTTAAGAACTTGGGTGTACTGATTATATGACACCCGGAGAGCCTTCGGGGTGGACAAGAGGCGGCAAGCCGGGAGTCATTACCCAAGCCAAATAGACTTCTCATTTGTTTTACCGACGGGGTAAAGCATCAGCGGGAATAAATAATAGCTCCTGAATACTCAATCACCAAAGGCATGCACCCTCGCTGTTGGTGTTTTTGTTTTTTTCCCTCTCGTTGATGATCCCATCACATAGGCCGAGCTTCAGATCATGCGAAATAACAGCTCACATGGGAGGCGTGTGTGTGAATCTAAAAGGTTGTCGGGCCACCCTCAGGACCGTGTTGTGATCTGATCTGGTGCCTGGGAGCGAAATCACATATGACCACCTGACAGATGGCATAATGTGGGCATAGGGGTTATTTTCTGACAGTGTGAAAATCATCGTGCTGGCACCTTCCAATGTCGCCAGCTGGTCTTTTTCATAGCACTCCGTCTCATTTAGGTTCAAAAAAACCAAAATGCTATTTTCTTCAATTTGTCATGCCTCCCCAGTGTCACCATCTTGCCCTAGGTGTAAAGCTTTGTGGAAAATATTTTGAACGCTGGTACTGGTAATAGTGGCTATTCTGAAAATACCTGTTGACAACCTGCAATCTGCATGCCAAAGGTGTAGAAGACCGGCTCTACTGCCAGCACACTCCTGGTGCAACGCCAAGGTCACACACAAACACAGGCTGGGGAAGAACATGGTGGAAAACCATACACTATACATGACTGGGTGGGCCAAAAGGGCAGACAGGACTGTCCACTCCACCAGGAATTGGAGGTTCAGATAGCTGAGGCCTAAATCCTACAGCAAATTGAATCAAATCAAAACCCGAAAATGAGAGCTTCTTTCCCAGATAACTTCCCCCCCCAAAAAAGAAGAAAAAGGAGCAAACTGGCAGCAGGTCAGAGATTTATTGGGACCAACAAATTGCTGATGTTTCAGCTTTACGCCTCCCTGAGAGCCTATAGAAGGCATATAGCTAACACATCTGCCTTTTGTTGGTCCCAGTAAATCTCGCTTTCTTTCTTGGGATGGTTACATTAAGTTTTGTTATGAAGTTTCTATAAATACCTGTATGTTTATATATAATTCCCTACCTAAACCAATTGTAGTAAGCTGCTGTGACCATCATTGTTACTTTTAATACAATTTACTTATGAATGTATGAATTTTTCATACAAAATACACTGATATTGCACAATAGGCCAGCGGTTCTTAAGTCTGGTTCAGACCCGGATGCAAATTGAGTAAATGTAGTCTTGCTTTTGTCACATAGGACCCACTAGAAGTACTCCTGCAACCCATTTTCGGTTTGTACTCATGGCTTAAAAAACCAGGCCATATATCATTGGCTACAGGTCTATTAATAATCACATCTTATTTTGAGTTGCATTGCAAATTCCCATATAATGTGTTGGCAGCTAGATTAATTTGTGGTATTACACTGGATAACAAACTAGGATATTAAAGTTTACCCGTCAAATCTAACGCACTCAATGCACCTAGACATGTTCGGGAACTCTTATGCTCAAATAGTACCTTATCAAGCAATTATGGTCTAAAATTGTAGCCTGTAAAAGCTGCCTATTTCTATCGAGGGCGGCCTTTCTACCCTGTGCTTAAACGACAAAGCAGCCCTGTTCGATGTTTAATGGCACTGAAGGACCTAGCCTTTATTCCCTATTTTAAGGATATAATTTGCATAGCGACATTCACTCCCTATGCAAAAATCAATCCTTTACCCTCTGAAGCCTGCTTTAGAAAAATTGTCCTCCTGAACGTTATCATTTTGAGCCTTTTACCCAAATTTGTTCCATTTCATCCCACCTCCACTAACATGTGCAGCGTCATTTTGATTGCATGTGCTTCCAATGACGGCGCAATTCCCATCACTTCATTTACCAAGAGCAGCATCACAGGCGAGACCAGCTCATTTCCATTTATCGAAATCCCATTTCTATTCCATCTGCCAACTAGTCACCTGTGAAACTAGTTTTTAACCATGGCTTCAAGGTGCCAAGGCTTTCGATGTCTACCCATCCCCTTTATTAGTGTTTATTCCCAACCATAAAAACCGCTGGAGGGGCACACACTGCCAGCGCAGGTCGTTACATTGTAAAACACCATGGCAGGGTGGCACACAACATTGCGCGTGGAGAAGCTAAGTGTGTCGGGGAGGAATTAAAATATAAATTTCCCCTTCCAATTAAAAGACGTATTTGTGCAACGCGAGTGGAGGAAGGGAACATTATCAATGAGGGGAAGAAAACACACTGTTACAACTCAGGAGGCACAATTACTGATGCTGGTGCTATGCAATTAAATAGTGCTATTTAGACAGCGCTACTCCCCACTAATAAACACTGAACATATAGAGGAGACAGAAGAGGCTGCGGTTGTACCTCCAAATCCCAACAGCTGGAGGAACAGATGACTGAAATGTAAACAAAAACAGTGGCAAAATAACTACATCAAAGGATGGTTAGGAGATGAGACTCTGCATTTACATAAACAGTGCACGCTGAGAAAGACTATAACTTAACATACTGTAACCTAAAGGTAAAAACCAGAGAACTCATACAAAATGACAAACGCATTCGTCTTGGAAAAAAAACATCACAGGTTTTATTGAGAAAGAAGACGTAGTTTCCCAGGGTATGATCCAAATGAAATGTATGTAGGGCAGGCACCACACTACTCCCACACTGTATTAAAGCATGTTTGACTCATCGGCCCCCCCCTCTGTGAGACACTGCACCCCCTCAAATCATACTCTGTGTGGGGTAACTGTAGCTTACTGGTTTTGTTAAAAAAAAAATAAAAAGATAAAGTACAACATGAAGCTTTAAGCTAGCAACAAGTCAAAATGGGTCACGGCGGCTATGTAGTGGAAATCAATCTGGCAGATGAGTGCTCTCTTTTCATGTCTCCAGCCCTACTTACATTTCAGAACATCTTAAACATTTGATAACAGAGTGAATTCCTAGGTCTCCCCTCCCCCTCATTCATTCCCCGCTCCTCGCCTCCCGCTGTGCTCTGCTTTTCATGACTACGCCTGCTCCTTGTACTGCTGGTGCAGCATGAGCACGTCTTCCTGGGAGACCCTGGTCCAGCCCTCGCTGTGGACGTGGTACAGGTTGACCTGCCCTCCGCTGTAGGCGTCGCGGTAGGTGGCCTGGTAGATGGCGCGGCGGCCCAGCTCGCACGCCTCCTCCACGGTCAGGTTGTGCCGCAGGCCGCTGTCCATCACGCCGTACGCGTACATGGAGCCCGAGCCCACGGCGAACAGGTCGCCGCACACCCGGTTCCCCTCCGAGTCGACGTAGTACAGTCCTGGGGGAGAGAGGAACGAGAAGGCAAAGCGGTCAATACGGTGGGACTTTCAAAGGCGCGTGGGGGTGGGATGCGGGGAGGTGGGAGGAAACGGTGTAGAGCGAGTCGCGTTCGATGCAAAAGCTTCCTCTGTTCTCCTGACTCAGGTGTTGAGCTGTGTCAGGGAAACTGAGATGGTGTACATTTAACACCGCCACTCTCACACAACACACGTATAAGCACGCACGGGCTGTGTCCTCCAGAGAGAGAACATGAACAGCTGCATCCTCTCCAAAGTGAAATAAGGCCGGCAGATATGAACAGCTGCATCCTCTCCAAGTAAAATGAAGCCGGCCGCGGAACCTGCTGACGCGGCGCGGGGCCGCGCCGCTGTCCGCCCCGGGGCCCCGCTCCAGGCCTTATTGATCCCTGCAAACACACCAAAAATTAACTATCGACCCGCAACCCGAGCCGCGCAGGTGACCGCACCTCACACCTCACGAGGGAGGAGGGAAAACAACAGCGTGCTCACATCCTGCGGTCGTCGGATGAACACAACGCATGCGTTCCTATCTTTCCACGTAAGTACACACACTCCCCCCCTCTCGCATTTACGCAAACATTTCCCACATCTCCACATGTACACAGGCTTGAATGACACATGCAAGCGTGCGCTCAGCCCACCCCGAATCGACACACACACACACTCACATGTGCGTCGTAGACTTATGCACAATGGTCTGTTGGACCTGTGAGGGACAGTTTGCTCCGCACCACGCTTTGCGGACACGTGCGAGACATTTTGTTCCACGCCATGACACACTCGCTAGGCCTGATCACAGAGTGACGTGGAACGGGTGACTAGCACCAGCCTGCGAGCTCGCCCACAGCAGACCTGCAGATGGTGAAAAGGCAGCCTGCAAAAAGGCATGTTTTTCTAAGCGCGTCACAAAGCGAAACCTGTGAAAATGATACACACACACACAAAAAGGCACAGGGACACATACATACAAAACTGCCTAATATCCACTGCTATCGCTCATCATCCACATTAAAAAACACTTCAAAATGCCCTCAGATTGCACATCATCGCTCGCACAGTTCCCCAACTAAACTAGTGACAGTCTATTAGGGATAGAGAGCCACTTGCTTTTGGAAAAAAAAAAGGAGTTCACCATCGCTTTCAACTGGCAAATTGCAGCTTCCTCAGCCTGTCGTTAGCTCGCCATGATAATCACCCGGTGCTTGCCGATGCACGGGGGTAATTTGCCATTTTGAGGCCTGCCTGTGCCTCTTGAAAACTGTAAGGGACTCGTTAAAAACATAATAGGCAGGGAGAGAGAGTTCTAAAGGCAGGCTCTTGTGATGAGTAGCATAGTTGACGGAGGTGGATGAGGACTCTTTAGGAGGTCCAAGTATAGAAGCACAGCGGCACCAAAAAACACTTCCCACATCCACTCCATTCCAAACACACCTGGGGTCTTTGTGCAGCCCGATGTGATATTGCTCGACGGTCTAAGCGTCGCAAAGCGGTGACGTAGAGAAACATGGGAAGTGAGGGCGGCGATGAGTGCTCAGCAAACAAAAAGGGGTTGAAATTCATGAGGCCCACATTAAAGCAGAAGCGGAGGCACGCTGCCTGGATGGCGGAACATTCCAGCGGCGGCGGCCAAGAGAGGCTCCTTCCACTCCATCAATCAAATGACAGGTGGTTAAGGAGTCTTCCCCCCCCCCCCCCCCCAACACCGGCCTATGCAGCTGGCTGGATTGACAGCTTTCAGAGGTAGGTGAGGGGCACGGTGAGATGGACGGGTGGCTAGCTGGCTGGCATCAAATGGGCTGCTGTCTGTCCGTCATCTGCCCTTCTCACTGAAACACACCGCTGGCTCCGGAGTGAAGGAGAGCAGCGGTTGAAGGGGGAGAAAAAAAAAAAAAGACCCATTACATCAAGATGCTGCCTGCCTGGTCGGCGGATGCTCGTTCACTCACAAGGGAGCAGCTGTAAAACTGTGACTACTCATGTTTATCCCCATGGTTCTTCTCTGATGCGGTTGCGGATCAGTGAAAGATTTGACCGCAATAATATCCCACACGGTTATACTCTTTTTTTTATGAGTCTGCTTCCCAGTTGGGCCCACTTTAATCACGTAACACCTTATTACAGACCATTTTATGTCCGTGCAGTAAGTGGTAGAGGGCGCTGAGCTGAGTGCAGACAGCAAGTCGCCTTCTCTCCCACAGCCAAGCCACTACCAAGCTGCCAGGCACTAACTGCATCCTGATTGCCAGTGTCATAACGTTTAACGTCATTACTTACAGCCATATTTGTCAAGCTCCTCAACCTACTTTTTATTAGATTTATTTTGCATGCAGCTTAAGACACTCCATCAGTGGAATAAGTGCTCTTGACATGATTGTAGCTGGCTAATGAGCTTCCCTCTTAATCGCGATTGATTTCATTTACATGACATTTACCTCTCCATTCAATCACCGGCATTGTAGAGGCCAAGGCGGGCCTCTGCTCCTATTGAACTTATACAGGGATCATTATTTCCCCAATTGATTGCCCGGGATTTAACACATGTCATTTACGTTGGTTGGCACACCGGGGGCCGTCATTGTTCACATAGACCTCTCTGCTTTCTGGACAAAGCCGCCATCGATCTCGGCGGGTGTACGGGCATTATGCATGCGACCCAATTGTCCAGGGCTGAGACCCTACGTCCATCATCGCGCCGCTCTCTCGCTGGCCTGCAGTCCCAGCCTCATCGATTTCCCATTACTGTGTCACTGTGGCGGCCTCTTTAAGCACACCTCCTGTGATGTACGGCCTCTCACTGCATGGCATCCAAAAACCACAGCTCAGAGGCTCCGAGTACAAAGAGGGGAGGGCCATGAGAGTGGTTGCAGTACCATCTAGTGAGAGACAATGGCAACTACAATTCTGTTTCTACTTCACTGCACCAGCACATGTAGCGTGCAATAGAATTTTGATACATTTCTATATAAACAGGAAAATTACATGAATTGGCAGTTCTGTGTACAAAAGATGGATACATTTTATGGTTAGGAAATAAAGAAAAATTACTGAAATTATTTGAGTTGAAAATGGGTAGAATAGGGATAGTCTGTTTTCTTTTAGATCAAGACACAGTAGGTGCTGAGTCTGACACTAAATTTCAACCAAAGAGTTAATATATCAGATTTAAGTTTAAGAACAGCTAACCATTCCTGTTCATCCTCGGACAGGGAAATGATCAGTGGCCTCAAATGTGAGACGATTTGCTGGGGGCGTACGCCTGCAGCAGAGCTGGTCATCACAACATTTGAGAATGAGGAAAACTGATCCCAGCATGTGATCTGTCCTAAACAACAAATTAAGTGATTTAACTCATCAGATGAGCAGTAAATCAAAATTAGCACGCCCTAATATAATCCACCCAAAAAACAGAAGGGAAAGCAAATCCCAAGAGTAGGTAATTAATGTGTGGTGGGTATGTTTGTGTGCGTGTACATCAGACCTGAATCAGTATTTGCAAAAAATTTGCAATTTTGTAAAGTTGTTGATCACAGAAAAGGACACTAAATTAACTTTAAAATACACCTGCACAACTGAAACCCCAATCAAAATTGCAACACTGACTACTGCAAACTTGCAGGTTGCATGAGGTTGGAATTTCTTCTCATAAGTTTCATACAGATCCCTAACCAAGGTATTCTTGACAATTACATTTGGAATTAAATTTACTAAATTCAAACCAGTCAGCATGAGCAAACCATTTTCAGTCACAATGGATGTATTTTTCTAGTGCTGAGACTGAGAGAATGAAATTTTATTGAAAAAGCTGTGTCCATATTTTTTTCCATAGATTTTCAGTTTCCTTTGCTCATCTAAACTCTCTGCCACATATTATATTGTAATATATAGCGATATCTGTCACCCAGGTTGGCTAAAACAAACTATAAAAGGTTTGCTAATTGACCCAGGTCAGGTGTGCATGTCATATGTCGTACAGCCGTTTTATTTACCTGGGCCTCTCTTGTCCCAGCCACACACCATGGTTCCCATGCTGAGGCCCATGCCCTTGTACTGGTACACCATGTTGGCCAGCAGCTTGGAGGCTGCCGCCACAGAGATCCGCTCCTTGTTGCGAAGCTCGTAGATGCGACACTGGCGGGCCAGCAGGCGCTCCCAGAAGCTACAGTCTGCAGCTCCTCCAGCCATGGTACCCAGCAGGTACGGGTTGATCTCAATAACTTTCTTCACTGTCTGGGAGGCGATGTAGGAGCCTGCTGTGGCCCTGGAGTCCACCGCAACAATGACACCATGCTGGAACTGAGAGAGGCAACAGGAGAGAGGCAAAAGGAGGGGGGGGGTTACAACAGAGGAGTCAAAAAGGCGTCTTACATTTCTTTCAGGTTCATAGAGAGACACAAGGCAGCATTGCTACGCCTGTTTCCATGTGACACGAACACAATAAGTACTGACATTACTGCCAAGGCCAAGTGGAACATTACAGAACTAGTTTATAGAGAAGATACTGCCAGCTAATTAGGTTGCTTTTGCAGCCAAAATGTCAAAACAAAGCCATGACAAATGGCTAAACAAACACTCGCGATGAGAAAGCAGTTTGTTGTGTTGGGAATGCTAACGTTAGTAACCGTTAGACCTAGGGAATGCGAGCAGCGTCATGCAAGCACTGAAACGCGATTTTTAAAGCATGAAAAACGTATCAAATGTCCACTTCGACAATTATGACACCTGTTAATCCATTAGAGGGTTTTGTAATGCCAATTAGCTACAATTAGCTAGCCGTTAGCTTACTTACTTTGAATGCTAAGGTGGTGGTTCCATGCAGAAACTCTATTTTCCTCTCCAGGCCATCCTCCTCCGCGGGATTCACGGAAGCTTTAACAGAAAAACTAAGACTGTCTCCTGGCGTAGCCCCATATCCCAAGTCGCTCTGTCCGAGTCCACAGCCAAAACCAAAGGGTTTATTATAATCAAATGAAAAATCCGCAGAATCACTGTTCAACACACTAGCGAGCGCCATCTTTGAAACTGTCTGATCATGAGCAAGCAACTTCCGCCGTTTATGGTCAGGAAAATCCATTGAATTCTGATGACAAACTCCAACAGCGCCTCTGTGGCCATGGAGGGATGTGACGGACCAAAATGATGCTACAGAATTAGAATCCGACTGCTGTGATGTAGTGGTACAAATAAATAAAAAAGTCAACTCCAGTCTGTAATCATCACAAGGCAAACAACCACCAATATAATCAATTATTATCATTTATATTGTCAGAAAAGCATTAATTTGTGCTTTTTTCCCCTCAAAAGACCCTAGCCTCATATAACCTACATCAATTTGGTACTACATATATTATATGAATTAATGTCATACAGATTTATTTATAAGGTGGATAAACTCTGTTCTGCAAATAAGAAGGTGGGTAAACTGAGTCTAGGTGGGTTTACCATTCACTACAACCCGATTTCTCTAACCCCCTCCCCTCCACACACACACACACACACACACACACACACACACACACACCCCTACTCCCATTCAAATGAAACCCAAGCTTTCTGACAGATCTGAATTTGAAAGAAAGTGAAAGCCGAAGATTTGGGGTAGCTGGCAAATTAATTTGTCCCTCTTTTCCTTTCCTCCACTATCTTCACTCTCTTCTCCATGTCTCTGTAATATTCCTCTTTCAGGTTCTCCCTCTCTCTGCGCCTCCATCCCCGGGCCGTGATGTGGAAGAGGTCCACGTTGTTTCCTGAGTAGGCGTCCCTGTGAGTGGCTCTGAACACAGCCTCTCTGGCCAGGGAGACGGCCTCCTCTTTGCTCAGGCTCCACCTCAAGTCTCTATCCAGGACCCCGTAAGCATAAGGAGAACCTGAGCCCACGGAGAAGACGTCTCCCTGCAATCGGGTGCCATCGCTGCACACGTATATCACCTTTGGGCCACTGTTAGGGGATGTGGAATGCATCGCAGTATCGTCTTGGTTACTGACAGCAGCTGAGCAGCTATCGTCATTTAAGGACGTTCCTGTCTGTTTCAGGGCCGCTGACCCCGCTGACCCCGCTGCCCAGTCTACATTCTGCCCCACTTCCGTGTCCCAGCCACACAGCGTGAGGGCCACACACACATCCGTCCCTTTAAAGGGGTGCAGCATGAAGGAGAGGAGCTTGGCGGCACCACTTATGGACAGGCAGCGTCCGTACCGTAACTGGTAGAGCCGGATCTCTCTTGCCAAAATGCGTTCCCACAGCACGCAGTCCGCACCGCTGCCGGAGGAGGTCACCACCAAGTGGGAGTGGATGGGAGTGATTTTAGAGACAGCTGGACAGGCGACAAGGCCCCCGGCGCTGGCCCGCGTGTCCGCAGCGGCGATGACCCCACCTTGGAAGATGAAGCCCAGGGTTGTGGTGCCGTGAGACAGAGGGAAAGGCCTGCGGACTGTCACTGAGCGGGTGGGTGGAGAGGCGAGGGTCGAGAGTCTGGTGTGGAAACGGTTTGGCAAAGATGGTATGAAAAAGTGCAGCGGGACCCCACCATGCCTCTCAGATGATGTCAGCGTCTTCCATCCGAGGTTGTATTGGTCAGTCATATGAATAGCTGAGGTTGTGCCTTCCAAAAGTGAAGCAGGAGTCAGCCGCTTGTGAGGCACAGGGAGGTCCTTGAAGCTGCAAATGTCTTCTAAAGCCATAGTTATGTGAGTGAAGTGGATACTGATAGATTCCTCAGTCACAAAATGAAATGTCTTTCCTCTTGCCAGACAGGTACAAAGCGCAGAATAAACCAGAATCCATCCTCTGGGAAATCAAAGAAATTCACAAATCCAAAACTGTTCTCTGTAGGAATTGCTGTCTCATGTGCGACCTTACATTGGCATCATGTACTGTGAAAATCCTCAGTGGTGACCCTTTTATAGTCCTCCAGAACATCACGGCTTGCTCGTGACAATGCTTACACACATACACACACAGAAACACACATGTACACACACGTACACCTAAAGGCATTTGACTTGACATAAGCGATATTTGATAACGCCTGCTGTGAAAGTGATATCCAGAGAAGCCACTCTCTACAAACCTTATGAGTTCTGCTGAGTCAGCTTGTTAACTAATGTGCAATTCATACACACATTTTTTTGTTGTTGTTGTTGTTGAATATGACATCTTGATGTCATATTCTTGCAGTGAATACAATTATTTCTTTACAATCACTTTTTCAGTATTTCCTGTGAGAATTTAAGTGATTATAAGCCTGGTCTCAGTGCACAAAGCCCAAAGAAATGAACAAACAGATTTCTCCTCATTCATTGATTTCCTGTCATTTTTTGACAGACCCGCTTCTACCAGACTAGGCCTATTGATGTGTCTGTAAAGTGGGCTCTGGGCACTCCCAGGGGTGGGAGGGGGTCCCCGAGCAAAATTACAAATACTTTAATTTCAACACTGTTTTATTTGAAGAAGGCACAGTGAGAAAATAAGGAACATCTGTTATGATCAGAGGTTTTACTTTCTCTACTGTTACCCGTTTGCCTACAGTACAGTAAAGTGTCCAGCTCTTTGGCAAATCATATCTGACAAAAAAAGATCTTCTAAAATGGGGGTCACCCAGACAAATTCTTATCAAATGGGGGTGCATGGCCCAATGTGCATCTATCTGGAGGGCTTGACATGAAAACATTTGCGAGCCCCTGCGTTATGTTCTCTTCTGACCCACACTAGCTGTTCCCAGGTCTGTAGATCTACTGTAAAACCTACCCGGGTCTGTCTTGTAGCTGAAGCCGGCTACAGGTGCAAACAGTATCGCGACAATTGACGAACATGCAACTGGATGACTTGTGATGTCATTTTGGCTCTAAATCGCTTTGCCCACCAACAACAAGCAACGTTTTTCGTAGAACCAAGATGGCGTCAGTTTCCTCGAAACAGCGAGACAGTCCCAGTCCATCCATTCAGTCGGCGAAATCATGGCGTCCGCCAGTACAGGGAGCAGGGTGTCCTGCGGGAGAGATTTGAATTGTGTGCCGGAGGTAGCAGACACTTTAGCCGCGGTCGCTAAACTTGGGTGAGAAGAGTGTTGCACTTTGCAAGTTCTTTTTCTATAAAACTGAGCTTAGGCGAGGGACACGCAGGTTTGCTAGCATAATTTCTGTACGTGGTGCTTGCTAAGCTAACCGGTGAATTAATAGCACGTGCCCAATCACAATGATGCTTGAGATTTTTCACCCCGGCAGTGTTTCTTATACACATATATAGGCTGTTCTATCACAATTTTGTTTGCTAGTTAAGGGACAGCTAACGAGATAGCATCGCCTTTTAGCTGTTGTTGATATTTTAAATCATATGAACCTTTCTGTCTCTGTTTTGCAGGTTTGACTTCCTGTGCATGCCCCTGTTCCACCCGAGGTTCAGGAGAGAGTTTGAGTTGGAACCCGCTAAAGCCCGACCCGGAGCCCAGACCCGGTCAGACCTGCTGCTGTGTGGGAGAGGTTAGTGCTTTCTGTCCAGTATTATGTCAGATGTTGACAGTCACCAGCTCCCGCGCGTTCCGTTCTCTCTTGTATGGAGGGAGCTGCACACCAAACTCCGTTCAAAAAAATTTGGCAGTTTAATGTGTCCTGTGTATCGGCAAACGTTCACACCTGGTAGAACATTAAGACTTTTACAAATCATCGTGATTTAGTGGTAAATTCGGCTTACATCTTATCCACCCAGCGGCACCGATTTCGATTGAATTTTAACTTTCAGAATCGGTTCATGTTATTCTGCCCCCCACAGTGTGTTTTGGTGGAAGGTGATTGTGGGGATTATCATTCAGAAAATGTCCCAAATCATGTTTAATGACACATTGAATCGCCTGATTTTTGAATGAATGTTGAATGAATGAGTTTGGCGTAACATGCTCTCTATACAAGAGAGAACATATTGTATTTAGGCTAACGTTAGATGGGCATTGGCTGGTTTGTATTTTGTCTGAGGAGTTTGTGTGTGTGAATTGGACTCATCACATCCGGAAATAGCTCTCCCAGCCTCAGTGTCTTTAAATAGTCTGGTTTTCAAGTGGGAGTATTGATCCTTTCTACCTATTACCTCTGATTGCCGGGTTGAAAGACAATAAGGCTGTTTCTTTTCAGAACTTTTAAAGTAACTTCTTCCTTCATGGTTGATCTGATGGCTCATAGCTGTCCCTAAGTGTAAGTCTTAGATGTATGTGCAATGTCAAAGTAGATTACAGGTGTTTAGGTCTGATCATTGTTGAGAGGGGTGATTCTGGGATGTCAGTATTTACTATTGCGCCATTGTGAGGTAGGCTATAATTTAACATAACATCTGTGATGGTAAATGCACATCTGACAACCCCAATGATAAAACCCACTTCCCTGCCCTATAATATCCAATTCAGATGTCTACACAAGTGCTCATCCTCAGTAACACAATGGATTGTTACATAAGATCCAATGTATTGGTAAAATGTCATCCCCAGCCTTTTTCACACTTGGTTTGCAAAAGACAAGGCCAGTAAGACTGATGGATCTTATTATTGTGAGAGTAGGTGATTCAAGGGATTGAGAAGTATTTGTAACATGTTAATGAATGCTCTCACATTCTTAATCCATCCTGCTTTGCCTAGATTGGAATACTCTTATTGTTGGAAAGCTTTCTCCATGGATCGACGCAGACTCAGAAATCGAGACGGAACGCCGGAACTCAGAAGCTGTAAGTTGCACATCGCTCTTGGACCATTTGTTTGACGGTCCCAATTTTTGGGTTGTTAATGTTGAAGAAAGTTCTTTGATCACAAGGTTTTGTAGTCTTGAATGAACCGATCTTGTCTAATCCCTCTTGTCTGTCTCCTCCTCTCATCCCTCCATGCTCTCTCCATTCTTTGCCTTGTTGTTTCTTCCCAGGCTCTGGTGCAGGAGCTAAACTTCTCAGCCTACCTGGGTCTGCCAGTCTTTATGATCCCTCTGAAGGGCCCCCATTGTGCCAACCTAGCCCGTCAGCTGCTAAACCACATCCAAACTGGACACCACACCTCAAATGTAACGCACAGAGCCTTAAACAGATCCGACATGCATGTGTAGATTTCCTGTAAGATGGCAGAAAAGCCAAATTGGGAGTGAATATTGCAGTTCATGTTTTATTTGCTGTCCAGCTTTCCACAGACAACTGAAGTCAAGTAACTGCTGTCTTTATTTGTGTCTGGTTAGTTCTGGATCCGCGTCCCGCTGATGGCCCCGGACGACATGTGCGAAGAGCTCATTGAGAATGAGCCAACCAATTCCATGGATGACAGTGTCGATGAGAAGACCTGGACCTGGTTAGTCTGACTGCCAGTACACTTCATGGGCAGGCTGCGCGCTGCCTCCATACCAAAGTAGATGTTATTGATTTCCTTTAAAATCCTTGCTCATTTTGTTCTCTTGCCTCTCCTCTTTTAGGTGGCACTCATTCAGAACTCTTTGTGACTACAACAAGAGGGTCTGTCTCGGTGAGCGAGCACACTGTGAAACACTAACCTGGGGCGATGTCAAAAATAGCATGAAGGAATGGTTGTCGTCATGTTTTGATGCTGAAAATGTATTTTTTTTTGTATTCCTGAAGCTATTGAAGTCGGAGCAGACATGCCCTCCGATTCTGTGATCGATAAGTGGCTTGGGGAGCCGATCAAAGCAGCCGTACTTCCCACCACCATCTTCCTAACCAATAAGAAGGGCTTCCCTGTCTTGTCAAAAGCTCATCAGCGAATAATCTTCCGTCTTTTCAAGGTACAGAGCAGTAGTTGCAAGTCGTACGATTCAGTGCAAATTCATAATTTTCACCAGCAGTTATTTTGGAGCCAAATGCAGAAGTGTTGTTTTTGAAGAGATTAAATGACCAAAGCTTCAACGATCTCCTTCCCCAGTTGGAGGCCCAGTTCATCTTCACAGGCACCAGTCGCCACAGTGAGAAGGACTTCCGCTCCTACCTGCAGTACCTGGAATACCTCAACCAGAACCGGCCCGCACCCAACGCCTACGAGCTCTTCGCCAAGGGCTACGAAGACTACCTGCAGTCCCCACTCCAGGTGTGTGTTGAGTGTGTGTGTTCCCTTGTGTTCACGTATTTGGATATGTGTGTTTTTTTCCAGATGACTGACTGTTTTTTTTTTTTTTCTCCTGTTCTCCCTCCCATTAGCCCCTTATGGACAACTTGGAGTCTCAGACGTATGAAGTGTTTGAAAAGGACCCTATTAAATACTCACAGTACCAACAGGTAAGACCATCTGACACAGAGGCAACTGCACCCACTATTGAAACATATTTCAGAGTATTACAACATAATACTGTGCTGCAAAGTTAAACAGCAGTAACTACTTTTTGTGTTTTTCAAAGGTCAAACGTCAAGTTTAGATTTCATTTTAACAAAAACTAGACTCATAGGTGTTACTAAACGGTATCTATTATCCACTTTTGTCAGGACAGGAGATAATGAAGATGAAGAAAATGAAGTCATTTTTCTCAGTTTCACTCTGTCTTGCTTTTATGCAGATCCTGCCCTTTAGCTGTGTAGGGCAGAATAGATTAGAAGTTTATTAGCCACAGGGGGGATTTTGTCTTTGGGATAGAGCCACAGCACAAAAACACAGTGCATACATTCAGTGCTCTTTTTTTTTAATACTATATAGGTTCAGTAACCTTACACAAAAGTCCATCCAGAAACCACAATTCTAGTCCATCTGAGCACTTATGCTGGGATGTAGACATTTACGTCCAGTTTACATCCATTTACATTTGCATGGGTGGTGAACCCCTGCTCCCAGCAGTGTAGGTGCCATGCTCTGTTCATCGAGCTGGGACAAACTTGTTCCATAGCTGTAGAGATGCTGGCCCTAATTTATGTGTTGGAGGGTTTGAAGTATTGATTAGACTGCCTTGTCTTGTGTCTACAGGCTGTGTATAAGTGTCTACTAGACAGAGTTCCAGAGGAGCAGAAAGACACCAACGTTCAGTGAGTAGCTGTTCCCTAGTCTCTGTATGAACTTGATTTGTCCCCAGCACGTCTATGGCGAAAAACACTGTTTGCATTCAGATTTTGAAACGGTGTTGAAATCAATTTTGCAGTTAGGATAATAGTTCATATGTTGAAATTGCATCCAACATTCAGAGCTCTCTTGCCCTGATAAAGATTCAGATAATACTGTTTCCAGTATTGGAATAGGCTAAAACAGGGGTCTTCAACCTTTTTCAGCCCAAGGACCCCTTGGTCGATAGAGAAACAGAGCAGGGACCCCCTAGATTAAAAAAAAACAAAAAACTGTGTTGCATTTTAAACCTGGCCTATAATAACATATTTATAATCCCTTATTAACCTATTTATATACTCAGTTATTATGCTTACGGTTGCTAAAACGTTTATACATAATTATTATTGATGATGATGATGATGATGATGATGATGATGATGATGATTATTATTATTATGATTATTATAGATTGAGGCTTATACTTTTTTTTTTTTTTTTTTTTTTACAATGAAAAATTTAGCTTAACTTTAGCTTCAGGATGACACATAGGCCTACCTCAGTGAGATGACTGACCCTGGTGAGTGGCAGTGGCACACAGCTTGTCTATTCTGGGGGAGATGGAGGTTGTCAGGCAGAGCATCATATCATCCTCAGGCTGCAGTCTTGAACGGTATTTACTCTTCAGGTAGGTGAGGGAGGAGAATCCACTTTCACAAAGATAAGTTGTTGCAAAAGGCAAAAGGCTCACCATTGCCTTGCTGTCAGCTGGTGAAAGGCTTTCTGGCAATAGATCCAGAACTGAATGAGAGGCCTTGACTCATACACATTCTTGTGCGTACTGTCTGTGGATAGGTCGATCAGCTGATCTTCCTCAGAGGCTGTCAAGTTTGAGCCGTCTGATGCATTGTGTTTGAATGGAAACTATCCATGTCTTGTCCCTTCTCCAGGACTCAGCCTCAGAAAAGTATTTTTCAAATTGACTTTCGAGTGCCTCCAAGTGTCCAACAATTGCGCGTTTCACGTCAGGCGAGAGCACCGCAGAATCAGCCAACTCCTCCATTGATGGAAACATGGAAATGTTACCTCCCCTGATTCGCTCTCCATCTTTTTGTTTTCTTCAGAAAGCCTTCCATCTTGTCATACAGCTGAATGGCATGTGTACTGCGGCCCTGCATAGAACCGTTCAGTCTGTTCAACTCTGAGAAAACGTCTGCCAGATATGCCAGTTTAGTGACCCAGACATTGTCATTGTAATCCGCAGCCAGCTCTGCGCGGTTTTGACCAACTAAAAACTTGTGGATAGCTGTGCGTAACTCGAACACGCGTGCCAATACTGACTCTTCTTAATAAAATTGACAGCCTTCACAACAGTGTCCATAACGTCAGCAAATTCAGCACTCATTTCTTTGGCAGCGAGAGAATCTCTGTGTAACATGCAATGAGTCCACAGAACTTGTGGGGCGACTTTTTTGACAAGCGCAATCAGTCCACTTTTTTGACCAGTCATAGCTCGCGCACCGTCAGTACAAATCGCAACACATTTTGCCCAGATTATGTCATTTTCTCTGAAAAAGTAATCAATCACTTTGAAAATTTCAGAACTTGTTGTGCATTCAGGAAGCTTCTTACAAAACAAAAATTCCTCACACAATTCGTTTTGGTCAACAAAACGCACAAATGCCAAGAGCTGTGCGTCTTTGGACATGTCCACAGATTCATCCAACTGTAATGCAAACGCCTCCGCCAATTTTAGTTTCTTGATTAATTGCACCCTCACATCAGATTTGATGATCATTGTCTGTTGGCATTGGAGAGAGTTCAGACGAGCCTGAAAGTATTCCAGTGTTTTATCTTGCAAGTGGCCGTGATTCTTCTCCAAGTGTCGCTGCAGCTTTGATGGCTTCATGCTTTCGTTTGAGAGCGTCGACGAACAAACAACACACACCGGTAATTTAATCCCTTCGGTTTCTTTGAAGGTAAATCCAAACTTTAGGTAGGTTTCTGAATATTTTTGGAACTTCTCTCTTTTGCGTTTACCCTCTGCCGCTGGGGCAGGTGCTGCTGGGGCAGCCCCATCACCTGTGGTCTCAGACGAGGTGGAAGGAGTAACGGTAGGATCCCGAGCTCGAGGCCTAGTTACTGTTACAAAGCGATCCATTCTACTTCACATATTAACCTAATAGTAGGCTAGTTATTAATTATTTTAGCACCGAACTGCGTTTTAGCCAACACTTAGCTTGGTCGCAAGCCAGCTAATTTTTTTCAATGGCGGTTGGTCACGTGTAATGTTAGGCTCTGCATCACGCACCGTGGTTGCATGGGAATCATTCATTTTGTAAATCGTTTTTGTCAAAAGTATCTTATTGCCTATTAATACTTGGAGTTTACTCAATATTATTATTTTTGTCTAAAATACATTTTTACATTTTTCACGTAAATTATTTTGACGAAAATTGGCGGACCCCCTGCAGTACCTCCGCAGACCCCCTAGGGCTAAAACACAATGGAAAAATAATGACAACCTTTCAGTTGTGAGCTAGGCCATGAAGCATTTTCTGAAACGATGTTGTCTCTCTGCCTCAGGGTGCTGATGGTGCTGGGGGCAGGGAGGGGTCCCCTGGTCAACGCGTCCCTGCGGGCCGCCAGACAGGCGGACAGGAAGCTGAGGGTCTACGCCGTGGAGAAGAACCCCAATGCTGTAGTCACGTGAGTGGAGTATTACTCTTTCTGCTCATACACATGTGTGTATACCCATATGCACCCTCCATTTGCCTCATATGGTAAAATACAGTGACACTTGTCTTTTCACTGTGACTTTTATCATCCGATCACACCAGGAGGCATTAACTGGGCAGGTCTGGCTCATTGGGTCACAATGTGAGCAAAGTCGGATTTGGGAGCTTTCACACCTACGGAGTTAATCCTGGTGTGATCAGATGATGAAAGTCGCATTGAAAAGACATGTACAAGTGGTGCTTTTTAGGTCCTCCGGTGACCTCATCAACAATAAAAAAAAAAAACCAAAACATCTCTTGCAAGCAGATAATTGGTTTATGGGGTAAAATAGCATTGTAACAGCTGATTCTCACCAGTTGAAGTGGGTGCAGGTGTGCAACCCCTAACCTCATTTCCACTGCTGCACAGTCGAAGCGTCATTTTGCATTTGGAGAAAATCATTTATCAGTGTGTGTGATGATCCTCTTTCAGTGGCGCTTAGATGTTTGAATGCGGGAGTGATCAAGTCACTGCAGCGAGGCTTTACCTGACCCAGACATGCGTTCTCTCTCAGGCTGGAGAACTGGCGCTTTGAGGAGTGGGGCGATCAGGTGACCGTGGTGTCATGTGACATGCGGGAGTGGACTGCGCCCGAGAAGGCTGACATCATCGTCAGCGAGCTGCTTGGATCGTTCGGTGACAATGAACTCTCCCCAGAGTGCCTAGACGGAGCGCAGCACTTTCTCAAAGGTACTTCACTGTTGTTTTGATTGAACTTTTTTTCAGTTGCTACCTTTTTAAAAAAAAAAAGTTTTATTATTACATATGTAGACACTATAGCCGCAGAGTCATAGTGAACGCTGACCTACGTTTACATTTCCCATACCAAGCAATGTGAAAATGATTCATGTTGCGCTCCATTATGTTCCGTGCTTCCTCGCCTCTCACAATCACCTCACACAGGCTTTCTCTTTCCCTTTTACTCATCCTCTCCTGTCACTCCCAGATGACGGAGTGAGCATCCCCTGTTCCTACACGTCCTTCCTGGCTCCCCTGTCCTCCTCTAAGCTTTACAACGAGGTGCGAGGGTGCCGGGAACGCGACAAAGACCCCGAGTGCCATTTCGAGACTCCCTACGTCGTGCGCCTGCACAACTTCCACCAGTTGGCTGAGCCCAAGGCTTGCTTCACCTTCAAACACCCCACCACAGGTAGACACAAACACACTAATCACACATCCTATAACAAGTACACTATACACCTTGACATAATTACAAATGTGCTGACCACCCTTCCTCCTTTCTCTCAGATATGAACAACAACCGGTATCAGTGCCTCAGATTCTCAGTGGGTTGTAACTCAGTGCTGCACGGCTTTGCCGGCTACTTCGAGACCACGCTCTACAAAGATGTCACACTCAGTAAGTCGGCTTAAGAAAGAGGAGGGCATGTCATGCTGAGATAAAACCTGAAACTTCATGTCTATATTGTGTGTGTGTTGCAGGTATCAAGCCGGATACACATTCACCTGGAATGTTCTCCTGGTTCCCAATCCTTTTCCCCCTTAAAGTAAGTTTTACAATCATCTCTCATTAAAACCCTCTATTTTTTAAAGAGTGCACTATGAATGCAAAATCTGAAGTCCATTATGACTAAATTTAATAAAGAAAACAAAATTGCATTCATTGATTTATCCTCACCCCTTCTTTTTCTTCCATGCGATAGCAACCCATCCCCCTGTCCCGGGATGATGATGTCACGGTGCGATTCTGGCGCTGCAACAACGGGAAGAAAGTGTGGTACGAGTGGGCCGTGACCGAGCCGTCCTGCTCCGCCATCCACAACCCAGCAGGACGCTCCTACACCATTGGCCTGTGAAGACGACGCTCAACTATGACGCTGTTATAGTAGCAAAACTTGAGCTTGCATATTGGAATTTACACTCAGAAAATACTCACACCTGTGTCTGAAATTTGGATTCACAGAGTGAATGTGCAAGTCAATATTTGATTGAATGGAATAGAAGCTGCAAACTTGTAATATGATATTTGCTCCAATTTTTTTTTCTCGTCATGTTTTATTTGGTTAGTTAAAAGTTGGCCGGCTACTAGACCAATATGTTCTGTTCTCACAGAGAATGTTTCACCAGGCTCTACTAAAAAGTCTGACAAGTTAATGTTGGCTTATTTATCAGCAAACGATACACACATTGCAGAACATCTACATCATTTACTTATTACTAAGCCACTGGAAAGTTCTGCATAGTGATTCACCAAGCAGCACTTAATTTCAATAAAATCTAAACTTTTATAGTTGGTTCACAGGCTATTCCCCCAGTCCAGCTGCATACATCATGGTGTCCTGTAGCAAGCAGTGTGAACTAATTGTAAAAGTTGAAATTTTATTGGAATTAAGTACTGCTTGGTGGATTAGATGTATGCCAAATTTATTAGAAGGCCCTAATCATTCATAAAAGTTTTCCAAATGCATTCTCTCAGGTATGCACCTTTGCCGATACACAAGGTATCATTAAACTGCCAGATTTTTTAAATGTAGCTTGCCGTTTCATACAAGAGAGAACGGCATGCATCAGGAGCTCGAAAGTTGAGATTTTATTAAAATACAACTGCTTGGTTAATCACTTGTATGCCACATTTTCCAGCGGCTGGAAATGGTCTTAAGTGATGTTCTACAAGGTATGTATCGTTTGCTGATAAATAAGGCAACATTAACTTGTCAGAGGTGTTAAGAGTGGAGACGTTCTCACCCTGAGAACGGAACGCACAGGTCTAGCAGCCAGCCAGCTTTTAACTAACCACATCCAATATGAAGAGAAATTATAAATATTTAAAGGTGATAAAGTATTCCTTCCTTGCTGGGAATCATAAGGAGGATAACTTTACAAAATTGACACGTGTGTGTGTGTGTGATGAAAACAGTATGTTTTTAGCCAGGAACAAACAGGAAAAAGCTGCCTTAAACGACTCTTCTGATTGGTCACGCAGAGAGTGTAAATTCCAGCATTCATGTTCTCAGGTTGCTTTGCTACTGTAACACCTTCATACACAACAGCACACCCACCAACAAGCATACTCGCACATATTTTTTACAGGCACTTGGTGGCATTTGGAAGTGGATGTAGCCCAGCTCTTTTTCTGTACACGGTTAACCTGGACTTCTTTTGTGAGCCCCCAAGTTCTGCGCTGACTGGCTCTGAGAACCACCAGCCTGGGCACATGTAATAGTTAATGGGATAAACCAGATTTTTGAGTCTGTTTGTTGCTGAGTTTGTTGTAGGAGTCAATTTTCAGCAAGCACGGACTATCATCCACACGCAGCGTTTACCGAGCTCGTGTTTTTTTTTTGTTCTTTGTTTTGTTTTTAAGCAGTTAAACGGGTCCACATACCCAGTGAGATTGGCTCTTTCAGATTAGGTTTAATGGGACACTGTCAAACTCCTCGCCATTGCTTCACCATGCTTTTTTTTTTTCGTTTTGTTTTGACTGTACCATTCAGGCTTCACAGACACACACACTCAATCCAACAGGACCTCTGCCTTACCAAGCACACATTCCACGCTGACACACACAGACGAAACACTCATGGGGGTCAGAGGGAAGTCAGGCTGTTCAGGTCACACACCACAATCTTTTCATCCTTTTGTTATTGTTTGTTTCTGTATGTTTGAACCATGTTGTCAATAAAGACAAACTGTAAGGTACTCTGTATGCTCTGCACTTCATTTGGTACCACGGTGTTCTGTAGGTTTCCTTTGGATCGCCATGTAGCTCATTGTAAAGGTTTGTGAATTGCTTCAGGATGACAGCATGAGCAATCTTCACATCTGTTTGCTTAAATGAGATGGACACCTGATGCGCAAACATGGGATCTGTCCAGTAGATGTCACCTGAGAGATCCCATCAAAAGTAATCAATATTAGTTGTATCCCGAACATTGCCTTAGCCCATTGTGTAGACAAATAGGAAGAACTAAGCTGCATGTTTAAGGTGTACTATAACGACTTATTTTGGTGTGACTGATGCTCCATTAGCTGAGGCACAAAGCTCCTTACAGGTGTTTGACATAGATTTAACACGGGCTAGTCAGCAGTTCCAAACTGTAAACACATTTCATTTACACTACACACTTGTTTCTGTGTCAGTGCAACTGTCAAAATCAATTCAGCTCTCCTAGACACTACAAAAGCACATAACATGCTTCTCAGTCACAGCTGCCAGTGGCCTGTTCAACGTGATGTAATTCCAGCATGAGCATATCTGGAGCCTAACACACACTCCAGTACCTCTCATTCTCCAAGGTGATGTCTTATTTGAACACTGGGCCCACTTTAGAAGCACTTAACCTGCTAGCCAGATAAACAAAAACAATTGTTCACTACATGTCTGCTCTTGAAGACCCACAAACACTCCCCATGTTGTCTTATCATGTAGAAACATGCACTTGTTGGCACATATCTAATAAGCTGCAGTTGCTGAAGATGACGCCCATAACTGGGCTAAATGAGGATTTAAATGTTTTGTCAGCCTTTAATGTGCATTTGTAGCATTAAAAGAAGGAAATGTCTCTAGGGATTAATTACACCTTTGCCAGGTACAGTTGGGATTTATTTTGGACAATAAAGTAGTCATAAAATGTAAAAATATCACATAGCTGCACATGCATGTGACACAGAAAATGTACCAAACAGGCCTATTATAATTTGAGTATGCATACTCAGCTCCTCAGAGTGTAGGGCCTTAGTGTGTGGCTTGCTTTAGCTTTTATATAACGGATTAAGTTATAACTAAAATTCTTCTGTATGAATTAGAATTTGAGTAGCAAAAGGCACTGCCAAAACACATTTGTAAAAATGTATATGTATATGACCTTCATTCAAATAGCCTATATTTTGGACACTGGAGATACATTCTTTATATCCACTTATATCCTTTTTGTTATCTCAAAAAAAAACCAAAAAAAAACCCAGAAGTTTTGAAATGACTAAAATTCTAATGATGTCATCTGCATCTTAGGATAATGTTTGTGTATTTGAAACAAATCTCTAAACATTCTACAGTGTATGTGAAATGTATTTATTTCGTATGGGGAAATAGTAGCAAATTGATGTAAGTTACTGTGTAGGTGAGAAGCAGAAAAAAAGCAGAAACTAATGCTTTTCTGAAAATACAGAGCATTGATATGGATTTATGTTGGTGGTTATTTGCCTAATATGCCAGCTGGGGACATACAGTTCACCAACCTTTATAGTCACCACTACATTGACTGGATAGTGTGGCAGTGTGACAAACCTCAAGTTTTGCACTTGAGCCATTTACACAGCCTACAATTCAGTAACAATCAGTGTATATAGCTATCAAACAAAGTATCGGGATTCGGGCCTAACCACAGGCCTCCGTACAGAGGGCGGGGCTTGAGGCATGTTGACAGTTTGGGACGCGCTGATTGGTCGTAAATAACAAGCTTTTCTATTTCACGTCGACGCTGTCAGCTGGGAGTCTTTTGTTATCCTGCTCATCGCGGTCAGCCGACAGAAATAATGCTGAACAGGCAGTCGGTCACTTAGCAGGCAGCTCTCAAGTGGAAATATTTTTTTTTCAAGTCGCCGCAACTGAAAAGGTGAGTGTCCGTTATTTGAATTGCCTCAATTTACAAACATTTGGAGGGTCATATTGAGACTAACGTTAATTGCAAACCCTCACAGTCATGTTTCAGGCAATACTCCTTAACCCTCCACTAGGACTGTTAAACCAATAACGTTTACCTTAAATATCTTATCGTTTACCAGTTTGGTGGCGTTTCTTAAAGCTAATTGCCACTTTTTGTATTATTATCAAACTCACATGGTTTCAAAGTCTGTATCTGGTCACTTTGGATCCACTTCAGAGGCAGTGGGCCGGTTCATCGCGTCGCACTCATTGAATTATTAATGCTGTGATGTAGTTTCTAATTATAGCACCGCTGTAGCCAACATAAGAGAGGGGGAAACCACTGGCATCAGCACGTTTGACATTCAGAAGCTTTATTTAATTGTTGCTACTAGCAAGATTTGTAGAACAAAGGGGAAGCGTGGGAAAGTGTCTTGATATTGCTGTTGGTATTTGAGAATGTGTCCGGTCAGTGGAATAGCATCTTTGAGCATGCTGTGTCAGATAGGAAAGTAGTAAAATAGGGCTTTTTCTTTTAACAAAATTGTGATAGCCTGCCTTACACTTGCACATTTGTTTACTGGTGTAGGCAGAGCGGTGTCGCACCTGTCACCTGAACACCAAAAGGGGGGAAATATCGGAGAGAGGAGGGCCTCAGGATGACCGCGGGTCCGAGGAAGCGGAGCAGCAGCAGCGGCCAGTCGGAGCCCGGAGACTCCCAGTCCGACGCCGGGAAAGAGGCAGGAAGCTCCGGGGTGGCTCTGAAAAAAGAGATCGGCCTGGTCAGCGCCTGTGGCATTATAGTGGGTAAGTCCAGCCATGCGGTGTTCCCTTCTGTCACCGTAAGTAGGTTAGTGGTGAATGAAAATGTGGGTGAGCCATGACTTCCAGTCAGCGAGCATCACAAAGCAAACAACCACCAGTATGAGGAAAATCAATTACATTTGAAGAGAAACATGAATTTCTGCTTTGAGACCCCATGTTCATATACCAGTTTGATATTTCATGCGTCAGTTTGATACTGCATAGTTTGATGTGTGCCATGAATTTATCATCAGGAAGATTTGTTAGGCTAAAATGGTGGATAAACTGAGTTAAGTTGGGTTTACCCTCCACTACATCCTTTATAGAATCTAAACTTGATTCTGTGTCAACCACAAGTGAAAAATCCAGCAAGTCGTTGTGTGCTGTCATGGCATTTTTTATGGTTATTCCCACAAAATGACTTCAATGATGCAAATCATTCATTTTGTTTGTTATATTTGAAATGAATATAACATTCACAACAGGTATTTACTTGTTGGGGATGTCAGAAATGTAGCTGAATTCGGGTGTGACCGCCACAACACTGCACAGACATTTGCATTGCAGTGAACACTACCGGCTGTGAAATCTCTTCCCTATTGAATATTTATTTTTATCCTCAGCCTCTCTCTCTCTGATTGCTCGCCAAATCTCCAGTGCACAAGCAGCATCGTACATCTTGCTCTTGCTCATTCAATGTCACTTTCATGCTTGCAGGGATTCGCTGGCTGCCATCACACCTCCTCAGTCCCTCCCTGCCTCCCACATGCAGAGAAAGTCGATAAAAAGTAATCCCACTAATGCTCGCCCGCCGGTGTCGAGATTGCAATTTCCATTACCATCAGTAGCATGGATGGAGTGCAGCGGCTGCACCATTCACAAGAAACACCCGGACCCTGCACACTTTTTCCGTTGACCCAGATATGATAAATAGATTTTTATGGATAAAAGAGTGCAAAGGCTCATAACTCGGCATGGGTTAATCCATTTCTAAGCATTTCAATTTCATTCTTTTTTTGCCGTTTCACATTTCTTCTGGCTGTATCTCTTTTATTGAATCGCTGCACTGTGCAATCCAAAATGGAACATGGATTTTACTGAGCGGTAATTGCGGAGTACGCCGCCCTTTCTCTTTGTTCAAGGGGCTGAGTTAATGCTGTATGGGGGGAAAAAAATCATTATCAGACAGGAAAGCCTGACTATCACCAGCCTGAATTTGATCCTGACCACAATAGGTTTTATATGGGCTGAATGTGACCTTTATGAGCAAAGATCCACATTTAGTATACTTGATATACCACAACTAATGCTGGCAGTGCTTCAGTAGTCAAGCGAGAGGTACAAATGAATTACAAATGAATTTTCCTAGGGTGGGATCCAGAACAAGAACTAGAACTATTACACCGAACAATAGTAGATGAAAGGGGATTTTCAGTTTTTACATGTGATTGGTCTGCAGACAGGAAGCTGGGGATCAAGTGGCAGGAAATGGTCACTTTCCGTTATAGTCCTCATTCTGCTCTGCCTATGTTTTACATTTGTTTTCTTATGCTTATTTTTTCATGCCCTTGTTTTTCTCTCCCTGTTCACGAACATGTAATCTGCAATACCGCCCTTCCTGATACAGATGATTGATGATGTAACTTTCCATGCTTTTTTTTTTTTAGGGTTTATTTGAAATATTGCATGAATTACAGCATCAGTCCCTGGATGAGCATCTGTTTCTTAATCTGCTCTCTGTGCCTCTCTGTTTTTCGCTCTCTCAGGCAACATAATTGGATCGGGGATCTTCGTGAGTCCTAAGGGGGTTCTGGAAAACGCTAGCTCAGTGGGTCTGGCCATCATTGTGTGGGTCGTCACTGGAATTATCACTGCTATTGGTGCTCTCTGCTATGCAGAGCTGGGCGTGACCATCCCCAAGTCGGGGGGAGACTACTCCTATGTCAAGGATATCTTCGGCGGACTGGCTGGGTGAGAGAAAAAGGGGCCATATAGATGGAAATGTTATCACTTGTGATACCAGTGCACATGTGAGAAAGATGTTGGGCTCCCAGATTAATGAATGTTTGAGATTACATGGGATTCTGTATTAAAATGTGTCTCAAATCAATGTGGTTCTTGCGGTATTATGCTACATGAAAGCAGCCTCAGAAATTGGCAAAGTTACAGTGAGCCTTTTGTAATTAATGAGACACACACACACACACACGCATACATACAGTCACATTGTAACACTCCCTCCTAACAGCCATGCACACATTACAATAACACCCCCTTGTAGCGTAGTTGTGTATTCCCAACAACCCCAGGATGTCACTGACCCAGTTCTGCTCATCTCTCTTGTCTTTCACAACAATGCACTAGTGCACATTATAGAGTAATGCAGTTAGTTGGTATGCTAATGTGGCAATTAGTTCTTTTTGTTGTCCTACTCCATTTTGCTTTAATGAGTGCTGGTACTCTCCTCACACAGTGTTGTGCTTGTGTGCCGGTGTGTGTGCGCACGCCGGTGTGTGACATGAGTCTGTTGCCGTGTCTCATTAACCGGCTGCCTGCGTTGTCTCCCAGGTTCCTGCGTCTGTGGATTGCGGTGTTGGTTATCTACCCCACCAACCAGGCTGTGATCGCCCTCACCTTCTCAAACTACATCCTGCAGCCCCTCTTCCCCTCCTGCCTCCCCCCGGAGACCGGCCTTCGCCTGCTGGCTGCCGTCTGCCTGCGTGAGTCATAAAATTGAGCCGCATTTGAAGATTAAATTGCAGCGATTGCATTTTGCCTGCTGAAGTCTGCATTATGGCTACAGATACAGTTCATGATACCGCGTAGTGAGGCCCTGGTGAGTGTTGAGCCCATTTTCAACTTCACACGGTGGCTCCAAATGGCAGTGAGAGGTAACTGTTTGAGAACATTGAATAGAAATCATGTGACGTGACGTGACTGTGACGTCAATAAACTGCACACAACAAGCTCATGTTTACCAACCTGGCCGGTCTGTGATGCTTAAAGGGATGAGAGAGACAAGGATCTAATGTCAGTGAGTCCAGCTTTCTCTGGATGGAGCGCTTGCACGCTGCCATTTAGGAGACAGTTTTATATTTTGCTGTTACGTTTCGATTTGTTTTGCCTAAAACCATAAGGGCGAATCTACAGTGTCTCAATTAGGGGGATGGGATGCTCTTCTCTGTTGCAGCTGCACTTTGTGGTTTAGGCTGATGAGACAGCTGGATTTTTACATAAAACTCTTGCCTATCCATTGTCAAGGGTTGTTCTAGAGCACAATAGCCTGCAAAATCTCTCTGTGCGAATGAGTGTTTTAGTATTGTCATAAAAGCTATCACATAATGTATTGTTTTGATATTAAAGTGCTCAGAATTTACATGAGCTGAGACAGCTGTGAAAGAGAAGAAAGAGAATTTTGTACAAAAAGCAATCCCCTCAACCCATCTGTCTCCTGCAGTGCTTCCCAGTTGGAATCTATTGAACTCGTCAAAGCATAATTTTACTTGACACTTTTGTGTCACGTCTCCCTGTTTCAACCTGCAGCCCACGGAGACAAGCTAGTCACTGTAAGTATGAGGTTTTCTGCAGCTCACTTTCGCAGGTTCTGAACAATCCCGTTAGTGTAGATTATAGCAGGTACTCAGGGCCATTTGACCAGGTTTCATCAATCAGAGAGAGAGAGGGGGGGAGACAGAGCAGCAGGTGAACCTGGTAGCACTCTGCAGGCCTCTGGCAAGTGATGTCTGTCATGACCCAGGCAGTCTCATGTAATGAGCCAAAGGATGCTCTAACTGGCTCAGGAATTTTGGTTTTGTCTCTTCATGGTCCTGCAGACATTTGACAGCTGTCTGGCAAACAGCCTGACGTACCTGTTTTTCTGCTGGGGCTACTTTGTCAAAGGGTCGTATCTGTTTTTTTATTTTGAGGACACACACCAGGCCTCTGTGGTGAAATATGTACCAGGTTAATATAAAAAGTTGCACATGAGCTCTTTTTTCAGCTTTATAGGTTGCATGAATCATGTATTTTTATGCGCATATGTTTCCCTCACCCACCTTGTAGATCACAAATGTGATTGTAACTTCTGGTATAATGTGGACCTATTGTTGGTTTATCATGCGTCCTCTTCCTGTCCTCAGTGCTGTTGACGTGGGTGAACTGCCACAGCGTGCGCTGGGCCACGCGGGTCCAGGATGTCTTCACCGCTGGCAAGCTTCTGGCCTTGGGCCTCATCATAGTCATGGGCATCGTCCAGATCTGCAAAGGTAGATTGGATTGGCTGGTCCAGGCTGTCTCTCTCAATCTCTCTCAATTTCTCTCTCAATTTCTCTCTCAATTTCTCTCTCAATTTCTCTCTCCATCTGTCTCTTTGTCCATGTCTTTATCTCTCAAGACACGATTCCAAGATGGCAAAAACTGAGGACTGTTGGAGAGGAAACGCTTCAGCTACCATCACAATACAGTCCCCTCGTGCCTCCCACGGGATTTCAGTGATCCCAACGTGAAAGAGGGATTAGAGTCCCTCATAGCTCTTCATCCCGCTCATAATCCCCAGCCACACTCTACACACCCACACTGCCAAACCCAGCGAACCAAGCCGTGCTCACTCGTATGACTTAGCCGCCTCGCATCCCGCTTTATGTGGAAAGAGAGCTGGACATGCAGCCGACTTTATATATCTCAGGCACTTTGTCCACACTTTTATGTGATCATGTGTTGATTCTCACTTCTTATCTGTGCACAGTTAAACATACTGTATCAAATAATGAAACCCAAGACGAGTGTGGGGGCTAAACCTAAAGCATGGGGAACATGACAGAGCTTGTTAAAAGCCAATTCAGTCAATATTAGTAGGAGTTGACTAAAACAGGGTAACTGTAGGTTTCAGCAAGTTAAATACTTTTAAGACTATCTTAATGCAGTTGGAATAAAACTTTTCAACAATTTTTCTACATAAATAAATCTGAAAAGTAAAGAAAAACTCCCGACCAATCGGAATATAGGTCTGCATAACCAGGTGGATTTCCTGGTAGAGAAGTGGTATTTTTAAGACCTCTGCAACTGTTATTAAGACTTAAAAGGCTATAGTTAATTGTATTTAAGACCTTTAAATGCCTTGACATTTAGATAATTCAGTGTGAGACTGTTGAAGGACCTTCAGACACTCTGTAAAAGCAGACGGTATCTGGTGCCCTCTGCTGCTCAGGTTGTGGTGGTGAATGTCAGCAGGTGCTACAGATGAAAGTGGGTCATGTCTGCGTTTGGTTCCCAGGTCACTATTACTGGTTGGAGCCAGCGCACGCCTTCGAGACCTTCCGAGACTACGATGTCGGCATGATAGCTCTGGCCTTCCTGCAAGGCTCCTTCGCATACGGAGGCTGGAATTTCCTCAACTACGTCACGGAGGAGCTGGTCGACCCATACAGGTGAACACACACACACACACACACACACACCTTCTGGAAGCGTTTGCTCATGTGACTTCTGCCAGTTGGACATATTTAGAAAGGGTTCTTATGCACAATTTCTGCGCTTACAACTAAATCCAAACAAAAGTTATGGTTTCATGAAGAATTGATTTCGATCAGTGGGTCTCAATGATTTTCTTTAACTCTGTATCAAAAGCTAAAAGTATTTTTAGCATTATCCAAGTTACAAGAGCCACAGACTTTGGTTTAATATTATTTTATCTCTTTTCTTGTTTTTTTTTTTACTCTTTGAAGTAATCATATGATAGAATCAAAGATTAAGTCTAAGAACATTTTTTGATGAGGCCCATTGTTTTTAGAGAGAGGCGGGGCAAGTGAATTATTGTGTTGAATCAAAGGTTTAAAAAAGCCCTCATAGAGGTTTTAATATGGCAATATCACACTGAAGCACTCCGGCCACAGAAATCCCCATACGGTGCACCACCGTATGGCATGTAGCACCCCGGCAGATGGGACAAGACGAGATGAAAGCGCTGCCATGTTGTCGTGCCGGCATGAGATTTTTTTGTGTACCTCGTCCTTCATCCTCCAGGAACCTGCCCCGTGCCATCTTCATCTCCATCCCCCTGGTCACCTTCGTCTACGTCTTCGCCAACGTGGCCTACGTCACGGCCATGAGCCCGCAGGAGCTGCTGGCCTCCAACGCTGTGGCAGTGGTGAGAACAGACACACAGTCACCCAAATCAATCAATCAGAACGAATGAGCGGTTTATGCATGTAGAGTCCATCATTGTCGCATAATGCTTGTAACGCATAGTCTCTCAGTCTGTTACATGTCATTCTGAAATGTCTTGATTAGTTGCTACTGTTTTAGTAAGTGTTTGAACCGTTTGCCCTTTTCTCCTCCTCCTCCTCCTCCTCCTCCTCCTCCTCCTCTTCTTCTTCTCTCTCTGTCTCTCCGCTCCTAACGCTCTCTCTCCCAGACGTTTGGAGAGAAGCTGCTAGGGGTAATGTCATGGATCATGCCCATCTCTGTGGCGCTCTCCACCTTCGGGGGGGTCAATGGCTCCCTCTTCACGTCCTCGCGGTCAGTTTGTGCTTCCCCCGCCCCCATGTCTCCTCCTCCGTCCTCCCTTGTTTCCCTCTCTTTGCAGCTTCTGTGCATACTGTGCTTTTTTAGTTGTGTCTCATTTCCTATGTGTACATTTTTGTCTATGGTTGCGCAAGGAGAAACGGAGGTAAACTAGGTGAAAGTGAGAACATAATCAGGAGTAAAACGCACTAGTGGGGACCCTCCATTGGAAAATGTTATTGTCTAGAGGGATATTTGATTCTGGGAAGTTGGAAAATTATATTGTCTAGAAGGATATTTGACAGCAGGTCCCAGTCCCACTCTGCTAACTCAGCTTTACTCCTGATCTGCCCATTCCTCACCTTGGTGTAAATCTGCACTCGTACTCCCATAGAATCACTTGAATTGTGTTTTGTCGCTGCACTTGCCTGAGCCGTTTCTCAGCTGGCAAGCGCACACAGTAAGCAAAGCAGCAGTTGGCCCTTCTCTCAGGATGAGTTGTCTTTGTTTCTCTCTCTCTCAGACTGTTCTTTGCTGGAGCGAGGGAAGGCCATCTTCCACGCCTGCTGGCCATGATTCATGTCGGCCGCTGCACCCCCATCCCGGCCCTGCTGTTCACTGTGAGTCCTACCACACACACACACAAACAAGTAATTATTTACTCTTTGTCCTCTGTGTGCCCTAAGTCTTCTCCCTGTGAAGAAATCATTACTTTCCCCCTGTGTCACCCCATTCAGTGTATCTCCACTCTGCTGATGCTGTGCACCAGTGACATCTACACCCTCATCAACTACGTGGGCTTCATCAACTACCTCTTCTACGGCGTCACTGTTGCCGGGCAGATTGTGCTGCGCTTCAAACAGCCCAACATGTATCGACCTATCAAGGTAAAGACACTGTCAGACTAACTTATTGGTTAGGATCTTTTACTTTTGAGTGGCTTATCAGCAATCCAAAGTTTCACTATTTAGATATATTTTCCATGTGACTTACAACCTTTTCGTTTTGCATTTTCCGTCTCTTCTGTATCGTATAAATATTGATATACTCACACTTTGGGTTTGTAATTGTTGCATTCAACGTCAAATAGTATCTGGAATTAAAAAGTTAATTCTGGAGCTTGATGTGTCTACAGGAATTATGAAGTATACAGTATGTCAGGATTACACTGAAACTTGTGTGAATCTCTTGAATTATTTTTCTTTTGTTTACTGCATTTTAAGCTAGCATACACAAGTGTGCCACGGGGATTTTTGAGGTTTACAACACTATGGCAGTTCTATAGTGAGTGACCTGTCCATCCCCCGTCCTTCAGGTGAGCCTCATCTGGCCTGTGATCTACCTGCTGTTCTGGGCCTTCCTACTGATCTTCTCCCTCTACTCTGAGCCGTTGGTCTGTGGTATTGGTCTGGCCATCATGATGACCGGTGTCCCTGTATACTTCTTTGGAGTCTACTGGGAAAACAAGCCAGAGTGCTTTGACAGTACCATTGGTAAGGAACAGTCCTTTATTTTAAATGAAAGGTTATGGAAGACTTTTTTAGTAAAGAGTAGATGTTCTTATAAATACAATAAACCATGTGAGTCCATGTGACTTTAATTACAGGCCCTGGTTGGCTTGTAATTTGGCAGTTTGAACCTAAACAAACCAAATGCAACAAAGTAAACTTTTCCAGGAGTGAAGTGGATTCAGAAAATATGATAAGGAACATGCATCTAGGTACAGACACTTGGTGGAAAGGATGTTTTATTTGGGATGAATGCCAACAAGTGTCCTTCAAATGAGGAATTTACAAGTGAGAGCCATTGCTGGTACAAAAATGATTTCACCCATCTCTTCCATTGCCTTCCAGGTAAGATGACCCATCTGTGCCAGAAGTTCTGTTTGGTGGTTTACCCACTCATGGGGCAGAGGCCGGAGCCCTGCGGGCCTGCAGGGAAGGATGGAGAAGGGGAGGAAGAAAAGCCCATAAACAGCTGATTGAACACTTGCACAAACAGACACACCGACATTTGCTCACACCCCACAGGGGCTGGAAAAAGAGGCTCAGAGAAGACTCCCAGAAAGAGGAACAGCAACACATTCACCTAATGTAAACACTCAAGGAATATATTCTGTAGCACTGGATTGTCTGTCTCTTGAGGTGTTCTTTGACTGGCCTTAATCCTGAACACCACTGCCTCAGTGTAACTCTGCCTGGCAACAGGCGTTTTGAGATGCAATATCACTTATTTTGAACAGAAGTTATGACCCACGTGGTCATTTTTCCTGTCTTCAAATCAGAATTTAAAAGTTTGCATTTTTGTATTGTCTTTGGTATTGTCTTCTTGTTTGTCTGTCTATGATTTTTGGGGGGAGTGGAAACAAATTTTAATGTTCAAGGTCTATGTATTATGCATATTATTACATCATTCTCGTAACACTAACATGAAATGACTTTTCCTATTGGTTTGTTTGTTTTATTCTCATTGGATTCATCACATCTTTGTAATTTAAGTCCAATGTTATTTATAATTATGTCAAAATGTCTCCTTTTGAAATACATACAGCCAGAATAGGCTTTTGAGAGCAAATGGCGTGTTTGTTTCTGTTTTTAATGGTGCGTAGATCTCTAAATCCTATAATGATCATGACAAGTTGATCATTGGCTGATTAGTGAACATTATGTTTCTATTAAACAAATATTTCCCTCCTCAAGCTCACATTGACTTTACACCTCAGCCAGACCGCAGTTCAAATTCTGACACTCTCTGTCTGACTGCAGGTGTACCATCCTTATGAAATATTTGTGACAAAATCAATAATTATATTCCTTGAAAATATATCAATATATTGACTGAATGAGGATACTGGGATACTTCAGGCCCTAGTGAAGACCTGGAAGAAACAAAAAGGAGTTATTGCGCGTCTTTAGTTGTTCTAGCTTTTCCAAAAAACACTAGTATTAAGAAAGCTCCACATGCACACACAGAGGTCACAATGAGAAGCAGCCTCCATCGTCCATTGCACCATCAATGCAATTCCTTGTGGTAAACAGCGATTCCCCCAATAAAAAATCACTATAATATTCTTATAGGGACATAGTGTGTCTGCAGTACTCAGTGTATAGTGACCTTATGATACTCTATGGTATTTTTTGAAATATCCAGTGGTATTACTGTAGGATTTTCTGTGGCATCATTTTTACCTATAGTATCTGCATGATATTTTAAACTTTTGCTGTTGTATTTGTATGGCGCCCCTCTAGAACTGTTATTGGGATTGCTGTAGTTGTTTTCCGTAAAGGTCACGCTGCCTTGCACTGCATACAGTGGCGAGTTCTTTGGGCTGCAGACTGCATCCTCTCCTCATGCATATTTTATCCACCTGTTGGGACACCTGACGTAGAGGAGGCGGAGTCCACACCCAGTGACAGATCAAATTACGGAAGTGATTGGTAGCGTTAGCAAGCTGAGCTGCGTCAAGCTAGCCAGAAAAAGGCAGAATAAGAACGGAAAATATGCGATTTCGCCTTCAAAATAAAAGCATAACATCTGTCTTTAAAAAAAACTATTTGGGTATGCAGTACAGAAATTCCATCAAAATAGATAGTGGAAACACTAACATTTTGGAAAAAATCCTACTGCTCTTACTATGCACACTCTAAGAATACCATAATCCATACTTTTCCTAAACTTCTAATTCATAAATTACAGTTGTTTTTTGCCTATGTTATATTATCACTCTCTCTCTCTCTCTCTCTCTCTACACACACACACACACACACACACACACACACACACATATATATATATATATATATATATATATATATATATATATATATATGTATACATATATTTGTACATACATATGTTTATATTCTATTTAACAATTTCATTCTATGTATTCCCTTCAGTATCCTTTTACCATTTAGAAATGTATTTAGCGAGGCTAAATGATTGAGTAGTTTAAGGTTTAGAAGTAGGGATAAATCAAAGCGTAGGTACAGGGGGACTTAAGATGTAGGCAAATTCAGCTATTCTAAAACCTAATCGTCTTTATTTTTACTGTAGTATGTGTTGTAGTACTCCTAAAGTAAGTGAACATTGCAACCCGTTTATCGATAAGGGTTTTATTTTGAATTTTTTGACCGGAAGTTCTCTTTTTTTATTCTGGCTGGCTTGACTGGTAGCAACCCTATGGACTGCATACAGTAGTTAGGTTTCCAGCCAACAGATTATTGCCGAGTATCTGTGGGGGGGTCGGTTGAATTCGTTTGAAGATTTGAATATTGGCAAGTCGCTGTACAGTGAACAGGTACGTTGTGTTTTTTCTTCGGAGGCTCAACCATCCACATAAATAAACTGTCATGCTAGCTAGCTCTTTAGCTAGGCAGTCACACAGCAGGCTTGACAGCATCTGCAAGGTTAGCTAAGTTCGGCTAGCTGGCTAGCCTCTCGTTGATTTCACTGGGTGTTTCTCCTGCATCATCGAGGCAGGGTGTGTCAGGCTCACTAGTTAGTTAACTAGGTAATTGAAAGATATTCTGTCAAATATATAAATGTAATTGTCAGGAGCTTGCTATTGAGCCAGCTCTTTATGAATGAATAACGCCACTACAGTCTGTCACCAAATGAACAGCCATTACCTGCAGACTTCTTACATAGTTTTGTAAGTTCTTTGATTAACTTGGGCTTTTTTAAATCACATTTACTTAATGCAGATTCAGAAGAGCTTTGCCATTAAACACGACTATCTTTAAACAGCTCCAACGACACACATACACACACACCTGTCGGGTTTCCCCATCCAGGAAGCAAAATACTGGCACAATTCATAGTATTTCCATGATGTCACGTGCATTTCCTACCAATATGGTGCTTTACCATATACACAGCTCACTGGCTGTTGCTGTCATTTGATTATAACAACCTGTGAAATGATTACAATCAACTGTTATTTCCCTACCAAGATGGCCGTGTGGCGATGTAACAGAACTATGAATACAATTCAAGTAGGTTTTGTTCTCTGTGTTAATACACTGTTGTTTTTAACATTTCCTTGATTGCCCCATCCCATCCCATCCCATCCCCACCCCACCGCACCCAACACACACACACACACACACACACACACACACACACACACACAGCCATGTCTCCATCAGTGCGTCTGCAGGAGATGATCCGGGTCATCAGGTCAGCCAGGACACAGGGTGAGGAGCGGGGCGTGATCCAGAGGGAGTGTGCCGCCATCCGGGCCCAGTTCAGACAAGCCGACAATGGGGGGCGCTCCCACAACCTGGCCAAGCTGCTCTACGTGCACATGCTGGGCTACCCCGCTCACTTCGGTCAGGTGAGGGAGTTTTCATTACGCCTGTCATGGAGTCGTTTGGGTTAGAGGACCCAGGTTCAAGCACCTGCCCTGCTGAAGTGTCCTTGAGCAAAACACTGAATCCCCACTGGCTCCAGGTTTCTGTTCTGTAGCTGAGCCTGACCTTTGACCTCCCTGTGGAGGGAAGTAAAAGAATTCCCCTACAGAGATTAATAAAGTATAAGACTATTACTATCATTAGATGGTTGTACGGTAGCTGCTTTATTTTTTGCTTTGCTCAACACACCAACACAGTCATGTTCCTCAAATAGCTTCACATGTAAGCTTGTTATTTCTCCTCCTGTCAGATGGAGTGCGTGCGTCTGATAGCCAGCCCTCGCTACAATGAGAAGCGTGTGGGATACCTGGGAGCCATGATGCTGCTGGATGAGAAGCAGGATGCCAGCCTGCTCATCACTAACTCCATCAAGAAGTAAGGACAGTCCAAACCACTCAAACCACAGTTGTATTCTTAAATCCTATTCCAACTGGATTCATTTTATTGGGCCGGGAGGTCCTGTAATTTAACTTTTACATGCTACGTGTGTAATTCCAGAGCACCATTTGTACAGGATCAAGTTATCCTTGTGATTTCCCTCAGATTACAGTGTGTAACGCAGATGTAAAACATCACGATCACGTTTTATGACAATCTGCGGGCTGCCAGAAACATAACACATTATTACATTACGTAAATGTCAATTCAGAATGGAATGACATTATCAAATGACCTCCGAGTTAGATTCGTACTGTATTAGAATTCTGTATGCCATGGGTAACAGCTACAATTACAGCTCCTCCCCAAATTAAACTAATCCAGTTTGACTAGGGATTTAGACGGATTGCATTCTGAGACAATTATGTAGAATTAGAGAAATAGAGATATTTTAGTAGACCGAGTGGGGTAAAAGACTGAGTAAGAGAATCAGGGCAAGTCAGCCAATAGACAGTGTAGAATATTCTAATATGCTCTCATCTGTGTGTGTTTTTTAGTGACCTGTCTCACAGCAGCCAGTATGTGCAGTCCCTGGCTCTGTGCACTCTGGCCTGTATGGGCTCAGCTGAGATGTGCAGGGATCTGGCGCCGGAGATCGACAGGCTGCTGCGAGCCTCCAACTCCTACATCAAGAAGAAGGTCAGGACTACCACACTTTTATTTATTTGATCTTTTTCACACCAGCAGGTAACAAAGCAACTGCGATTCAGTTATTTTCACTGGCAGTGAGTGACATGTGAAAGCATCATAGCACAGGCTTCAGCTAACCTTATTTCATGTTGTGATCGGCTCATTAACACATTTAACCAACTATGATAGAGAATTTGCGTTCTCGCCCTCCTGCAGAAGGCGTCCGCAATTAATTCTTGTAACAACTGTTTCATAGTTTTAAGTGAAAAACCTGTTACTCAATAAAAGTATATGGATAAATATATTGCATGTTACTCATTTCAAAAGTAATATTACTCCTTATTACTCCTTACTTACCAGTGTTTGTTACCAGTTGGCGGCACACATTAGAGTACTCAGATTACTTTTTTGTGGTAACTAGTAACTTAACATGTTAGTTTTTCAATTCTTGTAATCCGTTTTTAGTTACCCTTTAAAATTAGTGTCGTTACTTTTATTTTTATTTCATATTGTTTCATTTTTAGTTGCGCAAATAAAAAAAAAAGTTGAAAAAAGTGAAAATCCTGTGGTACTTCGAGTAACAAAGTCACTTTATATAAATGTGATTGGCTTACTGTTTTAAAAAGAGAGCAACAGTCCTGCATTGCATTTTAAAACTATGATTGACAACACACTTGGCAGCACGAGCCATATTGCTACAGCATGTTTTTGAAGTGGGTAATGCAAAAATACTCTAGTGAGTTACTCTTAATAAAGAGCAACTTTTCTAACATAACTGTTTACTTTTTCGGGTAAGTAAGTAAAGTAACTACCTACATTTAAAATTACTTTCCCCAACACTGCTTGTTAGATTACTTTACCATTGCACCCTTACACAACTGTCGATTGCATCCTCTCCTACCTTCAGAAATGAATCCAAATTAATTAATTAACTCAATTGCGCTTCTCTGTGAATGATCAGGCAAATCAAATAGCTGTCATTGTGAACCCATTGTCCATTCATTCATCCGTCCAGTTTTATCTCACCATCTCAGTATGGGGTAATATCACTTATTAACCTATTTACGGTTTATTAAATACTGTTCTCAGACATTGTTTTGGATCAGCGCAGACAGCAGTAGAACTAACCCACCAACAGATCCCACTGTTGCTGAACCCTCTGCACCAGCTCACTGTAGTTGTAGTGATGTTACGGTGCTGATGATGTCCCCCGTTGCCATTCCAGGCTGCCCTGTGTGCCGTTCACATTGTGAGAAAAGTCCCGGAGCTGGGGGAGCTTTTCACCCCCGCCGCTCGGTCCCTCCTCTCAGAGAAGAACCACGGTCAGTAGATCCATTAGAACATGTTTTACCAGTATGTTTAATACCAGTAAGCATGTCTTACCACTGATGTTTCCAACTATTTGTCACGGTTGTGGTTCTGCTCATTCCTAGGTGTGCTGCACGGTGCGGTGGTGCTGATCACTGAGTTGTGTGAGCGGAATCCAGAGACACTGGAGCAGTTCCGGAAGGTAGGAGGGACACACACACACACACACATACACACACACACACACACACACATCCTGTCAATTCAGCATTACTACATGTACGCTACAACGTAAGTGTTTGTGTTGTGTGTATCTCAGACGGTGCCAGATCTGGTCCAGATCATGAAAGGTCTGGTAACGTCGGGTTACTCCCCGGAACACAACGTGGCAGGAATCAGTGACCCCTTCCTACAGGTCAGTCTGGCCTCAATGCAGCTGCACTCACTTCTAATATGAATTTTCTTTGTTTTTCCATTTCAATGGCTGCTTTATTGGCATGACACAGGGATTCCACAAGTAATTACATTCACTATGAAACAATAACAATGAAATAAGAACTGATTATCTACAATGTTATTATTCATTCAGTTTTGCTGCCCATTTCCCTTAATGTATGACAACAATCAACCAATTTTATCTTAATGCCACATGATTCAGGAACTTTTTGAGCACTGGGGAGATATGTGTGATTTATTTTGTCATAATAAGTCGCTCTTCGTCATAGTTCTTGCAGTGTAGTAAGAAGCGAGATTCTGTCTGAAATGAACACAACCTATGAAGATATTAAATTAGATATTATTGAGGTGTGTATAATGAAAACTGTATGTTCTTACATCGCCAGGACAAATAGAAAAAAGCTGCCTTAAACGGCTCTTCTGATTGGTCACGCAATTGCGGTAGGGCCGTCACTCCCCCTAAGGTGTTCTCAGGTGTTTTGCTCCTATAATACATTCATAACGGCCTGGCCTCCCTGTATTCCCAGGTGTCAGTGGCAGCCTGTTTCTATGACCAGGTTGTGTCCACTGAGCCGATACATTGCCAGTGATTTTCTCTTTCTGTCACTTTGTTTTGTTTCGGTCCCACCCTCTGTCCCTCCCTCTTGTGGTTGCTGACTCAGAGTACCAAAATAACTGCCGTCCCGTTGCTCTCTCTCCCCTCCCTCCTTCCTTCTCTCCATCCCTAGGTGCGCATCCTGAGGTTGCTGAGAATCCTCGGCCGCAACAACGACGCAGCCAGTGACGCCATGAACGACTTACTAGCCCAGGTCCAATATTCACTTACTCAGATAAGCCGTTTTGTAATACCTGCCACCATTTAATTAACATTTTCCCAGGAAAGACTAACCAGACACCCGGTGTTTAGAACAGCATTAGTCAATTACAGAAAGTAGCAAAATGGTAATGTGTTTATATGAAAATGTTGCAGATTATTACTTTTAATATCTGGTCCGTGCAAATAAATGAATCAGTTAGATGAATGGTTGTTGTATAACTGATATACTATACTATACTGTACTATAAGTGATGTACTGATGTGTGTCTGTGGCTTGCCATACAGGTGGCTACTAACACAGACAGCAGTAAGACTGCAGGCAGCGCTGTGCTGTATGAGACTGTTCTCACTGTGATGGACATCAAGTCAGAGAGCGGCCTCAGGGTGAGGAGCTAGCATCGCTTGTCACTGTGTATATCCATATCATGAATGTTCTATATTGACCTACTGAATAATGTCTCTATGTTGTAGGCAAAAAAGAGTAAATATCCATGCACCTCTGTTCTCATGTCTGTATGTCACAGGTCCTGGCTGTGAACATCCTGGGAAGATTTCTCCTCAACAACGATAGGAACATTCGGTTAGTGCCGTTTTTCCCCTTACTCTGCATCCCTGCCTCCCTGAATGTCTGTTTCTCTTTCCCTATGTCTCTCCCTCCCACCTCCCCCCTTTCTCTCTTATCTCTCAGGGTCATTTTACCGTTTCCATTCCACAAGGCCGTCGGCTAAACTCTGTGTAGCCAGAGAGAGCGAGGGAGAACCCTCTAGACAGGCTGTTATCAGTCGGAGCTCACTAATCACTTTCCCTGGAACCATTTCTCCAGAGCCACACCAGAAGGCCGCTGCCTGTCTGTAAAACGCTGATCTCTCAATTACAGGCCATGTCATTTTTTCATCAGCCAGTTTGGAGGCCTGTTATTGGTCCTTGGGGTTTTGTTA
This sequence comes from Centroberyx gerrardi, assembly GCF_048128805.1. NCBI lineage: Eukaryota > Metazoa > Chordata > Actinopteri > Beryciformes > Berycidae > Centroberyx > Centroberyx gerrardi. Next base: position 8,361,003 of record NC_136009.1, read on the forward strand.
TGGTACTATTTCTCGGGTTTGTGTCCATAGGGGCTATGTGGCCTGGCAGGCTCGTCTGGTTTTACCTGCAGGCTGCCTGGCTCTCCCCGTGGCTTTGTGACAGTGGTAGGACGGGTTTATCCCTCAGGAGACCTGCCGCTGCCAGGCCTGTATTGATTAGATAAGATCTCCCCTGTGCACACAGAAATAGTTGATCAGCTCATGAGGCTAAGACATTTCAAGGGGAAGGAAAACTGTTTGGCTTGTCAAGTTGAGAAAGCTACATTTGTGCAGCACTCAAAAGGAAATTGTTGTGTGAAATTGTTAGCTGCTGATTTAAACAAAATGGAAAAACTAATTTCACCTGCTTCTGTTGATTTTAAATAGTACTACACACTTAGAATCTAACAAACATAATTGACCAAAGTAGACCTTCATGAATTCTGCTTACTCACAGTGCTTCATCGTAACAATGCTGTATGAAACTTAAATGCTGATGTCCTCATTTTCTGGCTGTTATTGTTCCCATGTCCAGGTATATTTCCATGACCTCTCTTCAGAAGATCGTTGTGACGGACCACAATGCAGTGCAGCGCCACCGGGGCACCATAGTGGACTGTCTGAAGGACCAGGATGCTTCTGTCAAACGGTAACAGAACCCCTCTCACCTCTCTCTGCTCGTCAAGCACAGCTATTACCCCACTGATGCTCAATAAGCTTGACACTGTGAGGCAGTGCTCTTCTGATGTACACTTTAATGTGTGTTTTGAGCGGCCCCACATTCACAGTAATAGCAGGTGGTTTCACACTGACGGCCCACTATGTGTAAAGTCACTAACAGTAGTCTCCTCTGCCCCGTGTTCAACCGTCCAGCCGTGCGTTGGAGCTTTCCCTGGCCCTGGTGTCGGCCGTCAACATCCGCTCCATGATGAAGGAGCTGCTCCTCTTCCTCTCCTCCTGCCCCCCCGAGCTGAAGTCCCAAGCCGCCTGCGGCATATTCAACGCCGCCGAGAGGTAACGGGGAAAAACGCCGACACGCGCGAATGTGCACATGCATGAATGCACCGCGTTAACACATATCCACGCATGCGAGCACACACACATTCATGCGCATGGGAGTGCATTGTGCACACTCTTCCGCTAAGCTCGGATTGACAGTGTGAAAAAAAAAAAAAAAAGAAGAAATGGGGAAAAAGTGTGACAAGGCTATTTCGATGTGACAAGGCCATAACAAGAAAGTGTCTTTCCTGGAAGCTTGTGTATGTGTGTATATGTCTTGCTCCGTGTTTGTCTCCACTCTCAACGACACCCATGTCTATTTCAATGGCACTGTGAGTATAAATAGCCTTCTCTGTTTCACTGTCTATTACTGTATAGCACTTTAGCACTTGATGCACCGGTCTATGTGTGTGTGTATGTTAGCAGGGAGAGGACGGGGGTCGGATTCGCGTTTGTGTGTATGTCTCCGATCCGCCCCCCGAGCGCCACTGAGTGTGTGTGTCTCTGTGTCTCTGTCAGGTATGCGCCCTCCCAGCGCTGGCACATTGACACCATCCTGCATGTCCTCACCACGGTAAATACAGACTGCCACTGTGCCACCCACCCTGCCTCCCTGCCACCTTATTAGATGGGTCTCGCACCCGCACCCACCTTTTTTGGAGTCGTCTTATGCTATCATAGATGCACTATGCCACAGTGAAGTGTATGTACCAGGTCCTGATTAAGCCTTTTATCCCGGACTAATGCTTTCCATTTGGCACTCTGTACCATTCTCACTGTTCATTTCCCACTCCCTCTAGGTAAGGGAATACATAAAAAAGCACATGATGGGTGTAAACGTTAATGCTTACACTAATCCTTTGCTTTATTCTCTCAGAGGGATGGACAAGTGTAGAGAAAGGGTAAGGGTACAGATCTGGGACAAATTAAGGCTTAATCCACATCGGTAAATGGCCCCTTATGAATTCCACGAACTTTGATGGAATTTACCCTTAAGTTAGGTCATGGTGTCTGGGTGGAAATGTAGGACGACCCAAATACTTGGCCCAGCTGTCTAGCTACTGTAGTTCTGTATGTGTGTGTGTACTAGTGTGTGCGTGTGTGTGACTTTGATTCCCTCTCTGCCAGGCAGGGGGCGACGTGAGAGACGAGACGGTGCCGAACTTGATTCAGCTCATCACCACCGCCTCGGACCTGCACTCCTACACCGTCCACAAGCTCTACCGGGCGCTGGTCACTGACATCTCCCAGGTGTGTGTGTGTGCAGTTCCTGCTCTTAAAGGAATACAAGTTTTTGGTTGATCGGCCCATTGGTCAGCTTACCCATTAAGTGATAACAACATAGGCACCAAAATCATCCATGTGTTTAAGATTACTTACCATTTAGCATTAGTGCTCATTTTCTCATTTTTTAGATACTGCTAGTCGCCTACTATCACTCAGCATAGTGTATGCTACAGTGTTAGCATGGATGATCTACCAAGGGCACATGGGTATTTTTGGTGTCAGTGTTCCCATCACTTAACAAGTAAGCTGATCTACCAAAGACTTGGTGTATTCCTTTAAGAGTACATATTTCAGCGTGAGTTTAATGGGCATACACAGTTGTGTAAGTGTCATTTTTGCTCTGTGTGCATGTGCAGCAATCCCTGGTGCAGGTGGCGTGCTGGTGTATAGGAGAGTACGGAGACCTGCTGCTGAGAGGAGAGTGTGACGAGACGGAGCCGGTTCAGGTACACATTAGTGTAGTTAAAGTAATAATCTGCGACATTTTAGTAGTAAATGTCTGTTTTGCTGCTCTCTATCACTGATTGATACATACAGCACTTATCTCTTTAGCTATGTACAACAATGCCCCTTTTCACTTTATATCATTTCAGAATATCTATGTCAGGGATGCAGCTGCTTACAGCTAATAACTTTAATAATGACATCCTTTGTACAGCACTTTTCTTTAAACAAATGTGCAGTGTGCTTCACAATGAAGACGAAAGACAAAGAAATGAGGTTACACAAGAAAAGAAGAGGGCAGCGGCAAAACAAAGACATAGTCATAAGGGTGGGGGTGGGATACAGGCTGCGATTCCTGAAAGGGGAGCAGGAGGGTAAGGTTATAACAAAATATAGCGGAAAGAGAAACATCACTACATGAAAGCATGTCTTTAGAAGTCCGTCTTAAGAAGTGATTTAAAAGATGACACTGATACTGCCAGTCGAAGGTTGTTTAAAGAGTACATGTCCTGATGGCAAAGGCCCAGCTTCCTTTAATCTGGTATTTGATACCCGCTTGAAAGCAGGTTGAAATATGGCATCGGTGTCAGGGAATTTCCCCAGTGCTAAAATCCGATACCAAGAGTCCCGTATAACATGTCAGAAATAAATGCAGTGCCTTGTTTTTTTTGGCCTCTTTTATACATGAAAGAAAAAATCCCTCAGATGGATAAACACGCATTAACTCTCAGTCCTTTTTGATCAGTGACCCCAAAACAAACGTCTACATCTTTATCTCAGCACTCCATATCTACTGATACTTAAAGTACTCATAATTAGTATTGGCAGCTAAAAGGTGGCATTGCTGCATTCCTAGTCTTTGTATGAGAAAAGTAAATGTTAGAATTGATTGCCGACGTTCAGAGCCTGCACTGTGACAAATAACATAACCTCTCCCATCTGTCATTCAGGTCACTGAAGACGACGTCCTGGACGCCTTGGAAACGGTGCTACAGTCCCACATGTCGTCCCCGGCGACCAGAGGCTTCGCTCTCACGGCCACCATGAAGCTAAGCACACGCATCACTGACAATGTGGAGTAAGCATCACCTCTGTCGCTCGCAGCACACAGTGAGCGGCTGCACCCTACAGCACAGTAGTAATAGTTTTTCTGCCGCAGAGCTCAAAATGACCATAACTTATCTGTGGGGGGTTGATAGGGATGTTGATTAATATCAGTGACTCAACGATTACTTCGCCAGGTGCTGAGGCTTTCAAAACTCACTTTCCAGACCGTAGAAACGTATTTTAAAAATGACACCAGGGGCTTGAGTCAAGGAGATATCAGACAACTACAAAGCTGCTTGCTGAGTTTTTTTTTCTTTCTTTCTTGAATTTATGAGCTCTCTACATTGCTGATACAGACAACATCTAAGTGGCTGCAGCCCCCCATCCGTCCGTCCCCTAACTACCTCTCTCCCCCCCCCCCCCCATCTCTCCACCTCTTGTCAGTCGGATCAGGAGCATCGTCAGCATCTATGGCAGCTGTATAGACGTGGAGCTCCAGCAGAGGGCAGTTGAATACAATGCTCTCTTCAAAAAATATGACCACATGAGGTACGCAACATCATGTACTGAAAAACATACATATCGCATAATCAGATATATCTGATTATGCGATATGTGTGTTTTTCTCATAGAAAATTAGAATTGCAACTATTTTGATGTTATGTGTATTATTATGGCTACAGCTGTGAGCCATTTTACCAGTGACAGTGGCTATACATCCACCTGAGAGATGTTTGTTCTGTCCCCAGGGCGGCGGTGCTGGAGAGGATGCCTGTGATGGACAAGAACTCCCCGGGTCATACCAACGGAGAGTCGGCAGGGGGGGGGCTCAAGGAGATCGAGCCGACCAAACTCAAGCAGGGAGAGCCAGTGACGGCCCAAGAGCCTGCTAACCAGGTACATGATGATGATGATGATGGAAATACGTTGAGATATTTGGCAATAACTTCTTGTCAAGACTCAACTGATACCTCATGTGAATACGTTTACCTATCACACCCTTCTGATTCTGGCTTCTCTTCATCGGTTACCTGTTGATTTTAAGGTTTCACTGATAACTTTTAAAGGAATAGTTCACCCCAAAATTAAAATTCATTATCTACGCACCCCCATATCAGTTGAAAGTCAGCGTAGTTTTACTCACTCCAGTCATGCATACCTTCCCACCCAAGCACCTAAAAAGCACTAGCGCACTTGTTATTTCGTTCTTTCATGTCATATTTTGTGGGCACATTTGCTTACTGCTGATTTAAAAACGCATAAAAATGCAGCAGTCTAAATTGGACGAATCAAGTTGAAGTTTTCCCCTCTCGTTTGTGGTTTTGCTGAAGGTGTGTGATCTTTTGGACCTGCTGGGTGGCTCTGAGGAGCCTCTGCGGCCCAGCCCGGCCCAGGGCAGCATGGCACCCGGCCCGGCCAGCAGCACCGCCAGCACCGCAGGAGGAGACCTGCTGGACCTGCTGGGGGGCCTGGAGCCCACACCCCTCGCACCAGGTCAGAGACACACACACACACACAAAGTAGTTGAGAATAAGACCGCTTTAAAGGGTAGGTGAAGGAAAGAGGAAATGAAGAAAGAGGAAATAAACGACGAGTAAACAAGAGGATGTGAGATTTGGGAGAGTGTGCAGAATAAGACTCATGTGAGTTGCTCTGGATAAGGGCATCAGCAAAATACCAAAATACCACATATTTATGGGTGTAATATGGGATTTTAAACCCATACAACAAACAGTATCTGTGTGTATTTTCCATAGCGCCCGCAGTGACGGTGTACGAGAAGAACGGTGTGACTCTGACACTCCAGTGTGAAAAAGAGACGGACTCGGGCCTGACGGTCACACTCACAGCCTCCAACGCCACTGAGTCGGACATCAGCAGCTTCACCCTGCAGGCAGCAGTGCCCAAGGTTTGTCCCACTACCAGCCCGATCTAAATGGAACACGCTATGCACATTATGTTAATTATCCAAAAGATAAGTCCGCTGCCAAGCCAGCTTTCTTGGTCAGCTTCCAGTGTCTGAAATTAACATTTGGGCTCACCTGCCAAGAATAATTTTTACTGGCCAAAATAATTAATATCCATTTTTCATGCTAATACATCGCCCTACCCATTTTCCATGCGTGGCATCAGGCGCGGTGTGAAGCATCCAGTGCAGAGACAGGAGCAGATGTAGCGTTTTAATTTAAAACTGGCTCACTCACTCGCACAATAGATCAAGTTTGTAATTCATCATGAACCGCCTCGCCACATGGGAATAAAGTTGCGTTTCAACTAATGTTACACTTGGTAATCATCCAGGCAGCAGAGAAAGAGGGAAAAGTTTGTATACGGTGGTCAGCAGGGACAAAGTTTGAGAACAGGCAAAGACTAAAGACTGTGTATAACCGAGGCGTTCAAGTGTCATCATCTCAGTAAG